>NC_049216.1:27789185-28107935 GCF_013347855.1 Anguilla anguilla | reverse complement strand
TACTGTACAATATTCAATATTGTAATAGTTTAGCATTCACTGAGGTAATGCCTAATTCACTGTAAATACTGTGTTCCCTCGTTGTATCACCAGTTTAAAACCAAGGGCACAAGTTAGAGATCTGTGACAGTGGTGTTATTAAAAAATATATGTGAAAGATGATACACACCATTTTTAGAAACGCTCAAATACATATTTGCATAGAGATCATTTGTCTTTGGGCCACATAAATATATCAAAGACTAATGTTTATTAAAATATGACAATAATAGGATGTTCATTGTTGGCCATTGCAATAATAAAGTATGACATCTACAGTAGCTCATATGGGTCGTATATTTTAGGTTTCTCAGAACCAGGCATTTAAACGTGAACATGGTGCACGTAATTAGCTTGAAACATGCAATTATACATTGTCATCTAGCTAATGTGTAACTGGTTGAGTTTGTGGATCTTCTAAGAAATGGATTACCGAATGCTTAACCACACCATTAAAACGTATTGCTACTACCGTGGTTGTAAAAGTGGATAAGCTTGACTTAATCCCAAACAGGTTCAAATGTTCTCTGTGGATAGTTGGCAGGTCTTTCAAAAAAAAAATATGAACAGTGTTCTTTGTTACCTGCCAGATGGTGGGTTTCTCAGCTTTAGCATCTTCCCTGTTGACAGCCACATCAGTGGTTTTGCACTAAACACGCATAGGTGCCAGGTCTAACTGGCAGTAGAACGAGGGAAAATCCCTGTTTATTCATGTGTCTGACCTGCTCAGGAAGATGGTGGATGGCAGCCAGGTGGAGACAACTTCTCTATTAAATTTATACAGGGGGAAATAGCCGGCAGTAATGTGGGTGGAAGTACAGTTAAGGACAAATACTGATAGGATCTATGACACACCTATGTCTGTGTGTGATGCTACCTCGAAGAAATATATAGAGGGTTTAAATTATTCCCAATATATTGTTAAAACGTGTTTTAATACACGTCTAGTCAGAGCTCGTTCAGTGATTCAAAACCAAATGTACCGAAAAGACTGAAAGCAATCTGTGCGCAGACTGCAGCGCTGAGAGATGAAGGCAGCAGTTTGAGGAGGAAAGGGTTCACAAGGCTAGGGATGTGTTGGGATTATTATGCATGTTTACTTAAGACAGGGGTAATAGGTGATTTATTACAGGAGCTCGAACTTACAAAGTGCCATTTCAGCGGGCAATTAAAACTGCAGGTGTACAGTACATGAAAGGCTTTTCATGAACTGAACCAACAAGAGCCAACGATCCTTATAGAGAATGGGCTCTCATTCCTCTCTCTTTACCTGCATACCAAACAATAGCTCACTTTTGGCCCAACTTAATCCAAATATATCTCCAGGTATATAATTACCAAGAAGGAATTTTCATTTTTCCTCAGAACTTTCTTGTTGTGATTTTAGAAAAAATTCACCACAAAATCATACCTTGAGTTCACACTTGAGATTGTGTACCGTGTCAGGTTGTACAGCATGAGTGATGAGTGTTCTTGTGAGTGCCTCATGAGCTGCAAGCGGAGATCAGGCAGGAATTTTTCTCCTATTCCTGTTCAGTGTTTAGTTCCACAAGCAGTGAGTTCCTGCCAACAGCCAACGGAAAATAACCATTCGATAACACATCGAGCCAAAGAACAGCTGTTTTCTATATGCTGTTTGCGATTCCCGTAGAACTGTAGCAGAAACAGAAAGAGATCCATAAAATGAAAAAGATACAATGGAAAAAAAGAAACAAGCATCGAGTTGGAAATACACAGTGGACACTGGACAGGTAGTTACTGAGTTCTGCCAAGAGAAACAGACACTACTACAAAGGAAGCACAGTAAATGGAAAGAAGCAGCCAAGCAGCTTGATATGAACAGCTGTGTCCTGGTGATTTAGTAAGTGCGGTACAGCCTTACAGGACACCGTTAGTGACTGTGGGAACCACAGTATGGTTCTGAAATCATTGCAGAATCGTGCGATTCCCCACATTTTATAACTAAAGGGAGACGTGAGCACTGGCATACCCACAATACACTCATAGAATAATGTGTGTGTCTTGTTCACACATTGACGTTTTTTTAAAACTGTAAGCGTGCCCTAGGTTTTAACTGATGCAATTGCCTCCTTTGATTTTCAACCATATAATGGAGCAGTACTAGTATACAAGTCCGCATCTAGTTGTCAAAGATATTCTATTGAACGTGAATAATATGGACTCAACAAGGAACAGTAATGATATTCATCCTTTAGTGCTGGCACACAGGCAGCAGTCTGATCAGTCACTAAACTCTATTTTGAAGCTGCAGCATTTTTTCTTGCCAAGCAATTTGTAGATACAGTAAACTGAACTACAATTGTTTGTGGCGTGGATCATGCTTACAACCAGATGACCTCAGACTAAACAAGGGGCATTGATCAGTACGTAGTTTTCACAAATATTCATATTTCAGCTTGTGCAACAAGGAACACAGTTAGCTAGAGAAAAAGGTGCAGGGAAGTTTCACTATTCAGTGTATTATTGCTGAAAATCAATGTGAGGTGAATGAAATGAATCTAAAAGGTAAAAATATTTCCATAAATGTGCAGTAAGGTGTAATCGCACTGCAGAATTTTGATCCCTTCTACAAAAGCACACTTATACAGAAAAGCTAATTGAAACGCATGTACTATCAACAACATGCGGTATTTAAAAGTGAAAGTACCAATTAGGATTCAAGAGGCTCACAAGAAGTCTGGATATAGCCTTCCAAACAAGCATTATATTTGAATTCAAGTGAGATTACGTGGCAAAGTTTGCGTACCATGTCCCGTACAGTGCGCCATACTTCTCTTTCTGCATAGTAAATCTTTCTAGTGGAAGGCTGAAAAAATGCAGCTATGACACCCCTCGTCTCCTGTTCAGTGTGCTCACGCCTCAGGGTGTATTTTCTACCTGTGATGCAGTAGCATACAAGATCACAACTGAGGCAAATTATACCCATTAACCATAAGTACTCTAAAAAAAAAAGAGCTAATGTTTTAAACCACAGCACAACACGGCACAACACAGCACAAAAGCATTAGGCAAATTACGATGATCAAATTAAGAAATGTAAAATAATACCTACTGTTACACAGCAATGGCAAACATCTGCATGCCATCAAGATTCATTTTACAAAGGCCTAAGGAGCCTCTCTCAGGCAACATGGAGTTACTGCACTTATATTTCTCTCCCTCCTGCTGCCATCTCAATTTGTACTTCAGTTCAAGTGACATGTCTGCTCAGAGCTCATTACCAAACATGAAAAGGTTTTCTAAGTTCAAGACTCTTCATTGATTAGCCCTTCAGACCCCAGATATCATCTTCTGTCCACATGTTAGCCAATCCACTTCCAAGCAAAACAGCTATTGATCTGCATGGCAATTCTGAGACCAGACCTGCAGGTACGACTGTCAACAACAACTGAAAAAAAAGGGTTTTCCCGCCCAACATTTAGCATAAAAAATTGAGGGAAAATAACAAAATTGCATTTATGTATTTCTCTTCAGAACTATTCTTATCTTTGACTGTATGTCTTTGTAAGGTAATTATTTTTCATAACATGGTCAGAACTAAACTCTCAGCACCAACCGTCTTTGATTAAAGTTTTCCACTAGGTTTAAAAAATCGAGGAAAGCCTTTCCACCCTGCAGAATTCATACCGTAACATTATGTCACAACTGTCTTCTGAGAATAAAATAACATACACAAATAATTCCTTGAAACTTATTCTAAAAAATGTTCAATATTATTCTTTTCAATAAATAAGTGATAGAATATTCCCAAAATCACAAAATGGCAGAAATGACAAGTCAGTAAAATGCCACTGTTGTGCATTTATGTCCATCTGTATATGTTATTTAAGAGCAGAAGGTTGTTATGTTTATATTTACTGTTTACTATGTACTGTTGAAAAAAATGCAAGCAAATGGTTTGTTCTATCCCCACATTTACATATGATTGCCAAATCAAAGAATCTAAAAATGCAATGTAAAGATTATATCTCAATGCACACAGTTCTTGCTTTGGTTTTGGACGAAACAATCAAAGATGTGTTCACTGCAATTTACAAGTTACAATTTATTTATCCGTCAAATGTTTTTAGCCAAAGTGACTATGGTAAGCAAATACCACACAGTGTCATCTAGGTGCATGCCTCAATACCTTAAAAATAAAAGTAGGGAAGGTTTAGTTCTCCCCCATTGTATCTGCAGACAGAATAACTAAAACGTGCTTTCTTATACACTGGAACACTGTACAGAGATCATTCACAAGCCTGCAGCTTAGGCCTGTGAGCTCAAAGGACAAGCTTGCAGAGTTAAGTCTGCTTGTGTGCTACCCCATTGTCACCTACACAAAACCGCAACTGCGCGGCCTGCTACGTACTGAGACAAGAACCTCCCTGGAACCAGAGAATCACATCTACTGCACAGCCAAGCCTGGACTACGAAAACCTTTAAAAACATATGCTGAACAATTTCACATCAATTAATTCCAGACAGATGTCACAAAAAAAGCAACAATAAAAACCTGGCAACAAACACTACAGCATTCACAAACAGCATCAGAAAACTAGTCCACCAACTAGTACACAGCTTCCTTTGGATCTAGTCATATTTATGTAGGATTACACGCATCTTTTGTATTTGAATCCCTTTCAAAACATATACTCTAACTAGGTGCTGAAGAGCAAGAAGTGCGCATGTATTGGCTTTCCTGCATGTGCCATGATCCACAAGTCAAAACTCTGCCTCACAATAAAGCATTATTTAAGCAGCAATAAGACTGTGCAGGCCCTGCACTTCCCCACTCTCTCGTTTCACAGAACTTGGCGAAAGTGTCCCTCGTCCCCGTAAAGGAATACTCCCGCGTCACCCCCAAAAACACATTAAGGGAAGCCGAGGCAGCTCTGTTCCTCACTTTAGAAAACACAATAGGGGAGAGGGGTGAGAGGAACGACTGCTCTATCCCCAGGACTCGCGGCACATCTCCCTGTTTGCAGCAATTACAACAATACACCTGTACTGCCATTGTCTCTGCGCACGGAACCACTTGGGGTCTCATTAGCAGTGCATTACAGTTGTATAGGGAAGTGCATAATGGCCCATAATGAAAAATGCCAAATTTCCGATCTAATAAAAATGAAATTGATTAATGAAAACCACTTTCGAGGGAAGAGTTACGCCGTTGTTGGAAATAAAAAATGATGTATTAATCCGCCACTATTACAGATGGTTCTACCCTCCTGACAACTGCTATTCATTTGAGATGCTATTAGCATGCATAATTATGCTAATTAAGTTGTGATTTTTTTTTCTCCAAATAATGTTTGGAGAGGGGAAAAAGGAAGTTCTGATTAGATTTAATTGCTTTCCCATCCATCCATTTTGGCTCTTGTGAAGGAGAGATTCTGAATACCTCATTCAGTGGTACTTTATGGATTTCACTTGAGTTCACTCATTTGCTTTGATTGAGCTTTTCTGTTGAAAAGTCTCAGATGTGTGCTGTGTGAAACAGCTGTAGTTCAGGTGAGAAGAACCTGCTCGAGTCGAAACATTTGATTAGTTGCCTTTTATTTCTTATGCCTTCATTTTTTATTTGTAAAAATGAATGACAATATGAATATTTAATTTCTTTTTTCTCCCAAAAGTTAAGGTAGTCACTGACACATCCTTTAAATCATCACACTTCTTTTCCCTTTTTTTATCACTATGTAAACATTCCAGCAAATTAAGTGTGAATAATCTCATTACGTCTTTTATAATCATTACTATTATACGCAATAGTGCAGAGTCATGGTGATCATAATAAAAATCCATAGGAAGTATCTCCATAATAATACAACAACTACATCTAAGGAAGACTTCATTTTTGCATAAAGCATAAATTATTATTGTAATGAAACAGCGATACTCTGAGCATAACTATGAAAAGTACCTGCAAGTACCACTCGAGATTATAGTAGAGGAACGCAGTAAAAAAACAAACACAGGACCTCAAAAAAACTGTTTCATCTTCAGAATGCAGTATACTTCAGATATCCTGTGAATACCACCGCAAAACAATTACCCTCGCACAAATGAAATACTTCTGTACCAGGGAAAGATAATGAACGATGTACAAGCTTAATTAAGAGCAATTAAGACACAATCCCAGGCGAAGTATGATAATTGGAAGAGGAAGAGAAGAAACCAGGCCTTTGAGCAGCGGGCCTGAATGGATGCACACCCAGTGGGAACCCCGAGGAAACGGATTTGAGGGCTCACAGCACGCTCATTACCTGGCAAATTGGCCTGTTTTCACAGGGCAGAGTCGCTGGCGTGTTCCCGCCGTAAAATTCAGATCGGCTTTTTATTGCCGCGGACGCGGGCGGCGGGGCCCTGGGAGCCCTTCCTGCACCGGGAGCCTGTTTAACGGGACTCCGCTGCCCCTTTAAGAGGGCGAGCTGATTGAAAGGTGTCAATTAGGCAGGCGAGGAGGAGAATTTGCGGAGCTGCCATTCGGGCTCCGAACATCCACAGAGGAACGGGCCTCGCAGCGGGCCGCGCGGGCCCCCCTCGCTGGGCCAAGCGCCTCATATGGCAGCTGCTAAAAATGAAAGCCCAGCCACAATTTACTGCCTGGATCTCATTAATATAGCAACATTCCCGCTATGCGGCCGCTATATCTGAGTTTCTCTGGCCCCTGGCTGCCAACCCATAACACAGCCCCCTGGCTCTGGAAATCTTATCCTTGCCCCGACGGCTTCAGCATTAGACCCCAGCTCACCACCACTGTGAACCTTTCCAATCATGTTATGAAACCTCTGATACCCACATAGTCTTCCCAGTTATTTTGGTTTACCGAGAAGAGGCAAAGTGAGTCAAATACCAGGGGGCATGACATTTTAACGTTCCTTATTTATTGTTGTCTAAACTTACAGGATGATTAGCTGTAGACCAGTGCCATTTTTTTTTTTTTTTTTTGCGGCTTCCTTTGATTGTCTCATATCGTATTCTCAATGTCTACTGGATTTCGTGCGCATGGAGAAACAGCTTTGAGGATACTTTGTTTTTCAAAGTTACAAAGTGAAAATGTATGTTCCTGTTTACTACAGCTGATGAACACAGCTGTGACAGCAGAAACACATGGGGGGTTATGGGAAAAATAGTATTTTTTCATTTCACTATATATATATATATATATATATATACACACACACATATATAATGGCTAAAATAACACACACGCACACACACACATTTTTGCTCATCGTGTAAGATGGAAGCATAGCTGCATTCTAAACAGGAATTTTCAATATGCAAAGGCACATTGAGAAAAGTCCTCAAGTAAACCCACCGATGCACTTTTATTCTATTACCACAGCAGTAGTCTGTGTAATAATTTGTAGCACAACAGTCATGAAAGGATGCTTCTGCAAATCAATGTCGCACAATCATTTCCATAATTCTTATTTTCTTAGAGCAGCTACTAGGCCATTGTCAGGCACGGAATAGACAGACGTACAGATTGAACCTGTATACAAATTGCAAAATCCTAATCTTAATATGTCAGGTGTGCCCAGTGTAGGTTAGAGAGACACTAGACAGATGCCAGGTGGTGGCTATGGTTTTGGTAAAGAATCTTAGAAAGAATACAGAGAATCTGAGAAAAACAAGTGTAGAAAATCTTGCCTTCAGTGAACATAAAAAAAAGGAAGTAAAAAAGTAAAAAAGAAAAAGGAATGTACAGATTCTGAAAATAAATCTTCTGGAGGGTTGTATTGCTGATAATTACCCAAGGATCTGTAAGTAATAGCTGGCTGGAAACTGTTTCAAAAATGTGCAATCCAAGTCACTCATAAAAACTGACAACACAGCAAAAAAGAAAATAATCGGTCTCGAAGACAATTTTTGAAAATGTACTTTTAAATGATATTTAGTCATTCTGTTGATATTTCTAAGAGGTGATTTCCATCGTATTTTATCCTGATATGCCCTGGGATGTTGGCACACTTGCTGTTAAGCTCCAAAGTTTCTGATAACATCTTTCTTTAAAAGTGAAACCCCTCTATTCCTGTCAGTGCTAAAGAGACCCATGCTGGTTATTCTGTTTATCGCTGCAGTCGCTGTTATTTTAACAATGTTTTCTAAGAGTTACAGAGCCTTTACGAGGCTGTGCCTCAAATAAATCTCATATCTCATTTGCTGATTTACAGGGAACAGGAATGTTAGCCCACAGCTAAAAGACAGCCTGGATTCAGAACTAAAGAACAATAAAGAAACAATGGGCCCTCAGTCTACACACTTACATAAAGAGCATGGACACTTCACGCTAAGTGGTCTATAGTGGTGCATTATGAGCCGTGTTGCTTTTCACAGAAAACAGAGAAAATTTGCAGTGCATATGGAATAAATGGAATGAATGTGCGTCTGTGTGTGTGTGTGTGTGTGTGTGTGTGTGTGTGTGTGTGTGCGTGCGTGCGTTAGTGTGTAGTGACCCTGATATAAAACCTGTGGTTTGAAACAAAGAAGGCAGCCCACAAGTGCAGACTAAAAGATCTGGAGGTTCTGAAGCATGTTAAAAGATTCTGTCATGGTCAAAATTCCCCCTCCATATTATCACTAATCTCTTAAACACAGAAGACCGCCACGCAAGACCACTGTCACTCAACAGTGTTATTCTCTGGAAGGGAGCAATGCACAAAGTACAGAAAGCAGGGTTACCAACAGTTATGTCACCTATATTTTTGAATTATAGAATAATTGTTTTTTTCAGTGCATTTGTACTAGTCCAAAAGAATATAATTTTCCCATTTTTTGTGCATACAGTGCAGCTCATTACCTGTGTTGTTTATTTTATACAGCCTCATTTTTTTGGTCATCTTTATCAAGGATGCTCATAATTCTGGAGTTGACTGTATACATAAATTTAGAACACAGAGCCATATAAAACTGCATTAGCTGACAGACAAACACATATCATGTGAATTAATAAGTATCCCATGTTTTTAGCATCCTTTAATTTGTATTGATCAGCTCCAATCTGGACGATGACCATATTGCTGATTGATATATAAAACCCCTGCTAACTGCCTAAACAGCCTTCTGCCAACATCTCTTCTCATTCGGTTGAGGAGATGTTTCATGGCATTTAAATGGTCTACACTTAAATTAAATCATTATGTTAACCAGTACTGCATATGCACAGATTTCAATTATAGATCCAGCTAAATGGATAGGTTTAATTAGCACGCTTTAATAAAACCAAAAGTGAAATAAAAGAACAAAGTTCAAGATTTCACCCAATTTAGAAAAAAAGTAAAAAGACAGAATTTTAGCTGCATTACTAATAGCACTCATTACAAGCGCAAGGCCCATAGGATGACTATATATGACCACGAGTCTATAGTGATGGGAGAAACTGGCTTTGTCCTACCAAAGGTAGGGGTGCTTGAAGCGAACAAGGACTCCTCCAGTCCCAGCAATACACCAGGTGGCCACCAGCTGCCAGTTGTCACTAACAGGATGATGCATCGTCACCTCACCTCCAACTGGCACTAGCTCTCCTGTGGTGTATGGGGCATCTAGTGCGCAATGTAGCCACTGTTACCGGCAAGTGCACTAGACTAGAGGAGAGTGCACTCCTTAGTGTTTCTTACATAGTGACTTCAGATGTGAAAATGGTGAAAAACACATTTTCAGTGTGCTATGATATGTCAGAAAATTTAAAAAAAGGAAAGAGTTATAAAACATTGCTTCCTATATTTCATATTTGTGACTAAAAAACAGTAGGTGCATTTAAATTAAAAGCAATCATATGGCAAAACAGAATTAAAATTAAGATAATACTCTGCGCCATGTCAAGACTAAACTTTCTTTGACAAGGTTTTTTTTTCAAAAGTTTGTAGACCAGAATAGTTATTTTTATTTTTTTGTTGTTTCTTTCTCCACATCTGCAATACACAAACTCCCCAGGCACATTTATTCTGAACAGTACAGTGATGAACTGTGCATTCAGCCACAATTTGATTTTAAGGAAGGCTGGTCCTCTGCCAAAGCTGAATTAGAGGCTCATGTCTTGGCAAACAGTGCAATACACACCCGGATATCTTTGTTTGCCGACTGTGGGCAAATCTCAATCATTCTCAAAGAAGCAGAAATTCGACAAGGGATTTCATTTATTACAAATGACACCAATCCCCTGCTTTATAAAATGAGGTATTATGCATCGGATTGGCATTCAGAAATATTGTATTGGAAGTATGGTGAATCGCTGAGAGATCATGGATATCTGAAAGGGACAGGATTCTGTTATTTGGTACAGTACACGAGGAGGGAGAATTGTCCATTTAGGCAAGTGAACCAGAAGCAGTCTGGTTGTGTCCCTATGCTCGTTGTTGCTATAGGGACTCAGACAAAAGCAACTGAATTCTCACTATAGAAAGAGATAGTGGACTGGTTGGTAGGGAGTCATAGGATTCCGTCTATCCAGCAAAGAGCTCTGTTCAGGGCAGTATAATAATAAAAAAACAGGGTTTGTTCATTCTTGTTTTACACTGCTTGTTTTTTGCAGAACACAACAACTTGTTCTAATGGATCAAAGGATTTGTCTTTGCATACTTCAGATGATGTGCATTGTAAGTAAATGCAATTATAACATGTCACGTGATCAACATTGGCACATTTTTGAAAAACAATACCTTGAATAAAGTCATACTTTAGCAAATTAAGAACTAAAAATTAAAGCTCAAATTATATTAACAGTTAATTTTAACATTAAAGGGAACATAAAATGTAAGATGGGGGAATAAATGATATTAAAATTTATGACAGTGTTAAATTACCTTTTATAGTGTATTTTTGTTTACAGCAGTTGCACCTCACCTGAGATAAAGGGAAGTGGATGTGATGGGGTCCCCCATCACACTGAATTTTACCCTGGAAGCTTGAGTATACATATAATTAAGTGCCGTGCTAAAGTAACTGTGCCTTTCCTGCCAAAATGTAATTAGAGATTCATCCCACATTATATATCAAAATTAGTGCATGTCAATAGGGTATAATGCATTAAGACCGGCCAGGTTTTTTTTATATCACAGATCTATATATCTACACTTTAAAAACTGAGGATGGTAGAAATAAGGGCAGCCTAGCCTCTTAAATTAAGGGATAATAATTAAGACCAGAAGTTTAGCACCTGTTTTGGCCCATTGCTAATGGATTTCCCACAAAGGGAAACCCTGTGATGATTCTATAAGGTAAACACAGTGCAAACTACATTTTATAGAAGATCCACACAGGGCCTAACTCTTCGAAATCAAACTGGGGTAAAAACTACTCAGGACACACACAATTAAAAATAAACCAATACTAAGCTTTATCTATCTCCCTCTCCACCTATTTCAAATCATAGTTTGACAATTTGATTAGTCACAAAATATTTTATCTGGACACACTTTTATCTCTCAACTTGTCTTCAAATTAAAAGTGGACTTCTGTAGCAGCTCACAGTGGATTTTTGCGTGGCCAGTGGACAATGACAGTGCTTGCTGTTTTTAAAAAATAATTTTCAATAAACAATTGTTCATTTTGGGTATATATGGTATATACACACAGTCCCCAAAATGGGGGGGGGCATGAATAAAAAGGCCTGTGATTCCTGCACTGATCACCTGATATGTTGACAGTCTGCACTTTAACCTCATATTTATTTTTATTTCAAATGCATTGTGCTAGAGTACAGAGCTGAAACAACAAAAACTGTGCATTTAACCATTTACACTTCATGACCAAAAGTATCTGCACAACCCTTGGTCTGGGGTTGTTTTTTCATGGTTTGGGCCAGGTCCCTTAGTTCCAATGAAGACAAATCGTAATGCTACAGCATACATTCAGATTCTAGATGATTCTGTGCTTCCCCAACAGTTTGGGGAAGGCCCATTTCTGTTTCAGCATGACATTGCCCCGGGGCACACAGCAAGATCCATATAGAAATTGTTTAGTCAAGAACGGTGTGGAAGAACTTGCCTGGCCCACTCAGAGCCCTGACCTCAACTCCATCCAACACCTCTGGGACCAATTGAAAAGCCAACTGCGAGCCAGGCCTAATCGCCCAATCAGTGCCCGACCTCACTAATGCTCCTCCGGATGAATGGAAACAAATCCCAGCAGCAATGCTCCAAGATCTAGTATAAAGCCTTTCCAGAAGAGTGGAGGTTGTTGTAGCAGCAAAGTGTGGCCCAACTCCATATTAATGCCCATAATTTTGAATAAGATGTTGGATGGTTTTTGTTTAATTTATTTAATCAGTTACTTCGGACACAGCAGTAGTTTAACCAAGTAGGTTACCAGTAGTACCAAAATATAATTCATATAATGCAATGTAATAAATTACGTGAGGTAATGCGTATTAAATAAGCAGTGTCCAGAATCCAGTAATTCTGCAGGCTGACCCCATTAGATAAGAGCGAATAACTTTATTGATCATCAGGTGCCGTCTCCCATTCACCCCTATGAGCACGCTCATTGACAAACAGACCATTAGCATAGCTTACACCACATCTGGGCACTCAGCCTACGGGGGCAGATGACTTTAATTAAAGGGGCACATCAGTGCCATCTGTGCATTTTTATATTCAACACAAGACTTCTTTTGTGAGTACGTACAGTAAACTCACAGCACCGTTGCCACGTCATGTCCAAAATTTCTTTTGTCATGAAAACTTGCTGATATTTTTGGAGAAAATATCATCCTTAAGCATGCAAATTCCCTGAACAGTATACTTCCTTTTTGTTTTACAAAAAGAAAAAAAAATGGTGAAATTTGTGCATGTTTGTGCATGTGTTCGCAAAATAATACGAACGCATGTCACAGGGCACTCTCAACCCAGTGCCTTTTTGACTTGCTTTTAAAATGGCATCTTTACACACCAGCCTTTTTTCATGTGTTGTTTCAGGTTTGCTCAGTGGTGAAGCCCCCTGACAGGGGACTCTTTCTCAGCACCACACTGCCTAATTTGCCCTGGCATTCCTCTCTGCCAATCTACCCCAAGAGGGAGACAGGTGTTCTCATTGGACATGATAGCATCATTTCATTATGTGTGATACGTGTCACTCCGGATCAATAAACCGCATAGCCCCAGGTAAGAAAACGGTTTATTTCATGCCAAAATGTAGATATAAACAATTCTCATTTTCAGTGCATTTGGGCCGAGTTCAACTGTAAACGAGCATGCACTCCACCCTCATTAGGACATACCTGACAGAAGACTTTCTGCCTGCGAGGTGATGTAGACAACGGAGGATTTTATGCAAACGGTTCTATTAAAATTCAAAGTGATTTAAGTTGTATATCAAACAGAGCCTTGACACCATAACCCCGGAGCCTGAAATCGCGGTCCTGAAGGGCTTATACATAAAATATTTACCTGTGGCATAGCATATGCACCCCCAAACACTTCACATTCTGTCCTGTATTCTCAGCACAATAGCACAGAATGGAATACAATATCAGTGGTTTGGCAGGCATCGCACTCAAGAACTAGACTAGATTCAAACTATTGTGCACTGCATCTGCGACTGGACAAATTATAGAATGGAAGGAGAGCTGCTGAAATGGGCAACAGATACTGAAAGTCCGGAAATAGGTTCAGCTCAAACAGGGACTTTCACATAAACCTTTGGGTTTCATTCGGTGACCTTCTACCCACAAGACTGAAAAAGGACCACCCTCCCATCATGTTTATTTGTCCATACTGCTCCTAGCATTTAGCGTGTTTTTATGTTTTAACTGAAACTAGGAAGCTAGTTTCTTGCACCATATAGTGTTTCTCATTGCTGCATGATCTTCCCTCAAGCAGTGTGGAGTTACTTTTCATCATGGCTGAACAGAATACTAAACAGTAATCCCTAAGCACACAAATTTTAAGAAGCAAATGCAAACAGTCTCTGTTCAATGAGCTAAAAAAATAAAATAAATAAAAAACACTTTTTCACACTATACGAATTTTGCCCCTTTTTTCAAAATATAAGACCTGCGGTTTGCTCTGCTGTCAGTTCTGTGTACCTCCCACTAGAGCAATTTATGGGAAAACAGCTGAAGAAACATTCCTGGGGGAAAGGTTACAATAGCAGGTTTCAAGCTTTCATTTTGATTCTCCAGGCTCTGTGAAAGTCTACCTGAACTCTACCTGTTCCCTTTGACCCACAAATTGTAACAATAATAACAACATGTGTACCAAAGCTTTGGGTCCAGATTTATTACATTTGAGAGGTTGGAAACAGACGGTGAATGTTTAAAAGCCTGAGGGTGGCAGAAGCCCGCATGGGAAATATTAAGCAAAGTATCAACCTTTTCAGGTTCAGCTGTTCAGATTTATACAGTACCAGGTGAAGACTCATTATGATCTATTGACTCTGGACTTGAAACTTCTTAAAGACATCAGTAAATCCACCGCAAGGCATGAAATCACGTTCCCTAAAATTTACATGAAATATGAATGCAAAACACAAGATTTCCAAATGGTACTATTCTCCTTGTTAATGGCTTCCAACTTGTGAGGTCTTTACACTCTGGCTTGATCTACCCGATGAGAGGTCTAGGAAATTTAGACAAAACAAGATATATGTGTCATGTTTTTTTTGCATCAGAACCATACATTGTAGACCAAATAACTATTAATTGCCAAGTATTATGTTTCACAGATCTCTCTAGACAGCAAAACTTTTTTAAACTGTCATGGGAGAGAAACTGCTATTGGGTTAACACAAAGCCTACAATAAATCATCAGATTTCCTCGGAACATATCATTTTCCAGTTCACCATCACCTGCAAAATGTCTCCTGGATTTACTGAACGGTGCATGGCAAAGACAGACCCTCAACATCAAAGCATGCAACTACACAGATGCATTGTTCAATCAAACTCATTTTTCTCACCATCAAAGTTATATGCCTTCTGTGCTAATTGATACGGGAAAAAGGATGCAATAGACAGAGCTTATCAAAGGTAAATTCACTGTGTGTGTGTGTATCGGGGGGGGGGGGTTGAAATTTATCGCCACTTTATCCTTTCCTTCATGAACTTGGATCAGGCACCATTTTTTGCTAACCCCCAAGGGGTCACACAGCACACAACACAGTGCTACAGTAAAAATCACACACTGGAACCCTCCTGGAGGTTGAATACTAACCTGCTATGAAGGCATTAATAAATCACCCCTGAGATCTGATTATTTCCAGGCCTGTGTCCAGAGGTCCTGAAAGGTAACCGAGGCTCCTGGGAATATGAGTTCACTCATTGTAATATAAAGAATATCCTTGAGAGGCAAATTGTGTCTTCTCAGACATTTTTTTCTCAAAACCTCACTGAGCGTTTGTATTAGTGGGCAGGGTTAAAACAATTCATTCATGTATTAGGCTTCAATATGACACATTTCTTACAGGAGTTTTATGTTGATTATGTCAGTCCAGGTTGTGATACATTGGTCAGAAGCTTGATGCATAGATAGCAGTCAGGTGGAAAATAGCTTGCCTCCAGACAAGCAAATAGGCATATGGAGTGCAATAACCTCACTAATGCAGAAGGTGACATGGCCTGACATACCCAGTGAAACCCACCATTTGCAGAATTGACATAAGCATTCATGAATGTCTATGTAGTGCTTATGAAGATGCTATGTGGAGTTATATAGCTTACGAAGGACAACTTTAAAGTGTTGTAAAAAAATTCTATATCTATTTTAAAATATTTTTTCTTTTTTGATTCTGCTCCTGAAAACTAATTTGTATTCAGTCCTTTGCTCATCAGCACATATACACATGGTTTTCCAGAAGAATACCACTACAAATTAAATGGGTCTCAGTGTACTTCATTAAAACAACAGGATTGGAGAGTCAAATAAAACAGACATCTCAAGCCCATCTGTCAAAGCAGTTGACCCGCTGAAGCAAATAAGATTTAACCATAGCAGCACATTAGGGGCAATACCAAATAAATTAAAAATTTCAAACAAAACCTTAGATGATCATTATCTGAGTGTGGCAGTAATGATAAGTAGATTTCAAAACATTACAGAGAATTGACATTAAATTTGCATGCAAAAGGTGTAAGATCCCATGAAGAAATAATCTCACCCCTTTATTGAATAGCCCTTCTGTATCATAACATTTTATACCCCTTTAAATTAGCCGGGATTTACGACCACGACTGCCCTGATAAGGGACTCGGTCTCTCAAGTTATCGCATTGATCCCGCGCGAACATCAGTGTTGGGGCATGATTTTTCTAAGGGGGGGAAGCCAGTGAAAGAGGCAGCCCTTTGATATGATACTCCACTGGGCACTCCATTAAGAACTGTCAGGCTGCGTAATGCCTTCTTATCCAAGGGGGCTATCTGAAGCTTACACACAAAGCCACTGATAAAAAAAAAGCATTGTAGTCACTTATGAGTTTCACTTGTGCTGCCCATGAACTCCCATTTTAACATTTTCCCCCACAATACTTCATCAGATGATTGCGAGGATCGGAGAGCATTTCTGAAGCCTTTCTTAATTTGTAAACCACTTCTTGGCCATGTCATTTAATCTGGTTAATTGAATGCTTCAATAATTCTAAGAAGATTATAACTAAGCAAAGTGTCGTCTTAAGGTCAGGGTTAAGTAAGGCCAATTATCTATTTGTCAAATATATAAAGCACTCATCTAATTTTCTTTTATTGAAATTGATTGCCTTGTAAAAACAAACCTCAGATGGCTAATACGTTTTGTTTCATTTGCACAGAAAGAGATAACACTGATGTAATTCCAACAATTTCAGATGCTACTAAAATATCTGGCATCTGAGTTTAAACTTGACAAAACAAGCTGATGGTTTCGAATAGTCTATACAAGTTTTATTGGAAATGACTTCATATGCTTTTTTATTTAGGACATCTAAGCAAGACATGTATGCTGTTTTTACTCATTTTTCATTAATTTTCTAATTGAGCGTTGCAAATAGCTATTCGACTGGAGAAACATAAACAAAGAACCATATAATTTCAAGACAAATGTACAGCAATGCAAACTGATCTCCACATTGACTTAATATCAGATTAATATCAGTTTAATAATACAGCCTATAGGGCTTTACTTTGAATCACAATTTATATAACCATAAAAATATCAGATTAGAATTATGTATACCCACTGTTGCTGTGAAAACTGATAACATGATGATGTTATTGTTACAGGCAACCCACCGCATGGATCAGCATAGAAAATGTGCTAATATCTGGACAATATACATTTTATTTAATGACAAATAAAACATCATAACCAGTTAAACTATACTGTACATCCACTGTAAATCTTCTACATCCATCAATTTTATCAGAAAATCTGTTGCCTATAAAAAGTCACTTTATCCAGCACTGTCAGAGAAATACATGTCCGAGAGTTAATTTCACTTGCATTCCACATTACACTGTGAAATAAACTCTGAACCTAAATCTGAGAATTAGAAGGGGCTCATTGCTAGGCGATGCCCTGCCGATTCAAGCCTGAAACCAATATTGTTCCAGGGTGCAGGCTGTATCAACAGGACTAATAAGCGTTAATTTGATTTTAATGAAAGTGCAGCTGTGATGCAGGATTAACTATTCCCAATGACCAGAGAGTACCTGGCTGGTTTTAACTGTTCTAATCTCACAAAACCAAAACAGATGGTATACATGTCGAGGTTCTGGAAGGAGGAAGATGCTGTTGTTATTTTTTTTTGCTTGATGCTGAACAGAAATTGATCCACTTTCACTCCATATCCACAGCATTTCTTTGCCGTTTTTAGACAGCAGTACCTACCTATTTTATTTTAAAAGTGCTCCATTTACACGGAAAATAATAAGTCAACCGCTTAACCCCATTCATGCACCGTAGGTCTGCACAATAAAACTTGAGCTTTTGTCTTTCTCTGAAGATTTGTTTGCCTTGCAAAATGACCAGCAACCTTCAACATGGCTTGACGTCACTGTTGCTTACTTGCACGACAGTAGCGAGTAGTTTCAAAGGAAAGGAGTGGGAAAAACATGCAATACAAGGGTGACCCTTCGGAATGCTATCGTGAAAAGCAAAAAGGCCAGTTCTTCAGAGCATGACTCCAGATGACAGAGCTGGTCAACACTGTCCAAGCAGAAGAGGTCCTGCGGCGAAGGGGACAGGGGGGAACTGGCTTCATCAGGCCCGGGATTTCGCCCGGTTCTCCACATCACCTCTCGTCACTGCTCATTTGAGCGCTCGCACTCTTCTGCCCAGTGTTCTCCTCCTCAAACTTTTCAACCGCAACTTGGCCAGACAGCATTTAGATTAGCCCCGGCAGACGGATACGCACCAAGACGGCTGACTGTTCTTTTTGACTCTGTGTCACCAGGGGTGGCTTTCAAAAAGTTTCACCCTCCTCCATCTGAGGAAGTTATCTTTGTGGCACTGCTGTCAGATCGCGCTGGGTTTGAGGCCAGATCTGCGGCAGTCTTAGCAGTGGCAGCGCTTGACACGTTCACCGCTCCGACAGGGAATATGTTCACACAATTGGCAAGCTGGTGGCAACTGAATGACTGAGACAGCCAGTGACATTGCATACAAAACACCAGCCCTCTCCCTTTGCACATTTTATCAAGCTACAAGATCCTATAAACTAGACTCTATAATATGCTCAGTATGCACTGCAATGCAGTATATGTCATTTTCACCGCTGCTGGGATATACCATGTTTATATATATATGTGTGTGTGTGTATATATATATATATATATATACGTGTGTGTGTATGTGTGTGTGTGTGTTTGAAAGGCTTCATTTCATTACACTTGTGCATAAAATGTGTTCAGGTCACTTACTTGCTTTAGTAGATTTTTGCATACTGAATGAATAAAGTTCATTTTCATTAGAAAGGAAAACAATAACTTTCATGCACGCAGCCTAAAAGTATTGTTTTAGACAAATTGCGACTGTTACACAATGAGATCCATCACTGTGAAAAAGTCTTACACTGCATTGTTCCAGAGAAACACAGTGTGAGAAGCACGGGCACATTAAAACAAACAGCTTTCCCGCTTTCATAAAGGTATATGAAAGTGCTTTAAAAAAGCGATTGCTCAGATTTAATTCAATGCGCCCCATACATTAACCTTTAGACTGAATTCAAGGTTATTCCTACAGCAACATGCTAAAAATAATTTACATTTAAGGCTTTTAATTCAAATGAAAGCCAAAATGTTGTTTTTTGATGGATTGGTTTAATGTGTTTTTCTGGCTATTGTGAGCATATGCAACATGGCCAGGGCAATTTAATTGGGCTGCATGTTTACTGTACTCTCACAGGATGAATTAAAATCCCTCTCCTACACCTCTTTCAGGCCGACCAGGAGTATCACTTGACATTTGAAATGTAGCTCAACCAAACTGAGTGGGAAGAGCACAAAGGGCTGGGAGCAGTAATGCAGTAATGCTCAATGCGGTAGCAATGCCAGCCATCCACATCATGGCTGCACCATTTTCTTAAACACTTACTGGTAAAATGTTTCCAGACAACTAAATGAAGCCATTTTATGTTTAGTGTTAGTAATATATGGCACATTATTAAAGTATTCTATTTAAACAATTTAAAATAAAACATTTTTTTAATGAAAGAACTCAAAATGAAAAAAAACAAAGACTTGATGATATAAATGTGATGATATAAAATACTATATGATGGGTAAGTAAGCTTGTCTAATAAATGTCTATGTTCTGAATAAGATTGTTAGAGGATGACAATGTCTTATGGCAGACAGTTATTCCTTCCATTTGCTGGGCTCACCTGTTCCTGATGCAGTGAACCAATCGTTTCCTCATTATATCTGGCACTTGTTCCCAGTGGCTGCAGGACTGTTGGGCACTGTCTAAAGGCTGCTGACAAAGGAACTTCAACTTCTGCAAGAAAAGATTATCATTTGCAAATTACTTTTGGCAGACATAACCACTCAAGGCAATGCATAACAGTACCACTGTCTGTAAACCTATGGAAATTCATGCAAAAAAAAAAAAAGAGTTGGTAACATCATAATTTATCATTCTTTAATCTCTCAGTCATCCCTTTAAGGGCTAACAGCTAAGGTAAGGCAATGTTGCGAATGCAATACAGTTCCATGGAGCTAAATACAACTGACACAGACATCAGTGAAAGGATATATAGCAACAAGCTGAAGGAGAAGTACAGTTTCAATAGCACCGCAATGAGAGTTAAAAAAAAATTTCACCTGCCACTTCAGTTATATCATTAAAAACATAATCCTCTAATTTTTATATTCAATATGCCTTAACAAACATGACAGTCACAGTGGGAGAATAATGAATAATCATTAGCAAAAGGTCTACAAATTATTGATGTAAAATAAGCAATGATTTTTTTTTTTTGCACTGCAATTTATTGCCATTAACAAGTAACTTGCAATCCAATAAATGTCACTATTGCTTTCACTTAATTAAAAGAATAGATATTATATAGTAATGCAGGGTGGCATTTATATCTCAATTTCCGTGCACTGCAATTTACTGCTGAGGCTTTATTTGAAGGGAGCCACAAATAATAGCCATTAAACTGTCAGGGAATGGACACAAGATCACATTAATGAAATTAGATAAGGTGGACCAATGATATACAGAGCACTTCTGCCGAGGAGATGCAGACAAAGAATGGGTCAGGATCGAGTAAAAAAAAAAAAAAAAAAAATGGCTTCCACGGCAGCATAAATATATAACGACATTCAGAGAAATTCAGAATTAATGGTCCGGCAGTTCGGCGGGGACGTCGGCGGCCTGTAATTCGGGGAGGCGGCGCACAGAGTTGGTTTAACGTGTAACAGGTCGCATAAGTCAGACTGCCCCGAGCCGGTGACCTGCCAGACGGTAAATCCCCTCCTGTGAGCATCCTTTTAAGCCGGGTTTTCTGTAAACCAACAAATTATCCCGTTCGTTCCTTTGGCTCTGGGAACGCACGCACCCGCAGCACGGAGAGCAAGGCAGCTACTGCAGTGGGGCACCTGGGCGTCGGGCCACAGCGCATCCTCGTAAAACGTTAAAACACTAAAACCAGTCACGTGGTAAACATCAAGGAAAATGTTGCCATGCCAACCGATAGAGCTCCATATGAATTATAGAAATATGAGTTAAAGTTAGAGTCAGAAATGAAATGTTTTCAAAGAGGACCGGTGCACTCAGGCTTGTTCAGCTTGTTCGTCTGCCATTGAAACACAACTGCAGTAAGTAAGAGTGAGAGTAGCTGTGTACAACTCAAGATGGCCAGAATAGAGGATTAACATTATATATAATAATAAAAACTTACTTTACTTTTGACTCCGTTTCAGATGAAGTTTTCAGATTTATAGCTTTATACTGTTGTGTATCATGTATGCCTTTATTGAAGTCAAACATTATTATTTCAATGGGACTACAAATCTTAGAAGCATATCTTGTCTGATTGGAGGACTAATGTTTCAATTAAACACCGTCTTAATGTCAGAGGTAATGCACAGAGTGCTTTGATGACCATGTGACATTATCTGAGAGGTTATATAAGAAGCTGGGGACCAGTAGAGGTCCGCCCACTGTCAGTCCGTGTATGCGTACGCAAACTTGTATGCCCCCGGCAGCCTGCCACCGCCAGGCTTAAATTAGCGACCAGGGAGGCCCCTCGCACGATCTTCCACAGACCAGCTGTGCCAGGGCCTGTCACCTTCTTGTCAAGGAAAGTTTTCTGTCCAAAGAACTTTAGTCATCGGGCCTGTTCTCCAAGTAACGGGGATGTGTCACTCAAAGAGGCAGCTGCAGTCGTTTGTGATGACTTGCCTCAAATCAGGGTCTGACGCCCCTGTCAACAGAAGCCTCACCCCCCGGCTATAACTGTCACTGATCATGTTCGGAGATGCACGAGGGGCGGGGGGTGGTTGGGGGACATTCAGACAGACACACATATCTGGGGGGTGGGGGGCACTGAACATTTTAGGTAGGACAGAGGGTTGAATTCTCTCTGAAGAAAATCCAATTAGGAATTGCATTTCAACTGCCACTTAACTGATGCAGGTAGGAGAGATACACGTATATGCATTATGTCCAACAGAACATGGGAATACCTGGAAAACTACAATGATTCCTCCTACACAGAAAAAACTACTGTACAAAGTAGAACGCAGAGTTAACTCGACATGCAAATTCCCTCTTCGTGTTAAAAGGTTTAAATGTGATTTCCCATTATCCAAATGGCAATAAAAATGTGAATAAGTATTTGAGTGTCTCCAAATATATTTTAGATTTTAGCCTATTGAATAATCAATTGCCTTAAATAGGGTCAAATACTTTTTAATCAAAGCAAAAATTACCCTTTAAAATACAAGGCTTTCACAATTAGATTTACTGATTAGTGTTGTGTCAATAACTGTCTGTCGACCTACTCCATCAATCATGTCCGCCACAGAAAAAACTAATAAATCAAACAAGAACGGCCCAACCAGAATTCAAAATAAAATTAAAATACGAGTACATCAAAATAAGAAGAAAATCACTTTTGAAATGCAAAGATATTTTAGTAGTTCCATGTAAATACCCAAATTAAATCCAACCACATTTAGTTGTATTTGTATTCATATGCAAATTGCATATAAATGCTGCACTGCAATACTAGAAGCTAAAATTGAAGTATGCATCAAGATGAAGATTGGAATGTGTGGGTTTTTAAATTAAAATAAATATACTGCTGGTATGGTTTATAGCAAAAAAATGTGTGAGGTTTACTCATAGAGTAATATTTATGTGGTAAAAATACACAAAAAAAAACACACACACACACACAATTGATGTTCAAAATCAACTGGTGGTCTGTCTTTTATATGTGTATTTGAAATATGCTTTTCAATCATATCAGACACATAAAAAGGTACAGACACACTGCCCCATCCACCTGCATGGTGCTCTACTCCTGCCTTCACATTCATATTAATCAGCAACCATCTGATAAACCTGCATACTGTGTACCTCGGGTAGTTCAGCATTACTACCATCAAAACAAGACAGCATCATTCACTAACGCTCATATCCGTGATTAACTGCTAAACGTCTACACAACAACGCAATCGTGCTGAAAAACAAACAAACGTTTCTGAGGCCTATCAACCCGGGCAGGAGCCTTCTGCCCCATCTGAAAGAGCGCAGCGGAACCGCTAACTGAACAACGCAGAGAGGAAATGCTGGCTAGTTAAACAACATGCTGCAGGGTTACAGCCATGTTTCATGCTATATATCCTCCATCACAGCTGTTAAATATGCTTTCGACGCCGCTGTGGGCTCACATCCGTCTGAAGAGCAGCTGTTTTGTCTGAGGATCATTCTGTTTGGATTTTTTAAAAACTGGTCACCCGATCCGTCAGTGTACAGTCCTACAGATGTGTGCCAGTAAGCAAGCTACTGTATAAAATCAATCTTTTAAAACAAAGTCAGCTCTAAATCCCAGACTGAATCTAGCTCCAGCGTGCTTAACTCGATGAAATTAAACCAATGGAATTTTTTTCATTACTTGAGCAATGTTGAATTCTGCAGGCATGGAGGTTAATCAAAAATATATTACATAAAAACGAACAGTTGCTTAATGTTGTTATTCAGTTTTAAAATAATATGCCTTAGGTTTGGACAGAATATAGTCATAAATGTACACTTTCAGTGATATGAACAACCATTTCATTTCCCTTTCTGAAAAAAATATAGAGTATGAGGCGAAAGCAAGGCATTTTCAAACAAGGTTCATGAGTAATCATCTCTAGACACAAGAATGCATACATTAGGTTGGCTTTGTGGATTCACATCTGCAGAAGGGACTACAGACAAATTCTTGTAAATGGATAATCTGCCAATAAATTTGTTGAGTGTCAGTGACATATTGCCTTTCAACAGAAAACTTGTCAATACTGACCTATGTTAAGAGCTGCTCCCATTTCTGCAAATGTGGCGGAAGGTAATTGTATCGCACGTGGATCCAGTCTTTTTCTCTTTTTGTTTCAGAAGGCAATCTATATTCCAATCAAAATAAATGCCCTTAAACATACAATATAAGAGTTTCCGACAACCCCAAAATGTCAAGGTTCATGACACAATGTAAACAATTTAATGAAGTATATATACTCTTACAAAACTGTAAGAAACACATTTTTCATAGTTTTAAGATTCTGTTGCGGCAGTTTACAATAAAATGCAATATCTTGTTGATGGAAACATTTTAGAGGCTTTCAAATTATTCTGTTTTGTGCTGCGTTAAGAATAAAGAATCAGTTGTAGCATTTATCAGGAAGATCAAATTCTTTTCAAAGATAAAGCATATTATGCCAGACCCAATAAAAGGCTACAGACCAGTTTGTTCACTTTTATCTGCAAATGCAATGCTGCCCTCCAGTGGTTTTAGGTGAGTGAAACATGCTATGTGCATTGAGAAAAACTGTTTCCATCAAAACATTGTTTCTTAAATCCAAAAAACACGCTGTATGAAACATGTTTGTAAATCAATTCCGCGAGCAATGATAAACCACGCTCTGGAGAAACAGCAGTTGTAAATAAGGCCCCCAGCTCATCCCACCACCGCCAATGTAAATCACCGGGAATGACACGATCACAGCACTTCCCCCATCCTCTCCAGTTTCCATCAGCCGTCTACAGTTTCCCTGCCTCTTCAGTGCCCATAGCCCCTGTTCAGCCATGACCAAATTGGGATGTGGGTAAGAGGTTCAAATAACTAAAATAACTGTGTGTCACAAAATATATTAATATATGGAAAATTGAATTTTACACCACCCCCTGAATTAATTAGCAAGTTTCTCGGGTTGCAGTCTGTCGGTGGACTTTGTGGAAAGCGTCATCCCAGAACTGCCGTGGGCCCCAACATTAACCCCTTCCCCCTGGGAACATGAATAAGGGCATTTATAAATACTCTTCATTCTCACAATCACCACTATAGTAGGTCCATTTTCAGGGAGCCTTCACATACCTGAGAGTTCCAACCTGAAGGTACCATTCATCCAGACCCCCTTTTTGGAAAATAAATACTTTACAAACACTTTTGGTTGGTGCAAGTAACGCAATGAGTTAAGAAAAGAAAAAAAAAAAAAACAGGTGTAGCTTCAGCTGCTACACATGCGGTTATGCTGCTGAAAGCATCTGATAATATTTAAAGCAGTAACTATATCTTCTCGCGCTAGCACACAGAATTAATTCCAGCTTCTCAGAGAGACAACCAGTGCTGTCTTGGCCAGGCCTGGACAGTCCTGGATAAAAACAGCACTGGTTTCAATCATCCAAGCAGTAGATTTGTCAATGTTGTACACACCTGCTGCAGATTACATTACAGGATAGCAAATTAGCTGGTGATAAATGTTTATCGCCATATTTTTAGGAGTAGACATCACTATTCCTTCGCACATGGCTTCTATCCTTATACATGGGGGGAGGTGTTTTAATGTTTGTGCAAGAACGATATGTAATGTTCAAATTACAACTACAAGAGTTGGCAGATGTGGCTATTAATGAAAAGAAGAAAAAAAAAACTAGAAAACTTTTATTTCAAAATAAAACAATGCACTCTTTTTCTATCCATGTCGCCCTCCATGTATCCAAGAAAACGCTCAAATAACACAGATAATACTTTTTTCCATCTTTAGTCAATTGCTTATTAAATCATAGTATCTTCAGCATGCAAGGGTAGAATTATGTTTGGGTCTCCCTGTGGAAGTCCGGAGGCAGAAGACATTTGTGAGCCTGCAGCAGATCTTACCCCAGGCCCTGGGCTGTGGCTGAACTATGGAGGGTGATGATTTAATTGACTGACTCTTGAGCCCTTATTCCCCCATCAAATACTTCTGCCCCTACAGATTTGGCCATGGGAATATTAGAGCACGAGGGGAAAGTAAGGTTTTCACCACAAAAGTTTCCTTGTATGTAATCCATCCCTGAGCATGAAATATTGGCCTTTTACAAGGCAATATAAATTAAGGTAAACATACTCCAAACGCAACACTGAAATGACAGGTATGGAGATTTTCAGGAAATCAACACTCTAGGCCACATAACAGCAACACACAGCAAAGGTTTAAATAATACAACGGTTTGTTTCATTTACAGGACTTGAGCGTGTCTCATTTTCCCCCCAAAATCAGTCCAATTCACTCAAAATAGCATGCGTATTTAAATTACACTCATCACAGAGGCAACTGTAAATAACCAACTATACTTTAAAACACCGCTGTGTGTAAGCAGCATAACATTTTATGGCTGTACAAGTTGGTTTGAATCTTTGCCTAAAGCCTGAGAAATGTAGCTTGCTGTCAGTATTGACAACGCCATGTTGCTTTAGCAGCAGCCCCCATTCTCCTATATCTGTTTAACATTGTACATCGATTACTGCCAAGCAGCCATTGGCAGGACTAATTTATTTATGAACTTGTCATTCCAAATCATTGATTAAGATGTCCTTCATTAAAGAATTAATTATATGCAAAGATAAAAGATTTGCTAATTATTGTCTTTTATCTAATTGAGGCTTTCTGCTACAGGAGAAAAGTTCAGAGGTTTCACAACTATTGCCCTCGAAGTCAGCTGGGCCTGGGTGTGAATATAATCAGAAAAAGCAATGGGACTTCGGCACTTGATCTCAGATGCAGTGATGAAGCAGCTGAAAGACTTGCATCTAGAAACTATTCACCAGGTTAGCTCACCACATCG
The DNA here is from genome assembly GCF_013347855.1 of Anguilla anguilla. Lineage (NCBI taxonomy): Eukaryota > Metazoa > Chordata > Actinopteri > Anguilliformes > Anguillidae > Anguilla > Anguilla anguilla. The sequence continues at coordinate 28,081,164 of NC_049216.1, read as the reverse complement.
TAGCACGTTTTTTTGTGTTGACCTGAGCGATGTGCATACTATTCTAAAACAGCATAACAGAGTGTGTCACTGTGCAGTAATTGTGCACCATTAGCTTGTTTATAAAGTATCTCTGTACTGATTTTCCGGTCATAGCTCGCATCAGAGATATTCACAATTCTCTTTTAGTTATCCAGGGTGTAAAACTGTAAAGTCAGTACATTCAATATACAGATGAAGTGCAGAGTGCAGGTCAATGCTTAAATTCATGCATCAGCTCAGGCCCAGCACTAAAGTACAAGGATTAAGAAAAACTGCGATTATGATGTATGATTTCAGAGAAGTGTTATTTCAGTTGATTCTGATTCCACATTAAAATATAGCTTAGAACTTGTATTATTTATTTTGTACAGTCACTTTTTTCATCTTCACCAAGCGTGTGAATAATTTTGGAGGGCAGTAAAAAAATTACCATATTTAGAAACATGCCATAATGCAAATAGTAACAGGAGTCACACCAGGTAAAGTTTTGTGCGTGTCCTCATCTCATGCAATTAATAAAGGAATTTTGTAGCGAGTGCCTGGGCAGACAGGAATCTACATTCTTTATAGTATGTGGCAATATTATATTTTCCACCCTCCAATAAATCCCTTCAACTATAAAATGCTGCTGCTTAACGACCACACTTCCATGGTTCAAGTGCCCCTCTCTTTCTCCATTAATTTCCCTAATAATTTCTTATTCATGTTTTGGCCTCAAAAACACAAACTTCTAGAATGGAGAAAATGTTCACAAAAGATGTGTTTTTCCATGATGTTTGCAATTAGCTACACGGTATTGAACCATGGTTCCTTATATTTAGAATTGCCGCTTTCCACTAAAAAGCAACTGGACCAGGAACGAACAGCAGCTAAAACATTGGCACAGGAAGCCTCACTGTATCTCCACTGTCTAAAGGAGCATGTAAAACTCCTGCCCAAGAATGTGCTAAATATATGACCTAGCTGGAGCGGATTCACATGATACATACAACAAAAAAAGTGCTGAGGGATGAACAGATCAACTCAACTCTCCTCCAGAGGGTTTATCAGTCATAAGTGTTCAAACAGTTGATAGCATTACTGTGCCAGACAACATGACAGTTATGCAGACCCAAACAATTTTTGCTAGTTAGCAGTTAAGCTATTTAACAGGCTAGTCGAGCGTGTTGACAATTGTCTTTAGTTACAGCACTTGGAATGGACAGATTACATGGATCAAATATAAAAAGAAAACTCGCAATGATATTTGCGCTGGTGCACTGAGCTGGTGGGGCACAGAGCTAAGACAAACATGTAGCTGTAATTACAGCAAACTAGATAACGAGCCAGCTTGAAATGACACAGCTTGTTTGGATTTTGACTGTTTAGCTTGGGCAGAAAAGCAAAATGGAAAAGGCTACATAGCATCCAGACCTACAGTGAGCTTCAACCAGAGGCACAAAGACAGCAATCTTTATTGTTATATACACCAGGCAGGGTCCATACCCACATTTCCAGTAAATTGCTATGTTACAGCTTTTAGCAGTTATAATTAAAGATAAACACTTCATGTTTCAAACTGTAAACAAGTAAAAATACTACTCCGACAATGGCAATTTAATTTTAAGATTTTTGTTCTAGCCAAACTTGCCATCAATCTTGTTCAAGAATTAATCCTAAGGTTTTCGAGCCTGCCCTTTAGAAATGAATTCCAGTACAACATATGATGTCGCCTTTATGAGCACTGACACACTTTTCTCTCCACAAACCTAGAGACAGTCCTGCGTGTGACTTTTGATTTGTCAAAGCCTGCAAAGAGCTGCAATTCTATCTGCAACTTAGCTATTAACTGGGTTTTAACGTATTCTGAAATGCTCCATCTGCAGTGAAACCACTGTGAACTACAGTTATCTTACAGCACCTTATTTTGATTTAGCTATATACAAGTTATATTCCAGCTTAGAAATCTATTGAATTAATTTGTTTTCAAGGGGAATGCCTTAAATACTAGTGTGTGTGTGTGTGTGAGAGAGAGACAGAGAGAGAGAGAGAGAGATGTCACTATATCACAAGGTAGTGATACAGACCCAGAGGGAGAAAAGTGAGAGAGGAGAGTGGGAATATGACAGTATAAGAAAAAAGGTCAGTACCACGTCACACTGGAATAGGTTGCTCATGCACTTGCTACATCACACAGAAAAAAACTGGCAAAATTGCATCGGGCCCTTAATAATGTTAGACACATCCTTAAGATCCACTTGTCCGTAAATATTACCAAGTGGTCAATGACTTGCTGAAAACAGCGACAGGAGGCTGTAGGCTAATAGACACGGAGACCAATTCCTTGTATTTAAGTTGCTGGAAACGGGTAGATTAATGGTATTACGGTGCCTACAGCTCCAGTTGCTGAATAGCTGACACAGGGAATTTTGTACCCTCCATTCCAGAAGATTGTGAATGCTACATTTCATTTTGATATTTGCTTAATGTATTAATGGATGGCCTCTCTTTCTCCATATTTAAATGTATCCGCAAGCGATTTGCGGTTAGCACCATCACAAGTGGATAAGCATGGTACTATCAGGAAATGTTTCAAGGCAAACATATTTCAGAAAAGGTGTTTCAATCATTTAATGCACTTTTATTAAAGCACAGCTTTTTCAGCCATTTACACTAAGTGGTTTAATCTCTTTCTCACTGGCTGATGTATTGTGGGCCGTGAAACGGCAATCACACTTAATAATGTTAATGACTTTATCCCTTCATTAAATCAACCTCACCATAAGCATCTCCATCTGGCCACTGATCTATTCCTCTGGTTCTAATGCAGCTCTGATTGAGGCCACAGTGTTGGTGATGAACATCAGTGCTTTCGCCTGGACATGCTCCAAGTCTCAGGACTTGGACCACTGAATTGGAATTTGTTCCTCCCACCCCAAAACAAAAGACTGAACACTGTGCATGACTGACCATGGGGGAAGGCAGTCACTGCAGGGGAATTGGCGCTCGGAGTGACCAACTCTGATGTTTGAGTTTCTCATGGATTTTAACAGGATTGACTAGTTTGTAATTGCTCTCACCTTGCAAATGCATAAAAATACTTTTAGCTAAACCACATAGCAATACTAAAGGTAGTCTATATGAGAGTGGTAACGAACCCTGTTTCTGGAGATTTACCATCCTGTAGGTTTTCATTTCATCCATAATTTGACTCAACTAAATATGCAGCTGAAGAAGATCTCTAGCTGTTGAATGAAGTGTACTTTGTTAGGGTTGAAGTGAAAACCTACAGGACGGTAGATCTCTAGGAACAGGGTTCTTTACCTCTGCTATATGACATCTTACATGAGAAAGTGTGAGACATATCACAAGAGATAAAAACACAATTGGTTAGCACAAGTACTAAATGTTTTCCAAGATCAGAAAACTTGTACTTCCATAACTGCTAATATGTCTCATTTGTGTGTAAAAATGGAAATAATCACAATTTCCTAAGATCATATTTGTAACTGCTTGTAATTGTAATATGCTAACTACACCACAATATACCCTGAGAAAAACATATTAGCACTATTCAGAGGTGGAAAATCCAGCAGTCAGAAAGTCATGTCGTGTTTCTTCCACCCACAAACTCAGTCAGCTGATGTCATTAATTAGTTCTACCTCCTGGATGAAGAATTGTGCTAATTGGCAAATTCCATTATTGGAACCTTTACTTTCAGAACATCAAAAGACCCCTGCCCCTGCAATTTTAACATGGTTTTGTAGGTAAACTCCACATCAGCTATTGTGAAGATCGTAACCCAAAGAAGTTCAGGATTTGGTCTGTGTAACTAAACAAACAACACACTACCAACCAGTCAGAGGATCCCCACAACAGGAGCAACACTTGTGTTACCACTGCTTCACCAGCTATCATTAATCATCCATGTTGCAACTCTGTTAATCCCTTTGCCTCCCACGCACACGCGGGACACACACACGGGCGTGCACACACACACACATACACCAACACCCACACAGGGTACACACACACACACAGGGTTTACACACACGTACACCGACACACACACACGTTACACACACACAGGGTACAGCTATTTTTAGTAATTTATTCCAGAGCATTCCATTACATTTTAAAGTGTGTAAAAGTAATCCCGACACCATATGGACTGTAATGGGCACTGGGGTAACAGAAGCCAAGCAAAATGCATTCTAGGGTCTCGCAAAGGCCTAGTGTTCATTAAAGTGTCAATCAGAGTGCTCTACTCCCCAGATGCCCAAAATACGTGGACCCCAAATTCAGATCATCTCATTGCCCTCACGGGACCTTAAAGTAACTTTCCCCCCAATAATACACAATTCATTAAAATAAACATTTCGAGCATCATTTCAACCATTTTTTGACCATGACTAGAGTGATATTAAATGTCTGAATCAGTACATTTGTTCTGTTTCATAACGTTTCACCTTTTCCCAATGCCCTTCTCTATTTACCCATTTGTCCTGATGAAAGCAGGTAGGTGCCCCATCACTTTCCACTGATATGTGTGTGACCCACTTATTCTCAAAGAAAATTGTTAAATAACAAATAACACTAAATATCTTGAGGGAAATTTCATATATTTGTTTTTCCACAAATTTTTGTACCTTTTGTGAATTTAGCTAAGCTAAGACGCTTAGCTACACATTTAACATTATGTACCTCAGTTTCAAAGGTCCTTCCTATCTTATACATGGCCACAAATGACCCCATTCTTTTTTAAGCTGGTGATGGTTCCCACCAACTCAGAACCCCCGAATGAAAACTGATAACGTTAAAATGAATTTTATGGAACGCTTCTCAGGGGATGATTTGTCTCTCATGTGTCTCAGATGGCGGAGGGTGACAACATATAATGTCAGTGTCAATTTGATTTGTTCATTATGAAGAATGTGTTCCCAGCCAAATTTTTTGCTGTTGCCCCAGCTTGAATATAGCTTGAATTCCGTACCTGGAAGCCTGCTTGTTCTGTCCCTGTCTGGTAGCATATCATGAGCATGGAAACTTTATAGAGACATGCGAGAAGTACCGACAAAGAGGTTTTTTCTTAAGTGTTAAACAAGTTAGTAGTCGATGCTCAGCACTCCAAAAGCTGTGACATTTAAAGACATGGGCTACATGGCACCAAACACTTCGTGAGTTGTGTAACTGATACTGTGGCACACTAATGTTTTTGGTAATGAAGGAGGTCATGTGGATTCTCTGGCCCGAACCTCTAGAAGAGACATGTAACACTGGCACGCCAATGCCAAACAGTGCACGCACAAGCAGGATACATGACCTTACAGCAACCCACTACACCTATGACACGCCTGCTCAGGCTCACGTCTTCAAGCTCAGCTGCGGTTAGGTGCGTCAGACAGATAGTTGTTGACAGGACAGAAATCCTGCAGGCCTAAACATCTATCGTCCCATTTTCTTTTTAAAGGAAAAAAAAAAAAAAAACTTAAATCTGTGAGAGTCGTCACGCATTATACAATAACCGTGGCTTCTGAATGCAATATGAGTCAGAAGTAGGACATACAACTAAAAAAAAAAAAACTCATTGCTCTTGTTCTGTTGTAACCACTTCACAACAGAACTATCAGCAGAAATGTGTTTTATTTTTTTTTTTAAATAGTGGCCGCAAAATGATCCCATGGTTTATCTGATCACGATAGTCTGAAAATATATTCCACATTAAACAAAAAAGCTTGAGGAACATAATTTGCAGATCCTGGCATAAATCTGTGTATTGCTGGCATCTTGTGGCATTTTAAGAAATTGCAGGTTAGCTGTTCTAAGGCTTTGGTTTTTTGTTTTTTTTTCAAAATCATCCGTTTTTAAGAATTGTTTTATTCCTACCCTAATAATGCTTGTTTGTTAAAACAATAATTAAAAAATGCACACCAAATATACTGTACATAATTTAAGTTATATTCAATCACAGTGTTTTAAGATTGAAGTCAATGGAGCTCATTTAAAATGTATCATGGCAGACCATTTATTATACAATAATAGATGATTCTGCGTTATAGTATCTTTATTTTTGTCAGCTTTTTATCTTTTTTTTCCCCAACAATGGCAACATAATGTTGGCAGAAAATGACAAATGATTACATTTTATATTTTGTGGCCACAAATGTAATAGCTAGTAGTGTATTCTATATTAATATCTGCAGCCTCATGGTCCATAAACTGAAAAATTATTGTATTCGTCTTTTTTTATGTAGGGAAGGCATGGTGGTGCAGTGCATAGCACCGTCACCTCACAGCAATACGGTCGGATGATTTGATGTAAAATAAAATATTTCTTAGCAGGAGAACTGGACTACTGAGGGCATGGAATTGGTCATCATGTGTCAGAACGGTGAGCCGTAGGCCTAATCCTCACTCTCTGCCAAACTAGCAATCTAGATTAGCAAACTATTAATATATGGCAAATGCCAGCAGGTCATCAAGCGTTCTACAAAATGTCCTATGTTTAGGCTATACGACCACACTGTTGCAAACCATTGCATTGTTAGGAGTGGTCTCATTCGTGTGTGCAGGTAACATACTTGCATTTTTATCTACTTCCCATTGCTTGAAGGGGAAAAAACCCAGCCAACTCTAAAAATGTTTACGGTTCTATACACTGTAAAAACAGCACGCTCCAGTGTGGGAGCACAGCTGTCGATCATCGTATGTGTCTAATTAGTAACGTTGATCATACGGGAGGGAAATATATGCCGAGTACTAACTGACAGGAAGGTTACACAGACTTCTTGCTATTGAATGACGACTAAAGCCTACTGGTATGCTGTCTTATAATATTTGCAAGCAAACACAGAATATCGAATGCTTTTACTTCGTTGGGAAATACAATCACTAACATTCAAAGAGTAATTAATAATGATAATTTTATTACAAACTTCCAAAGCAACAGAGTAGCAAAGCCAGACAGACCAATTGGCGCGAGGCGGCATACATTTCTAGTTTAGCGTGCAATAAATCATTTTGAAACCTTTCATTTCAGGAAGCTTACTGACACATTTTGAAAATACATAGCCTTTTATTTTGGAACCTTCGCTGTAGCCAGTCTTAAATCCAAACAGTGATGCCAACGTTAGTGGTTCATACGGTTCTGTGGTAATTTGAGAAAGGCGAACACAATCCAATTCGTGTAAACAATGTGAAGTTTTGTTGTTGCAAACGTTGATCTGTTCAACACAAAACCACAGCTAAATAAAGGACTTGTCGTCTAGCCTAAAGTTGTTTTACATTGTTCAATCCGCAACAGATCTTGCGGTTACATTGAAAACTACTTTAAAGTATCCTCCTACTGGAAACCACAACGCGGTAAATCCATAGGTTAACGTTACAGCGAAACCTCCAAGTGTCTTCACGTTGTCCCAAGTTAACCTTACCTGCAACGTTTCATTGTGTTGTTTCCTGGCAGCAACAAATCCTTTTGGGCTAAGCTACTTGTTTTAAGTGGAGCTGAAGGGAATTATGTTGTCCAAGTAGCACATGATGGATCTAAGAAAAACCAGCGATGAGGGTTACAAAACGTTTCTATGAGCACACGCCACCTATGCCGCCATTTTAATGTAGGCCTTCCAGTTTGTACCTTGTTAAAAGAAATAATAATTGTAAAAATTAAAAAAAACAACCAATTAATGACGATAACAGGTAGCCTATATTAAGGTAGGCTATTGAACATATTAAACTGTACATAATGGATAACTTCCCAATACTTTTGTTTGTTTTTTAATTATTTGTTTTTAAACTAAATCTTTCATTAGTAGGCTTGTTGTAAGTTGGACTTTGGTTCGGTTTCTACTGTACTTCAGGCAAAGAATGTAGGCCTACGTATGTATGTTTACTCCTAACTATTTTCCATAGGGCATTGTGGTGTACACTCAGACTTTCCTTAAAATAAAATAAAAACTTATTCACACATTTCATTTTATCAGCTTCCACATATGTGTATCTCAAGGCAGTTTGTCTGCTCCAGATACTAATTTTTTTTAATTGATTTTCATGAACAGTGGCTTTTCTGTCATCCCTTCTAAAAAGCCAGTTGGCATGAAGCTGATGTCTGCTGTTAGATTCAAAGATAATGTGTCCACGAAATGCAAAGGCAGGTTTTGCTTTTAAAACTTATTCCTTATTGGCCTAATAGTGGGAATATTACATAATTACATGTGTTTTACCAAATATTCTATGCCACAGTGCAACAGGAACCCACGGGAGGCCAAGAACCATGGAAGGCACAGGTGAGGGAGCAGCCGGAGAAAAAAACACCATGCGAAGTCAAGAATTCAGTTCTTAGGCAAATTAAAAACAAGTGCTGGGGAGCAACGACCGTACAGAGTTCAGAGTTCTGCGCAGGATGCTACTCCTCACACAGATGACGTGAGTTACAAGGAGATTTAATGTAAAGTCTGTAGACTGATATTTCAGTTCTGTTAAACTGATATTTCAGTTCTGTTACTTTGGTTGGTCATTTATTTATTTGTTAACCTTTATTTAACCAGGAAAAGTCTCATTGAGATTAAAAATCTCTTTTACAAGAGCGTCCTGGCCAAGACAGGCAGCAGCACAATTAACAGGGTTGCAGACATAACATATAACAATTTACAATAAAATAAAAAATTACAGAATCACAAAATACAGTATGGCAATTAAGCCAGCAGCTCCCAGGCCTGCATCTCATATCGCAACTTATCAATTCCCTATCAAAACAATCAGTCGTTGACTTCTAGTCATTTACACCAGCAAGTATTTCTCGTTTATTTTAAACATATTTGTGTCGGCTGTTGACTGTACCCCTGAAATCTAACAGGTGACTTGCCTGTGCTCACAGTTTCCATGGTGTTTTTAGTCTTTTGTGTGAGTGTGGTTAGCATAGAAATGACACATTTATAATACAGACACACTAATAGATGCGAATGTTTTTTTCTGCAAAGATTTGTGCAGATAACTCTTTTGATGTTATGAGAACGTATTTATGGAAAGTGAACCACATGAACTAGATAGTGTCTGCCTCTGGTGAGTTTTCACTGGAGTTCAGTAATTATCGGGTGTCAAGTTTAGAAATCTACATCCACTGCTCTAACATCTGTAACTTTAAAAAATTGGCGTTGGTATGGCACTACACTGTAACCATGGGTACTTTTACATTTGGTTTCATTCCAGATAACCAGAACTATTCAACTGAGGCATTTGGTTTGGTATTGACAATACATGGACAGAACCTTTTCAATGCATGTATCAAGAGTGCATTTCCCCCATTAGACTTTAGATGGTGGTAAAGTCCCATCTACTCTGGTGGCTCCATCAGCATTTGCCATTCTGTGACTCTTCTTTAATATTCATTAAAGTATAAAATAGTCAATAATATAAATACAGCGATCAAATAATTTATAATGGGTTAAAAGCACTTGCTCAAGGTGACAATGTCACTGTCTCGCATGGAAATTGAGAATGCGACATTTGAATTTTATTTCCTGAATTTTGATCACTGGACTTTAATAATTCTGTAATTTTATTTTTTTTCTGCAAATTGTTAAAATGTTGCCCAGCAGTGCAATTGATAAAGTAGCATGATCTATTAGAAAAAGGACTCCATTAAATTGAATAAGATATAACTGAACATTAGTGATGTTGATATTACTAAATTATGAACTGTTTATTTTATGGTGTGCTACATTTCTACAGAATGTACATAGAACTGGCTTAATCTCATGTTCACGAGATAGACACACATTGGGGTATCAGTGATAGTCATAAAATGGGCACCTTTACTGTATTTTCTTTTATGGAAAGCTTTCATCAATCTTTTGGCATTTAAGTATTTAAAAAAAAAGAAAAAAATCAGTCTTACAAAGGCAGTATTAAAAAAAATAGAAAAAAAGGCTAACCATAAAATTGATTCGATAAAAAGTTTCGAAAACGTTTTCATGATCACAAAAGCAAGATAAATTATATAACCGCCTGAAAAAGTCCAAAGTATTTATTGAATTTACGGAGACAGGGAAGAATTAAGAAGTCACTTCAAATACACAATGCTGTATACAATTCCCAAGTACTGGCATGTGCGATATAGGGTAAGTGGTTGTTCTAATTTAAACATTGCTGCTGCAATTTTAACTGCACAGATGGTATGCAGTGTGTTTGCCTGACTGCTTCATCTAACCCAAAGGCACTCACTGCAGCAATAAAGAGGGAATATTAGACGCATCTTTAGACACAAATTGACAAATCGTTGTCAAGCACTGTCACAATTCAAGGCAATTTAGCAAGCATTCATTGTCAAGGAGCTTGCATTTTTAAAATGTCTACCTTTAAAAGAAACATCCACAACAAAATAGATACTTGTATAATGAAAAGAAGTATCTTGGCACCTCTCCAAGCTCTCAGGCTGATGTATTGAATTCAGCAAGGTTTTGCTGCTTTGAATACATATTCATATCACTGTCAAATTGATTATATTTAAAAATAACCCAGACTGCAGCATTTCAAATAACAGGCTTTCATTCTAATCTGAAGGAGCCAAGCATGTTCAGTATATTTATTCCTTATTTATTTTAATTTGGGATAAGGGAAATAAGGGCTGATACAAGGTGTTGTATGGGCAAACGGTATTCTGGAGCAAATGTGTTAATTATTTACTTACTCTTACTCGGTATCTGTTTTTGTCTTGTTTACATTAAATAAATAAAAAAATAGACCCAACAATTTTAGCAATTTGTGAGATTAGTCTCAAAAATCCAATCATACTCCATGAAACAACAGCTCAATTAACAATATAGAACAACATGAGAGGGAAAGGACAGTAATATCCCGACAGTACTGTTCACAATATCAAACACAGGAAATTTTATTGAACGACATCCTTGATATAAATATTATTACATTATTTACAATTTTTGTATGAATTCCAGCTGAAAAAAGAGTTAGCTTTCTGCTATTATCCATGAGGCACTTCTGTAATGGTGACGTCTCCACTTTCATGGTACTCCATTGAAAATGTGTTGAGGTTGGAATGATGATTACAGTGCAATCAATCAAAATGAGGGCCCTTCAAGAGTTAGACCTTCACTGAAACAATATGCTTAACAATACAATATTAATGTCCTCTTATGTACATTAAATGTTAGAGGTGTAACCTATATTAATGTATTCCAAATTCAGCATGAACTGTGTGTTATTTACAAGTTGAGAGGTCTATATAAAAACATTTTCAAGGGCTTTCATCAGAACGAGGGTATATAATTTCTCTGTATGGACCAACAATGCCTGTACATTTTTTTAAACATCAGCTCAGGATCATGATCTCACCATATTTATTTTATTACCATATAGCACTGTATTATCTCATATTAAAGGGCCAAGTAATGTGTGAAGCATTGTGTACTCTTAACTGAAACCAAAAGCATCTTCATTGTGGCAGCTTCAACCCATTTGCACGGGAAAGTTTGGAATATTCCACTTTTTCCCAGAACCAACAGAATTGCAGGATTCACAGCTGAATTACCAATACTCCAAACATTAAGAAAAAAATGAATTTCCACTTTCAAGTTTACAACTTTCTGCACATTTTACAGCATACATCCAGTGGCCATACATAAAATTGTATGCATAAAACGACACATTCAAGTGATAAGTTGACACATTTTGTAATACAGTATATACAATATATTGAACATATAAAAATATTATTTTGGTGGTTTACTTTGTGGATTAATATTTTTGGCTGTAGGTTGGTAGTAAATATTTTTGGCTACAGAATTATAACATAATTACACTGGATAGCACTGGTGCAAGAGTACTGATGATATACAGGATGCCAGATTCTGCTGCCTACAGTGATCAGCATTCAAAGAAAACAAATTACCTTTAGAAGCTTTACAGTCTGAAAGGGCTGCGCTGAGAAGTACTATAAATAGGACCCTGCATATTTGGCAGTTGGATTTTGAAGCCTGTAATTCAGATGAAATCCACTATGTGGCTCTGCAGCCACTCTTGTTGAACACATAACAGGTTTTGATAGATTACTGAATGATGAGAATAACTGATAATTGTATAATGATTAATAGTTTTACCTATGTGAAAACATTTGCATATTTTCATCAGTTTTCTTTATGAATATGATGCAATGCAATACTATTGCAGTGACGGGGATAGTGTCTGACTCACGCTTTAGGGTATTTTTGAATTACTATTTGAAAGTTGAAGTCCAAAATGAAGAGCTGACATAATATTATTGTAGTAGTAAACATTAATGTATCACTGGCACATATATCCAGATCAGGAAATGAGGTGGTTTTTAATAAGTTTTTGTCAGGTTACTTGCTGCAGAAATTATATTTGCATTTTGGTGGTCTAAATTACAGGCTATAAAACAGTTTGTGGAAATACTGGGCCTTATTTATAGAAGTGTGTTCTAGTGAACCAGTTATAGACCGGGCAGACATGCTAGACCACGCATTACCATAGGAACACAAAGAATCAGGTGCATCAGGACTGAACATTTACTGTATAAACCGTATTAGACACGCATAGCTACAGTAATGTATTGAATAAACTTTTCTTTATTATTACACAATGTATTTATGTTCTTGAAATCACTGAATTGCACCTATTAATTGAGTAACTGCACTGAACATCCCTCAATCATCCGAGGTGCAAGAACGTTTTTACACACAGTGCACTCCAGGTAACCATTGACGTCACATCTTTAATCAGTAGAACAAGACTGTCAGCTATCAGCCACTGCGACCACAATAAAATGTACAGTACGATGTACTGCACCGTGTGCTATGTGTACAGTGCATGTTTTCAGGAAAGGCTGCACTGCCAAGTCACACGCACTTTCACTCAAACATAGTCGATGCCAGTCCCGTTTGCCTAAAGCTTTCAGCCACCTGTTTGGAATGCTGGATTTTGGCTGAAAGGGCCTCAAAGACATCATTCTGATCGAGTGCAGTTGCAGTCTTGTAAATAAACGTTCCTAAAGACTCCAGTCCTCTCAATCCCACGTTCACGCCGCAGCCTGGAATCCAAGGGAAACATAATCTCTTAGATCTTGTCACATTTATACAGTGGATCCAACTTTGTTCAAGCGTTTTTTTATATTTTTATCCAAAATTACAGTGAAGCATCTGCGTTTTGTTTCTGTGTGGAATCCGTATCATCCCCCCCGCCCCCGTGTCCCCTTCTCCAGCCCACAGACCTTGTCAGATGGGTCGGGTGAATTAAACTGGCTGTACGGTATCAGCCAGGTTTTTGTCACTGCAATCCCTCTCAGAAGGCAGATTCCAGGAACCTCTAAAGAGCTCATTTTCTTAGCAGTTCTAATTTTATCATGATCAGATATGGGTAGAAAGAAGCCAGCACAAACAATTGTGAACTGTGAAACACATTAACTCCATGTGGCGTGCAGTGTGAACGCTAACAAGCTAAATGTCCAACTGGAAAGTATACAGTCAGAAGTACAGAAAGCCCAGATACTGTATATGCAAAGCATGGATGGTCTGTACAGTACAGTAAAGTTATGCTACATATTGTTATGCTGCATATTGTGGCTGTTTTTTTGAGAGCTTTACTTTTTTAGTTTAGTTTGTTGTTACCTGTGTCAAAGTTCAAAACCCGGGCGGCCTCGCCTTCGATGGTCACAGCCACGTTGTCTCCCTCGATGTAGGCCGCATTGACCCGGCGATGAGACAGCATTATCTCAAACAGCCTGCGACTGCACTGCATGTGATGCAGCGTCAGGTCGTTCAGACGTGGCTCAATGTCCGTCTTGTAGGCATTAAAGGACTGATGGAATATGTTCTTCATGATCTGGAGGACAAAATGGTTCATTGTTATACATGATAGCTTAACTAGGGCTTAACTGTCCCAAACATGGAGCTTCTCCACCCTAGCGGTGGAACGAACTCCCTGTTCCTCTTCAAACCAGGTTCCTCTTAGTCATTGTCCATCTCTTCAGACTGTACCTGGACTAACTATCACTACTCTGTAGGGCACTCCCAATATAGGATCACTCTTATTATTTGAATCCTTCTAATTTGTTCCTGTAGCACTTTCATGTTATACTTGTACCTCCATCCAGCACTTATATTGCACTTGTATTGTTATCTTGATGTTGTGGCTCGCCATGCCTCCTAGTTTGACTTACCGTAACTTTCTGACCTAGCCTAGCCCATGCTTACTGTGTGAACTGGACTTAATGTGTTCTTGGCTATGAGTAACTGTTACATAATGAGTATTGTACCTTATCAGACCTGTGTTTTGTAGTTGTTCCAATGACCTTCGGTATGCACTCATTGTACGTCGCTTTGGATAAAAGCGTCTGCCAAATAAATGTAATGGAATGTAATGTAGCTCTTGGAACATGTGGTGCTACTGAGCTTATATTGTCACTCTTGGCTAGGCATTCAATTTTTGTACAGAATTTCTTTAGGGTGAATACTGAATAAGTCCATGCACTTATTCATGTAACGCCACGTTCAAAGCAGGTTTCCAGTTCTGCATTCTTAGATGCTTAATTGCCCTTTTTGCTGCACCCTGATTGCCGGCCAAGAGCAGTGGATGTCTTTTACTGAGGGACTGGCTGAGTCTCTGATTCCCCATTGTTGAAGCATGTGCGAGAGGTGGTGGTATTAATCTTAACTAGCAACACCAGGTGAGTGTGATTAAAAACAGCGCTACTCTGGACGTGAAATGGTGTTCATGTTACAGGTAGCTAGCTAGCAAATGTTATGTACATATAGCCTACAGCACATTGTATATTTGCTGAATAGGTTCAAAGCACCCAAAAACGTTCACTTGCTAGCTAACTAGTTTCTATATTATAGATAAGTGGGTAGTTGAAAGTAGCTTGTGTGCTGTTAGGAAAGAATTGTCAAAATTTCCGTTCTGCATCCATTGTGAGGGTACCTCAAGAAGAGTTGCCCTCACAAGAAGAATTGGCACAATTATCATATCAAAAATACCTTTCAATATCTGTCATGTTTTGTACACTTTGTGGCCAGAGCTTGAAAGCTCACTGTAATTCATTTGAAGTATTTACATTGCTCCATATCGTATAAATATGTACAATACGAACTCATTTAATAAGCCTGCTTTTTTGTGGTTACTTGTCCCAGGTTCCAGTGGTCCTAGTGGGGAGATGTTGCACAATCGCTGCATATGATACTGACTGATAAATTGACAAGGTCTTTATGGCATGAATTTCCCTTTCCGCAAACTCTTCAGGTCAGAGCGAATATCCTCTGACAGCTCTGTGTTTACCGTTAAGAGACAATAAACCATAATATCCTGATGGTGTCTTTGAGTAAACAATGAATCCTGATTTCATTAAAAAAAAAACCTGTTCCAGTTTAATTTATCTGTACGCAAATGGTAATTTCATATTTCTCTCAGCGTCATCTCCTGCTGGGAAAGTGCGTCAAGGGCGATGATCCGTGGCAATGTGTTGCACAGACGTAATGTTCCTGTCGCACAGCAGCGGATGATGACCGTGAAGACCCTCCGCCGCCCCAAACCCTCCCCCAAAGCCTCAGCAAGATACGGCTCTCACTCGCCTGCATGGGCTAAATATAGACCAGCTGAAGTCCGCCCTTACCGCTGACACCCCAGATGCCTCTAATGGAGCAATTTATCTGGCCACTCAGGATTGATGTATGTTTGGAGTCTGGAGACAGCAGCGATGTGCACACATTTGGACTATTCATTTTCCATTCATCACTCCCTCTGGCCTCCACTCCTCTAAATATATTAGCTACATTAATACCCACTAATGACAGAGGTTACCTTATGCATTACAAGGGACTGTCACCCTCTTTTGCCCTTTTAAATAGATACTGCTCACCAGTGGCATTAAATACGTTTATACGCTACATGGCCAACATCTCATCCAAAATTATGGGCATTAATATGGAGTTGGTCCACCCTTTGCTGCTATAACAACCTCCATGCTTCTGGGAAGGCTTAACACTGGCTGGAGCACTGCTGCAGGGATTTGCTTCCATTCAGCCGGAGTAGCATTAGTGAGGTCAGGCACTGATTGGGTGATTAGGCCTGGCTCGCAGTTGGCTTTTCAATTGATCCCAAAGGTGTTGGATGGGGTTGAGGTCAGGGCTTTCTGCAGGCCAGTCAAGTTCTTCCACACCGTTCTTGACAAAACCATTTCTATATGGACCTTGCTGTCTGCCCAGGGGCACTGTCATGCTAAAACAGGAAAAGGCCTTCCCCAAACTATTGGGGAAGCACAGAATTGTCTAAGATTTGCCTTCACTGGAACTAAGAGGCCTAACCCAAACCATGAAAAACAGCAACAGCCAAAAGGGGTACCCACTTTCTTTTGGTCATATAGTGTATCAACAACCAGCCCAGCTGAAGCACCTTTCCTCATATTGTAAGAACAACAGGACCTTTGTGAACAGTAATTTAAAAAATTGAAAATGAATGCGCTCTTAGACCTGCACCAGTAAGGTTTTTCTGTCATTCCATGTCACCTGTACAGTGTATATTCTTAAGAAAATTGTCATTAACACATTCCTGATTTACACATAAAGTATATGACAAGTATTTGTTCTCTCCATTTGGTTTGTCCAACGCCAAATCATTAAATACACTGAATAAATATTGATTGAACAAAAAAAAGAAACATTCCGTATTCATGGTGCTTTTGGTCCGACATAAAGAGTCGGCCATTCAGGTTACAGAAACCCGGACAGTAGATGCTTTCTAAAGAAGTCATATGGACAGCACCCCCTCGCCATAATCACTGTCTCCTAATTAGGTTTAAAGCCACAAAATGAAAAGAAGATGGTAACCAAGAGACAACAAAAGGCACGGATAGAGGTCCTTTGTGAAGCCAAAGAGAAGCTGAATCATCGCAGGAACAAAGACACAACAGGAGATTCTGCGTCGTGGATTTAATCATATCTCTGGTTTGAGCAGAGTCCCGTCCAGCGCGCTTTCGATAATGGCTCCCCTCGTCTCAGCGCGTCAGCACTCGGTTCCGCGCCTCGCCCGTAACCAGGTAACCGCATGTATGTTTTCTTGAATGGAGAGGTTCGTTGTAAAGTATGCTCCGTCTGTGATGACGGTGGCTCGTTAAGCCGTGCGCATTTCCTCCTGCTCTCCCGGTGACTAAGAGAAGCTCCACGTCAGTCCGGTAGAATGTTTCTGTTTAACTGTCACCTGAAGCGGACTGGAGTGCATCACACCGCTACAGCAACAGTCTGACATTCCAAAATAGTTGCCTTCCTTACGTGATTTTTGCAAGTAGTTTACGTGTTTTCTGGGTTTTATGATCAACTCACAGATCTTTATTTATTTATATTTTTTTGGTGTGTCAGTTAAAGGTTAAAATATAGCCTATACTGGTTCTGCCTATATTCTGATTACAATGTGCCCACTTCTAAAAGTGCGCAGCAGCTGGTACTGTTTCATAGGGGGTTCAATATGTACTGCTATCTGCGTTCCCCTGGGTTCTTTCCTACCATCCTCAGTCCACCTCACTGCACCTGGTTCTCCTCGGTAATATTTCTGTCTGATCCTATGGGTTCCCACTGGCTGCAACATGTACCCCTTTCAGAAAGGGAGAGCAATCCATGAGTTTGAATAAAACGGGGTAATTTGCCATAATGTTACAGGATATGTAGCTGGGAGATGAGTGACAGAAGAAACACTGTACTAGCTCTGCCCTGGAAATCTTTAAACATTACTGATGAATAAAACTGGAAATAGGAGTCACACAAACCTCATGACCAAGTGCAACAGTCCAGCACTCTAGTCATTCCAGACCTGGGTCATATTTGCAATCATTTATCTTTTGAAATGAAATTAAATCACCCTAACATACAATCGTACAATCAAATTGTATTACGAATGTTGGTGAAAAGATTGTTCTTTTGAAATTGTCTGTACTTTGATATCAAATTACCTTTAAGGACAATTTAGTAATTAATGGTTCTTAAATTATGTCAGAGGTTAAGGCTTTGCATGCTGCATACATCGCACACTTTCTAAATTAAAAATTTTCAAAGTAAGTCACCCTCACCAGAGAGATAAGAGGGTATTTAATAACAGCAAATAGAATGGCTGCACCTCCCATAATCACTGCTGCATAATACCATCTGCTACTTCAGAGGCTAGTGGCTTCAGTGGCCCAAAGCTGTTTATGTTCAGATCTGTGGGCAGTGCTTTGTAGAAAGCACACAGATGCAATCAGTTCTAATGTGACGCAGTGCTGAGTGGTCTCCAAAGCATGGTATTTAAGCTAGTCCTCAAATCCTTGAGGCAGGAAAAGGACTCCGCTAAAGATAATAAAGAGGAATTAGATGTCCTGTGTTCTTGGGCTCATGCTCCAGCTCCTTACCCCAGTGATTTAAAATTTAAAAAAAAAAACAATCTAACAGACAATCTAACAAAAGTTGAGTAATAGTGGTTATACCACATACAGGATGAACTCATTTGAACCGCCATGCATTCTCACTAGACGGCTGTTTCCCTGCAGAAGAGCTCGTGAACTGTAGCCCATTTGACATACAGTACGTGTTGCTATGGGATTGGACAAATAGCAGAGCGACTCGCCTTTCCTGATGTTGAACAGGGAGCGAAAGAAACAAAGCCAAGGGTTGTAGTTTAATCGCGGGGAGCGCCGATGGCACTCACCGCTGAGTTGGCGGTGTGGCGCAGGAAGCGAACCATCTTGGAGTCGGAGGAGGGACAGGCCAGGGCCATGTAGCGGTTGCGGAAGGTCCCGTAGATCTTCAGGTGGAACCCTGGCTTGACCGCGGAATTCCGTGACTCCCTGGCGGTGTCCATCCCGTACGCAGACAGGTCAAAGTACAGACTGTGTGCCTTTATCTCAGGTGTGGGAACCTGTAGAGAGTGAGGAACCCCAGGTTAGCACCTCATGGTGGTCAAAATGGAGTGGTGAGGAATTTTCTGCCTTTCCCTCTGACTGCAGATGCACAGTAAAATGTCCAGTGTCAATTCAACTCTAACAGTACTGTACATGTGAGTTCAGTACGGATCATATGTACCATATGCAAGAGTTGATTTAACAATGAACATTTTACTGCCTGGTCAGCAACCAAAACATGTAAAATACTGGTGGACTGCAGACTATCTGCTGTTTCTGTTGTGTTTCAGTGACCAATTTGTCATTGATTAGATAGAGGCCCCACACTTTGCCTCTAAGGACTAAATTGGCTGCTAACCATAAAAAACCTGCAGACACTGCTGCCCTCCAAGACTTGAGTTTGACACCCCTGCGTTAGAATGACAGAAAACAAAATCAGAAATAGCTCCCAAATGAGATATGATGGCACTAACATCTCCCTGCCAGCATTCAAATCTGCACAAAAATCAGCCTTTTCGGTTTCTGGCCTGGCATCTGAAACAGGATGCACCTATGGCAGGAAATTAGTGCCACTCTCCCAACACAAATATTCAAGGGGGGAAAAAAGCACTCAGTATGATAAATAAACAGAGTTGGGCTCGATTCCAAAAAATGGTTCCCAATAAAAGAGATGTACATATGTTCTCACATTGTTGATTTGATACATTTTAAATCATGCTACAACATGCAAAAGCGTATCACTGGGGAACATATTTCTGATAGTTTGTGGAATTTTCCATTGCAATGGGCCTCTGTTTACATAATTATCCTGATAATTCTCAACCAGCCTGTTTGGTCTTTAATACCGTGGCATTCAATCTCCATTCCATTCCAGCGATCACAAGGCTGTGGACAGATAATCCGCTCATAATGCATTTGCAGCCTCCTTCTCTTACTGTGATAAATCATCTTTGCAATCCGTCATTATCAACTTCGTATTAATTAGCTTTGTATGCGGTGCTGTCCCTATGCAGGCAGTTCCAGGCTTTGTTTGGCTTCCCGGGCACATTGGATTCAAGTGGAACTCCTGCTTATCTGCTGAATGACTTTACGGCTTTGCCATTTCCTCTACGCCTCGTCTGATTTCTCCCATGTTCCTCAAGATGTCTGCCGTGAATTTTACAGACACGCAGACTGAGAGATTCTTCAGATGCAATAAGCAGCCGCTTCACTGAGACGGCCGTGTTTATTTCAGAGCCTGGCGAGTCCAGAAGCGCAAATCTTTATCGGCGGCTCCGTGTCACAGGTGTTTAGTCGAGATCGTTAGACACTGTTTATACATTTTTAATTCTGCACATGCACATTCATTACAGTGACATCTGTTAGAGCTCCCCCTTTGATGTTGTGGTTGGTGAGCTAAATGGGAAAGGGTAAAAGGGCACAGTGGCAGTGTTTCCAGTGTCAGAAGATGTTGGAGCAGTGATTCTGACATTGCTACTCTTTAAATAATTTGTGTCTCGGTAACACATTCATATTCAGCGACAGAACTAGACAGACATATTTATGGCATTTGTTTCTGTCATTAGGAAGAGCCAAACCACCGATATGTAATCATACCTCTGAATTGTCTGCTGAAAAACTGACTACAGGGTAGTACATTGCATTTTTAAGGACTGTTCAGCTAGTGTCATGCACATTGCCTAATAAAATATCCATGAATATATCATTTCTGTTTTGTAGAAGAGGTCTGATGGATTTGTTGTGAACGATATCAAAGTGTAAAAAAGTGATTTATTACCAGAAAAAAGATGGAAAATGTCAGTTGATAAAAAGTGATTTCAAACCCACAAGTCTGACAGAATATATTTTTAATTAATACCTCTGACTACAAATAAAGACCTCAAACAAATCTATTCAGGATTTAAACCTGCATTACCCAGGACAAATTGAGCCTACTTCAATTGGGTAAGTGCAATGTTTGATGTGTCAAATTCAATGATCTGTGCTAAATAGATGGCTGTGCGTCATGTTTCCTTTTTAGTTGCGTGTGCTTTTTCCCCTGAGCTCTTTTTAAGTTCAACCTCCTTTCATGTAAGCTTGAATTAAAACATCTTTTTTCACATCAAAGGAACGGTGGTCGACCAGATCAATCAAAAAGCCCTTTATTTAAACAAGTCCTGCAATCTAAATATTCCATGAAGTTACAGAAATGAGTAGATCCAGTAGATCCACGCACTGGCAAGGTGAGGAAAGAGTTGACAAGTCAGTCAGTTCACCTTCGCCATATTAATCTATGGCATTAGATCCCTTGTTTCTCAAGCAGATGCTCTTACGAGAAAGCCCTGCACTGTGTGTATAATGGTCTCTTAGCAGCAAGCTTCGAGGACATGATAAAAACTTGCAGACCTTTCCTTGAACCCATTATTGGGATCTGCTTCTTCTCCAAGCCTCATAATAAACTGTCACTCAACCGTCTATTAAAGAGCCTTGCTGTGGTCTATGCAGAAGGACAGGCCGCAGTCTGCAGCCGCACAATTTGGCAGCAGGGCAAAAACTAAACTCATTTAGTCCCAAAGCACTGGACCGTTCAACATTTGCGGTCTGGGGAAAAGCTGTTCCGTGCTTGTATCTCTCCCCAACCATTTATTATTCACTACATCATTTCATCAAATAAACTGTTGCTTGTGTCCTTTTTCTCTGGGCTGGGCTGCCTGTGTGGGCACTTGATTAATGGCGTTGCAGATGTCCCTTGCTTGTATATCTTCCTTTCAATTGACTCTGCGTGACCTGGAGCATAGTCTAATTCTAAATCAATTGGTTGAAAAGAATGTATTCAGAGTAATGGCATATATGAGAACCAAACACATTTGTCACACTGGCGAGAGCGTTGAAGAACAGAGGGAGGTGGCAGTCTGCATTTTGCTCAGTCTAAAGACGCGATATACATTTCTGCCTTTGCATGTATTTAGGAGTTTTACCTCCATTCTGTCATTTTGGAAATGGTAGAGGTCTTTAGACACATTATCTCATTATCTCTTTGCCTTCCATGCTTGTCCTGCCTGTTTGAACACACCCATATATATCCCATGATGCCTCTTTCATCAGGGCAGAATTCTGAAGTCTGTCATTGGTGGTTTTCAAGGTGGTGTTCCAAGAGTCTCACCCTACATGAAAAGATTTTTAAAACGAGCACACCAGTAAGCGGCTTCATATGAATTTGAGTTCAGTCAAGTGCTTGAAGCAGATGTTGCTTTTGTATTTATTGTTTAACCACTCTCTGTCACCAGTTATAATTCTCCTCTCTATGGTGTTTAATGACTGCAGATGAATTGCACATTTTCTCATTACTATTCTATAAAATGTCAATGATCGTGCAGGCGGTAGGTTCGCTGTGCTTGCAGTGTAGAGAGTCCATTGATTCCTTGGCCTTTGTACAGTCACCAAGTGCATATTTAGTGGAATAGAACATCAAGAGAAAACTATTTCCTGGATGCAGAGCTGTTGAAACCAACATTATGTCATCACACAAGATCCATCCACGAAAGAGATCGCGTCACTAAATTTTGTTTCCTCCTGTAGATAATTAGTTCCGCATCGCATTTAATTGCATTGCTGTTTATGGTTTCCAGCACTGTGCTGCGTTCCCTTTCTCCTTCCCTTCAACGTATTAACCTCACGTGTCCCTGTTCCCTCACCCTTGAACTTCTGATGTGGCTCTGAGGCCAGAGGTGCATTAATGGCCTGCATGATCAACCAGAATTATGGAACACAAGGATGTCATGTTTACATCCCGCACAGTATTTAACATGCAATGTGTCTCCCCCTGCGCCTCCGCCATTATAGCCCAAAGGAATAAAGGCTGTTATCCTGCTGTGCAGTCAGCAGCGTGGAGACAGAACAGACTGATAATTACAAGGTCATAAAACTTTCTACCGAGGAGGCTGTCCTTGCTGGACTGTCATTTCTTAGAACGTAATGAAGACTATAAAGAGAGATGAAAATATCAGATTCTTTGATGAGGAACAATACGTGCATTGCAGTAGCCATGCAATTAATGGCGGCGTGCCCTTTAAGGAGAACATTACAATGTCCTCGTTATGTCAAGGTGTCTGGCAGCTTCGCCGGAAATGTAATAGCAGACATAAAAATGTAGCTTTGGCATGAGATACAGTTTTCCTTTGGCAGATAACAATAAAACCCTGTGTAATAAAATTACATGCAAAACACAAACAGCGTCTCGGATAATCCCGTTTCTGTCCAAATAGACTGCCCTTTTCCACAGAAAAAGTGACCTTCTCCAGCCTCAGTGACTGTCAATCTGAGTCAGCTGCTTTGAGGGTAAATGTGCTGGCTGACTTTGGCTCAGTCTCTGTAAGATGACTCTAAAGGAGACCAGATGGGGTCTGTGTGTGTGTCTCTCTGTGTGTGCCTACAGTCTATGTCAATCACCGCCCACCTGTCTGTTTTCTGTAATGAGACGGACCGCGTTACACCAGCTCATCTGTGGCCTGGAGGATTACTGAGAGCCACGGTCGGCTAACTGTTGACAGAGAAAGGTATCATCTTCCCAGCTCATCCATATTGCTTAATTATTATCATGCTCTGTAGTTCCTTGTGCTGTGAGGGACTAACACCTGCTAGAGCTGGCTAAAAAAAGAGAGATAGGAAAGCAAAGAGATATGAAGAGGCCAAGTCATGAGTGCCATACTTTATGTCCATAATATAAGCTCAAGCATGATAATACATTCACCCAAAAAAAGGCAAAAGTGAGATATGCTACCCATAATGCTGTGCTTCATGTCATAAGAGTGCAACAGAGGCAGTATACATTCATATTTATTGACAATAGGTGGTTATCCCTGCTGGGCAGGGCACAGTGGGTCACCTGTCTCTGGTCCAGTCTCTCGATGGTGGCGTTGGCGCCGTAGGCATTGCAGGACTCCACGATGTAGTCGGAGCTGATCCCCAGCACGGAGCATGACTCCCCGCAGGAGCCGTCCGCCACCACGATAATGCGCGGCCAATCAGGGCCGGGGATTCTCCGCAGGTAGTCCTCCGTGAACTGCCAGGAGACAAAGTGTTTTAGTGCTTGTCTGTTAGCGGCGTAAACCTCAGGCTTCACCACAACAGGATATGAATTTGATTCTTAAGGCAACGCACTGATATGTGGCAACATCACAGATTTTGCTCTGATACAGTATGAACTCAACATGAAGTTGAGAGTGCAGAAACTTATTGACGTCACGTTTAACAAAAGAAAAAACAGCATTATGGTGAGCTTAAACTGGAAACATGAACAATGATGTTGACTGTTGCTACAGAGCAAACTTCTGTATGATTATTTAAATAAATATTTTGCTGTGATTCATAATGATACGGGTCGAGTTCTGCAGGTTGTATTGATTGGATCGGATCGTTGCCCTTTGAATCGATACATCGTTCCAGATCAATGTATCATTACACCCCAAATGTCTACTGTCTGCAGTGGGGACTGTATCAATGGCACACTAACTTTGCAATTGGGTCATTTTGCAAGCTTGCATTGTGGATTGTAGCAAATATGGACATGTGAAGAAAATAAATTTAATTATCATCATCATGTCATCATCCATATTATCATCTTCATAACAAAGACTAAACAATGCTTTACAGGCTGAGTATAAAACTTCTGAAATACCGTAACTGAAACTCATTATTAATGTTTACACTGCAATAGTGCTTCATTATAGTTTCCTTTTCTCCCTTTGAGGAGACCTGTAGTTCAGTTTTCATGGTTCAAAGCAATCACATTAATTCGCGTCTTGCATTAATCGCATCTTAATTTCATGTGTTGTCGAACGTCTGGAAATCTGAAAGCTATGAAAAAGCAATCAGAGCCTTGCACCTGTGCAGGCTTCAGATTGCTTTTTTTTTTTGGACCTGATTTTGTATTTCTTACCTCTTCATAGAGTGAGCGCACAGATAATGAAAACTTAATAGGAAATTGAAACTTCTCCATGTTATGTTAATTGAGTCAAATATTGTATGAAAAGGGGGAAATTGAGGAAGAATTTAAAACAAATGGCTGTTAACCTGGATGAAGAGATCTATTATTCAATTTGACAGTGGCAGTAATGAAGTTCCCCATTAAAACTGCCAATCCATAAAACCCTCCCGCTGCTGCATCATATTAGACCTGTCATCCAGTGTATTTGAGTCATTTTGCTGTTGCCATGCATTCACATGAATTATGCCTACTGGCAGTCAGTATAAAACCAGTCAGACCAGGTCAAAACCTAGTATATGGCTGGACCTAACACACTTCATCCGGCCGACCAATGGTGTAACCTTATAACTCGGCCGACCTATGGTGTAACATCAATCATCACTCACTCACTCACTCACTCATTCACTTAGTCACTCAGTCACAGACATTCGTGCTTGTAGGGCTGGCCCCGCTGTTGCGGTCCAGCCAAAAATGAAAATGAAGACTACTGTATATGAACATGTGTTATCTCCAGTCAGCCTGTAAAAATGTCCTTGATCAATATGGCACCTCTTTGTCACCCTCACGGGTTTAATGAATGTTTGCTTTGGTAGCGGTGATGCACGGAGATAGATCAGTTGATCCACCAGTGCTGGGCAGTGCAGGATTAGTCTAAAACAAACAGTGAGAGAAATCCTGGCCCGTATTTGCTCAACAGCCAAGGAGCTAACGAGTGACGGTCAAACACCAGCCAACATGAAGCCTGTGTAAACCAGCAAAAGGATATCCTGTTTCATTATCAGCAATGAAGTCCGCTTGCAGTTTATCCTGACAACGTAATGGGAAATTAAAGTAAACAAGGCTCTGTGGAATGAGTTGCTTAATTGCACAGGGGTGCACCTTGATATGTAATGTCTTGATGTCTTCATTATTTACACTTTACTATAAGCATTAAAGCAGGGCCTTTCATACTGTACTTATACTGGATGAAATAAAATGTATTGTCAATGCATACACAGTATAAAAGCAAAACACTGAGTAAAATATTGAAATAATATACATTCTCATCATTAGGAACCATAGAAATTCCTAGTCATGCCTAGTGACATCATAACCAGTGTTTCAATCTGATCACGGTAGACATTTTATTCTCAGAAAGTAATAGATAAAATGCAGGTACATGAAATTATCCCATGAAGGATTTGTTAAGAATAAGCTTGTCAGCACAAGCCAATATTACGTAGCAGTTAGAGAGTTGTACCCACAAAGTATAACATGGACACACCAAACACATCTCGAAATATTATTATAGAGAAAGGGTTTTGTGCAACATACTATTTACTGTTAGACAACAGAAGAACATCAGTAATACACTGGCATTTGACAGTTTGGCAAAGGATAGGGGGCGTTCTCTGCCAAGAAGGGGAGATGACAGCTTTGAGAGCTGGCATAATAGTGCCATTCATCAGCAATAATGTTTCCTTAGCACACTACAATGAATAAATAGAATTTAATAACTAGGCAACCCGTTGTCCTAATTTATTAATCGTCTTAATTTAATTAACTGTGAATTAACTCCAAATAGGCATGGACTATATTATGTAGCACAATTGTAAGATGCAAGATCATTGTCTCACCCTGTGAAGACACCTCAGTACTCGCACCTAGCTCTATGGGAGCCTACCAGAATGGAGACACCTTTTTCCAAAACAAAGGAATTGATTGGTCAAAGGGTGGTGCTTTTATATGTTTCCATTCGTTAGCCTGAACAGGGATGAGGTTAGCTGTGCATATGTTACCATGGCAATATTCCCCAATTGAAAGTGAGTCAGCTTCACGATACGGAAAACCCAGGGTTCAATCTTGGACCAACCCCACAATCCCACTTCGCAGTACGCCCCCCAGGTCTGGCTGTTTGTGGTTGTGTTTATTTCCGCAGCAGAGTCTTACAAGAAATATAATATATGCTTCTTCTAAAAATGAACCTTTTGAGTGTGTTCCTGTAAGGGGGAAGAAAAGGCTTTTGTAAATGCTTGAATGGTCCTCTGCAAGGTCTCTGTTAGGGGGAGGGTGGGGGCGGAGGCAGGACCGACAGGATTCCATTGCCTGCGAATATAGCCCTGGCTCCTTTTGGTGTAAAACTGATTTTATCTGGTTGCATTTCCTGTCTCGGTGAAACAACACTGTGCACAACAATCTGTAATTCTTGAAAGCTGCACTGCTGAGCTCCATGCGAGTCACCCTCCTTTAGCTGTTCGTCAATCAGGAGACACTGGTGTGTAGAAGCATGGAACACATCGAGTTTAATAAAGCCTATTTCCCTATCACCAATTTAATATCTGCATTTAACATATGTATCCTGTTTACAAGACATTTTAAATTGTGCAGCATTTACTGGTTTCCCAGTTTCTTTCCATACCTTTCGATATAAAATTGTTTAGGTAGGAAAGAATCTGCAATCTTAGGGAACACGTGGTATTTTATGGGGTTATGCCTAGTAGGCAAGTTTCATTTTTTATCTAATGGAAGCTGTGTTTGGCCACTGGGGGAGAATAATGAGAATGGGGAAAGACACAGAAGTGGCCAGTTAGCCTTAAAAATTTGCAACCTGTTCCTAGGTCACCCAGGAACCCACATTTGGAAGAATATCGTATTGCCATTGTAAAGTATTGAATGTAGAATATTTAGTCATATACCTTCATTTGTTGACAGGTCTTTCAAGCAACTAATTAGACAGAGCTTAACCATATGCTGTGGTAGATTCTGTGCCATAGTGCTACGCCATGCAAGCTGTTCTGGTGGCATATGATGGCCCAACATCCTGTTAAGCGATTTGATATTGGTATCTGAACAGTTTTTTGAACTGTACTTTCAATGATCATTGAGGTCAAACAGGTACTGACATTAATTATATGTAAATCACTTCTCAAGCTTTCAAAACTTCAGCTCACAGGGTGGTGTTTATCTTCTGTATAGCACATAAAATGAAACAAGACTATAGCCCTTTGTAGTGTTCCTACACTTTCCTCCTACATGGAATTTTCATGTGCCTCCAAAAGGCCACAATGCATCACTCTCAAACTTCACTTCTCATAGATACTGGTGGAAAGACCTGTTTTAATGCTCCACCAGTGTGCATGTGAGTAAACTATTGTATATCAGGAGGTCACAACTGTTCCTAGAGAGACAAGGAGTATGTTATTTTTAGACACAAGCCCCATAAATTGTTCATTTGCATGAATAGATGAAAAAAATCATTGTCCACCTAGACCAAAATTGTCCCTGTTTTCATGGGGATGTTATCTCATTAATGAAAGGTATTGTAGAATTTTTTAATTGGACATTGCCTCTGAGATTAAAATGGCAGATGTGATGATAATGATCATATTTCAGGGGATTCTGGTGCACCATAACTGCTGAAAGGCAAGTAGCCTCATCGCTTCATTGACATTCACTGTTCCTCACATCTAAGAAAATTAGATATTTGCAAATAGCTTAAGTTTCCCCTACCTCTAATTCATAGCTGAATTTTAAAGAAATGATATTACAAAATGCTGATCCACATCTGTCATGTAGTACAAGACTTTGACTCAGAGTAACTGCATTTTGAATATGATAAGAGTTACCAGCGGTCATGCCAAGGGATGCATATGAAACAAAGCACAATTACGGTGATGATTCATCTTTTTTGCCGCCCCTGCAGAAAGCTCACAGCCTAAAAAGGACCAGCTGGCAGACTTCTGTTATACTGTAAATTACCCAGAATCAAAAGCCAAGAATGTCTTCCAAAACGCTTCCGTTCCAAACTACATGGCAAATTATGTTTTGAAATGTTAAATGAAGGAGCTGTCAGTTGCCTTAACGCCACTTTTTTCTAAAAATGACCTCTGGGGAAAGATCCAATTTTTGAGCAGTCGCTGTACGTGCGGTATCGATGCCTTGAACTATATTGGATGTAAAGCCAATCGAAACTTTCCTTGCAAATTGACCCTCCAAAAACATTAGCAAGGAAAGCTGAAAAATTCAATTGTTGCCTCCTTCACACAAAACCATTACTTGCGAACATAACACACATCTCTCCGCAGGGAGGTATTGATCTCCACTGAGAATAAAAGACGGTTTAAAATAAGAGAGCTAACTCGCTGACTGCCCAGACTGTAGTGTAGGGCAGGCACTGTGGTCGCACTGGTTTTACCTTTTCTCTCTTATAAAACCTTGGCCTCTCTGACCTGGTGGGAAATAAAAGCCACTTAATTAAATAAGAAAGACCTGACATACCCGGAAGGCAAGTATTACCCTCATAATGATCAACGTAACAAGCCGAATGACTGCATCTCAGGGAGAGCCGTATTCTCTTCAAATAGAACTATAACAGGAGATAAAATAATGGCTCAGCTGAATCCTAATAAGAGTACATACAGATGAGAGTACTGTGCCTCAGTACATATATTTGCATGCATGCACACACAGACACAAGCACGGTGCCAGACATACTTTAGTCCCCTTTGAATTAGTGTGAACTTGGCTGATAAACTGTGAATGATTATGGTTACAATAGACATTTTACTGTGTGTGGAATCAATACAGGGAACCGCAAATGTACACATGTAGATGCGTACTGTACGTGCACTTTTTACGTAATTATTCTACCCTTCAACAGTGAACATAGCCCCTCCCCACATTTTTTGCCTAGACTATGAAGAAGGTTACACTTCTTACACTGAAACGTCAGTCTGGATTATTTGTCCCTCGCCCTGTTCTGTTCTATTAAATTATATACACGCAGCTCGTTTTGAGTGCTCCAGTTTTTTACTCAGCTGGTCTCAGTTGTCTTGGCAAGGAAATCTGATAACCCTTTACTTGAACCCTGTGACATAAGGCTGATATAGCACTGTTATATGCTACAAAATGGCATAGCATGATGTCAGTTTATGTCAAATGACATAAAACTGGCACTATTTTTACTGGTAAATGTTATGACAGTAACATAACTGGTATGCCATCTTATGTCAGCCTTATGTCAGTCGTAAGTTTGTGTTGCGGGTGTTTTGTTTTTCCAGTTCATCATCAGATTGGCATTTCTATCTCTGGTTGCTTCATTTGAAAAAGCCGTCATATGCCACTTACCAGTGGAGACTAGCTTGTCAAACTTGTGCTTGGTGTGTTGTGTATAGTGATTGCTTCGTTTGACTTTTTGTATTTGACCCTATTTTGTTTGATTTCGATTCCCATCTAGCCCTGACCACTGACTCGTTCCCCTCGACCCCGATTCTTGCCTTAGACCTTCTGGTTTGTTTTCCCACGTGATTTAGTGTGTTTGACCATTTTCTCTTGTATTCAATTTTGATTCTTGTCTAGCCCCTCTGTTTTTTTTTTTTTTGTTTTTTTTTGGTGATTGGATTTCGTGTTTGACCATTCGCTTGTTCTCAACCTTGACCCTTTTTTTGCCCTCTGCTCGCCGTATAGTGCTCTGGTTAATTTGTGTGTTCCCAGATGGATTACAAATCCTCCCATCGGGACACTACTTTGTTATTTTGCTTTGTTATGTTTCCTTTATTATTTTTGAAGGTTACACAGTGTGGAATTTTAGATCTTCGTTGGGGGTACGCTATTTAGCCAATTGGTTCTCAGACTGCAGACGGATTGCCTCGAAGCTTTGTGTTCAAAGCCGCCCCATGCCCAGTAATGCTTCAAACACTAGTCAGGTTTTGTTAGCTCTGGACAGACAGATACGGACCAGAGTTACTCATCGGTCTGCAGTACATTTCCCTCACCCATTCCTCACTCATTTCCCTTATCATACATCCTGTTACGGTCTGACCCTTGACCAGGTCATAACAGGATGGAGTAAAGAATTTACCGGAAATTCTTTATAGCATATTATTGGGCCTCCACCCTTACTGCTGTTTTATGGTCTTCCCGTGGTGGTGTGAACACACAAGTAAGACCTAATATGTTCCAAAATATAACCAGTCTATTAGAGCAGGGGATGAATTCACACCAGATACCTAATTCTGAAATACTCCTCCAGTGTGTCCGCCGTCGGTTGTGCCCCTGCAGGGGTGTAGTGTGCTTGCAGTTCCAGCCAACGCTCTTTGGCAGCTGCAGTGTAGCGTGCTTTATTGGCTGGGTTTCAGGGCAGGCACTCATCCAGCATGATTAGATAACATGAGCATTTGATACATCATTACGTATTTGCTTTTCTCAGTCAAATTATAATAAATAAAACCAATTTTTAAAAACAGATATTTGTTTTATTTTATGTATTAATCAGTTCATTTATTTTGTTAAATTCACCCTTATGTTAGTCCAAAGTAATAACCGAACCATGCAGTTATATAAAGAGTTCTCATTTTACCCAAACCCTTGAATGAATTTTGCCTTTATATTAGCTGAATTTTGAACTTCAAAGTTTCACTGCTTAAAGGCGCAGTATGTATGTTTGTTTTAGAATACTTTTGTTCATAATTAGTTACATTTCCTTCGCATCCTGACAGATATCAATAAATTAAAAGCTCTAAGAAAAAAACTGGTCTCTGTGACTGCCCCAGGCTCCAAAATCAGGTACTCCAAATTTCACCACACCTGAATCTTTACGACCAATCTGGACAGCTCTCTGCAAGGACACTTCCCTAACTGCCTGTAAATCCTGTTGCGCATTCACAGTGCTGCCAGGCCAGAGTAGACAGGGCAGGGCTACACAGATAAGTGCAGAGTTAATGCAGAAAGGGTGCTAAAGCTAGCGTGCTAATAGAAAACAATAGGTTGAGATTCTAGACATCTAAAACAAGAATGGCGCAGAAGAATCTGCCAGAATTACCAGTTCTGCCTTTGCCTACAACAGCTTATACTGAACAAGAAAAGGTTTTGACCAAAAATAAATTGAACTTAGCAAGAGACAAGACAGGAATGAACATTGGTTTGGCTTTTCAGGGATGGCAAGAGCTGGCTAGATTGGCAGCACCAGAATGATGTCAGTCACTGATGCAAACACAAGTAAATCGACAAGTAGCTTGGTAGCTACTGGCTTGGTTGCAAAGTTACTTGCAGCTGCTTCATCTACAAATGTTATAGGTGAAATGTTCTGTATAGCAAAAATTATATATAATTCAAAATATAGTCTGTGCATCATTGCCAACTTTCTTGTTTTTTTGGGGGGTTTTTTTAGCTTTTCTACAGATGCTCTACTCAACTTCCTACTTTTCATGCTGTATAGCTATGTCCTATCTCCAGTACTCCAGTCAGGCAGTGTGCGAGCATGTGTTTGGAGGGAGGGGCCTTGGAGGGAGAGCTGAGGGGAGGGGGTGGGGTGTGGCGGATTTTTTTTTCTCCAAAATTCTTGCTAATTTCTCCAAATTTACATGCTTCACCTCTAAGTTTGTTTACAGCATACTGATTATAGACAGGATGAATCCATTGAACTGACGCTGTGTTGAGTATTATGCAGCCATATCAGGAATTGTCGCTGCATCATTTATCACAAATAGCCTACATTCAGGTTGCCATGTTGATGGTTTTAGTTGCTCCAGGTACTTTTATCCACCTGATAAGCAATAATCATCCAACCATGAAAATGAACCCATTTAATTAGTCTTGCATAGGATCCTAGCCAGTCTAAAAATAAATGTTGATTGTACAAAATGACCTAGTAATAAGAGGAATGGAATATAAATTTATAAAATAACATGTTTGAGATTCACATTCATCCTTCAACTCTTAATTTAATGAAAATGATCACTGAACAAAACCAACATAATTTAGTTTGTTATGTCCATTCAATTATATACTATTTGTGTGAAAATAATCACCTCAGTGAATGTGTTGTTTTATACAAAAATGCAAGCTGTAGGAAGCTGTGGTGTGTAATAAATTTAATTCTTAATCACTTATTGTCAACGGAGAAGTTTTTTTTCATGAATGGTTTTCAGTGTGTTTATGATGCATAGGATCTTAATCAGCCACATTTAAGAAATAAAAATAATACAGGAGATACACACCGAATGGCTTGAAATATGCCTGTATTTGTATTTGCCATGTATGCTTTAACCAGTTACACAACAAATTAATTATATGGCTTTGTGTAATGGACTTTCAGATTCTAGTTCAGATTTCTACCCGTCTACCTTCCAATACAAATATAGACGTAACCAGCAAATATCGTTAAGAAATCTTCTGACGATTAATTTGAACGCACTACCGGTTCCTATTCAGCGAAGTTGTCAGTCATCTGCAAATGCCGATAACTATATCTATACTTAAACAAGTAAATAGCCGTGAAAGTTGCATGTGGTTTAGAAACTATCAGTTCAAGAATATGAATCTCCCATCGTCTGAGAAGGTCACATAGACACACTTTTTTGTTCTTAGTAGAAACAGGTACGGCTTACCTTTGTCCCCAAATGGACTTTGATGTCAATCGTCTGTTTCTTTTGCTCCAGAATGCTTAAGAGATATTCTTGAAATACACCAATTTTAGTGAAGAAATGATCGTTGTGCCAGCACCCTTCCATATTGTCAAAATCCACCCCCAGTCCGAGGAGAAATTTTACGCTTGTGGGGTCCAACGCGATTTGCTGAGGTCTACAAAGAAGAGCGGTCCTGTAGCGCTCGTCCAGCACCGTCAGTTTCAGCACCTTGCCAGAGCGGACAGCGACAAGGGCAGCGGTGAGGCCAATGGGACCTGAACCCACAATAAGAACCGACACCCTCGCTCGCCATTGCCTTATCCCATCTAAACTCACTTTCACGACCACATACACGAGTACTGCCAGTAAAGTACTAAGTGCAGTGTCATAAGCCAAAGCTCTGTACTTCTCTTCCATACTGCTGTTGAAGCGGTCTCCGGAGCTTTCCATATCTACCCCGTTCATGGTATGACCGTACGTTAAAATTTACCACGTACAATGCATATTTGTCGAAGGGCACTATTTAAGATATTTTTACACATAATTGTCGCTCTCGACGTTTTTCATGCTTGACAATGTCCCATTGTGACTTGCAAAACCGGTTACGGCAAGTGTTTTGAAAAAGAAGGAAATGCAATACTGCTATCCAGTTACGAATAAAGATAACTAAGGAGCAGCAGAGTGCTGCAGAAGAGCTAAAAAAAGAAGAAAGATTTCTTAAAGTAGGCGTCATTAAACGGCCGCGGTAAGAAAACAGCGTTGAGAGTCCTTCCTAACCCCTCGTCTTGCCGTTTAGTTCGCCCAGAAGTATCAGCTGTGCGCGCAATGCGACTTGACAGGACTGCAGCAGTGCTTCCGACTCGCGCTTGCTGTGGAGTTCTTTGGAATACAAGGTCTGAGAGAGAGACTTGCGGGATCGTTGTCTTGACCGGATACTGGGGGCAGCCTGTTTTTCTCATGTGACCATGTTCACCACTTGCGCTCTGTAATAGTAGAATACTAGTACAATAAGCTGTTTTTTTTCTTTGTTTTTTTTTTTTTTCTTCAGTTTTAGTTGAGGCTGTCTTCTTTTAGAGTGCGCATTTCAAATTCCAGATTCCTTTGACTAACGAATCATAAAAATAATAGGCTGTTCTGAACATATGACTTCAATTATCTGGGCTATGAAAAATTGTTATGGATTTATATTTTTCCATGTAGAACTGTTAAGCTTCACAGTTAACTTGTCTTTTTTTCAAAATCATCAATCACATACGGTATATCACCATGGCACCCATAGCACTGTGCTGATTATGAATATTATGAGGATTACAAGCAATCAGAACTCAACATGTGAAGGCTTTCCTCGTGTGAGAATGTGTATATTCCAAAAAAGACAACATATACTGATAGTGAGCTTTTGACCATAATGATATACTGTCATCTGTTATTCACCATAATGTCAATTTCTGCCACAACTAATTTAAAAAGTCAGCTGAAATTTGGTAGAAGATGAAATACAGGAACTTGGTAATATTGGTAATAAAATGATGCAACTTAATACTGTAGATGGAGCTGACAAACTCTAAGCAGCAGATTTCAGGTAATGTGAGCTGGATCAAGGCAGCTGGTAATATGACTTCGGCCACAACAAAGACAATGCAATTCTGTGGGGAAAAAATCTAAAGAAAATTGCTTGTGTCAAGGGCAGTAAAGGCCCTTGTTTATGATGCTAGCACAGAAAGCAAGCCCACGAGAAAGGAAATTGCATTCTGTCCTTCTGAATAACTGTGTTTCACCAGCTGAAATCACTGTGAGATGTTTTCCTTTATTCTATTAATGCGGCATGTGCAAACCTGAAACCATAGCAAGACCAATCAATCCTTGAGCATTATACCCTGCAGGAGTAATATAGAAAAACAAACCTTATCTGAGAATTTTGCCAATTTTTGTTTTAATGCCAAACACCAGATTGTATTTGTTGGCCAGCCCCATTTCTTGTTTAATTCAGGAGTGCACAGCTAGCCCATGTCCTCTGAGGCACATTCTGTCAGTCACTGGTTCTGTTCACCCTGATGCCCACCAGCGCACTGACAGATGACACACGAACAGCTAGCACAGTGAAGCTAGCACAGCTAGCAGACGCAGACAGCAGCCATTCGACTGACCCACAGAGCCACTCTTGTGAGATGGCAAAGAGGACAGTTTGTTAAATGGGACCATCCCTCCCGGGGTCAATTATAGGGGGCCTGAGCCACAATCAGCTCTAGTGTAGTCAAGATTAATTTATGGGCTTTGGGGCACATATACTGCTGCAGGAACTGGTACTTTAGTCTGACAGACAAACAAATAAACCCTTGTACATTATTATGCTCCCGCTTTCTCCATTTGAGGACCTATTTTAATACAGTTCTGTAAATAATATGCCAGCCCTATTTTAACATACATGATAATTATGATATATTGTAACCTTTCTGTATATTCTAAATGCTTGCATGTGTGCATTTGGCAGAATTGAAATCTGACGCCAATTTACCACCCAGGCTAATAATAGTACAAAACAAGAGAGGCAAAATAACTATAAATGTAGAAAGGTAATGGTGCATAAGTGCAAGATAACATAAATCACAGGGTTAAAGATTAAAGGCATTAAATTTCCCCAACCCCCCTCTGCCCATGCACACACACACACACACACACACACACAAAGCAAGCATAATGGACCATAATGATGAAGGCTTTGGTTTAAGGCTTAATGATACCAGAAAGTAAAATGGCTATCCGCCCAGCCATTGCGAGTCCAGCTTCCACCATTGCATGAAACTGTATCAGTCATACCTGAAGAGCAACACGACTCTTCAGACATTTGAATGACAACATTTGACACCATAGCCTGTGGACACAGTCCACACTAAAGCATCCCAGCCCAAAACAATAAATACAATTCTGCAGGAGCACTGAAAAACATTTCGCTGCATGATCTTTATCTCTCTTGACAATGTCGTACTTTTTCCAGGGCAGTTTGTGAAAGGGAAATATATCTTTGATGACTTTAGGAATATAACCATTATAAATAATTTCATTACTTGCAGAAACCCTTTACACAGGGTGCATTATGGGGGATTGGATATTAATGTGCTTAATTCAAATAAAAAGTAAAAAAAAGTATGTTCTAATTCACTGCATGGGACCACCTTGGTATATACTAGGTATATACTGTAAATTTGCAATATATATATATACACTGGTTGGGACTGTACATATTATTGGACAGTCAAAGGAAGGAACCTGTTGGATCCCCTGCTATTATCTATCTTTAAACCTATAGTGCCAAACAGAGCTAATGCACTCAAGCTAATTGCCTGTTTTTATTAGTGCTCCCTGCCATCTAAGTGCACCCTCAGACAACCAGATAGCACTTGTCACATTTGAAGGAGGAGAAAAAATGCTAATGATTCTTGGAGACGGTGAAAGGGAAGACAAGCTAAGCCACCTTCAGTAATTGGTTTCCACCTCTGCTCTGGTGCTTGGCAACGTGCAGTCTCCGTCTGCTTCGTCAAAAGAAGAAAAAAAAAAGGTGCTAATTAGAGATACCAGGCAGAGACACATGCAGTACCATGAAATCTGACATGGAAACCAAATGTCATGCATGTGGTCCTCTGCAGCTCTGGCTGGATATCTAACAGACCTAGCTGCCCTACAGCTGCTATTCTCCCTTTAAATCATTACATTCTTTGGTGATACAAAAAATGTTGGCAGCAGCTGCTTCATCAGGCTCTTGTTTATGCAATCAAGCCTTTAATATAATTAGCAGCCTGAGCGGACATTTTGGACAGAAATAATACAGCATGCTAAAATGAAATGCTTTGAGAAAATGGCACATTAATGCTTGGATGGCTTTCACTACTGTGTATGACAAGGCAATGACAACTGGGTAAATTAGTATTCTATATGAGCAGATAATGAACTGTAATTACTCTCTCCATTATCCTGAATAAACTGGTAGCTGTTCAGGAGCTTTGTCATTAAAATGTTTTTCATAAAACCATTTGGACAAGGAAGGCACCATCTGCAAAAAGTTAGAAGCAGAGTCATGCAACTGCAGATATCAAGTTGATTTTAACATGATACAATATAATTTGGAGATCATTGTTATCTATTATTTACATATATTAAATAACTAGATATGAGTATCTGATAAAATTCAGAAATTTCATATTTTCTAGCTACAACAATATCAGCAAGAGGAAAAATATCAGAATGAGATGGCTATGATTTTATAATCATAATTTTTCCCTGCCTTCATTTGTTTGTCCCAAACAAACATGAGGACCTTAATTTCCAAGTGGTGACATTTAAGAATTCCAACATGTTGTCACTGCTGTTACTAATTAGTAACAGCAGTGACAACCATAATACACACAAATACACACACAAACACACACACACACACACACACACACATTAACCCCTTCTGTATCACCCCCTATTTTAACACAAACCATCCCCAAAATAAAAATAAAAAAATTAAATGGTTACTTTTCTTAAACCCTTTTGACTACAGGCATAATTCTCATCTCTTCTGAAAGGTAACCCTTGCGAGTCTGTTTTCCAAGAGTCCAAGTTACTATAAATATTACTGAAACAATGTAACGGAAGCTTAAACACAGTGGGAAGTGTAAGCTTGTTTCTCACCTAAAATATTTTATACAGATGCTTGTGGTTGTGTCTGGTGGGCTTAGAAACACAATACAGCCACAGCCACAACACTGGACAAATGAGCATTCTGCATTGTTTTTTCTGAGCTATGTCTAGGCAGGTTTCCAGAAAGGCCATTTGGAGACTCCAAAAGGAACCCAATCATAGTATGGATCTTTAGAGGTGTAAAATTATATGTATTGTATATTATATGCTCATGGAAGAAGTATGCTTAAAAGTAGCTTGCATTCACCCTGCCTGTCAATACTTTCGGTGTGCATGCAATGGCACACCAGACAACAATGATAATTCCTTTGTAAAATTGCAAGTAAACAATAAACAATGGACATTCTATTGAGGTTTCTCCGAATTCAAACATTTTTGGGACTAAAAATTACTATGGATTTTGTTCGCTGGATTCCTGCTGTGACAGGAATATTGACGTTATATGATTTGTGTCATCTGTGGATTTCCATGTGTACCATGTTTTAAAACCATTTTAAGGAATGTGACACTGAATATGACACTGGCTCTTTGCTGAAGAGATTCAGTGGGTACAGACTACACTTGTGCAGTTGTGTCACAGATTTATACATATCCCTTCTTCCTGATAGCTAATGTAATTTCTATTGCTTTGCTCCTCTTGTCATCCCTACTGCATCCTCTTCATTGGTTACAGACCTGGATGTGGGACCAATGCCTCAATAACTATGTTGCCATGACAATCACCCAAGGCTAAGGCTTCATAATGCACAACAGGCAGTCAACACACAGATCCTTCACTGTTCTTCAGCTTCCACTTGGGAGGTATCATGTATACACACACACACACACACACACACACACACATATGTGGCATGTGCAAACCTGAAACCATAGCAATATGTATATATATATATATATATATATATATATATATATATATATATATATATATATATATATATATATATATATAACACATATATACACATATATTTAAGTACTTCCAGAACAATGCTTCCCAATCTTAGTCCTAGGGACCCACTGTACATGTTAGGTTTTACTCCAACAGAGCTAATGAATTATGTTTTGCTGATCTTAATTAACTGATGAAGATTAATACGGTCATTTTCAAGCAATTTTAAGATATTTTATCCGAATCTAAACTGGATTAGCTTGCAACACATGCCATGCCACCATTGTGCATAGAAAATCAGATTTTCTTGACAGCACAGATTTTAATTGTACTGTAAAAATACATTGTTCAGTTAACAAATAACCAGAGGAATAATGGAAATAATCAATTGAACAATGCGCTACTTGATTTTGTCTTCTGAGTTACAGACACGAAACAGATAGCATTAGAAGTGGTAAGATGTTGTTCAATCTTCAATAGGCATGTTGCTATGCAACTTGCTGCTAAACCAAACTAAATAATATTTCGTAGTCAAAAGTAGTATTACTGTGTTAATAAAGGTTCAGATTATATTGTTTGAGTATTGTATTTATACAGTGTTTCGTTTCTCTATTTTCATTCGAAAATCCAAGCAACTTCAAACCACTTAGGATGTTAATATATATGTATTAGTCAGTGAACACAAAGCTGATATACACTGAGAAAACAAGGATCCAAGCATGATACAGAACAGAACATGTGCATAACAGGAATTCAAATGCTTTTGTTGGAGAGTAGAGGACATAATGCAGTGAATGAGTCATTATCAGGGTGCCAAAGCTGTCCAGATCTTATAAGAGCTAATGGGATCAATCTGTGTGCAGATTTAAGTGCCTGTTCATTAGCGGGGAGAACATTCCACATTCAACCAATCATTTGAAAGATGCGTGGACTGGACACATGTACAGTGGTGTCTTTCATGGTCTGGACTGTTTTTTTTCCATCCCACAAAAGAAAATAATGGATAAAATGAATTTTCTGCATGGTTATAAACTGCGGTACATATTAACTGAGGTGTTCAAGCTCAGAACAGTAGTGGCTGTGGCCTTCCATCTCATGATTACACACTTGTATAACAGTTCATGACGTGGTCACACACATTACCTTGTGGTAACGTTTATGTTCCATAAATTATGAGCACATTACACTGTTAACAGGCTACCAATTTTACAGCTACATGTGCTGTTGAAGGTTTGATTAGTTCAGTTCATCCTGGAAGGATGCTCCAATTCAGCCAAGGAAATACTCCAAGCCAATTAAAACATTTAGCACTAACCTAATATACCTACCTATTTTAAGATGTCATATCATCCCATTACAAATTTAATTTATTTTCACTCTAACATTCTAGCAATATATAGAAAGCAACTCATTTTAAATAAAAATGATTATCATTCAAAATATGTCAAGATGGAGGCATGTATACAAACACGGTGTCTGGCGGTCCATAGGGGGGCTGACTCTCAACCCAAAAGCAAATCCCCCACGTGGCCAGGGGTTTGATTCTCCACCATGGCACTTTCTGTACTACGATCTGATTTATAAGTGTAATTTGTACATGTAAAGTGGATGGACTCTTCTGCTCTCCTTTAAAATAACACTGTCATGCTGTTTCAAATTTAAAAATTAATAACTTATTTCCAGTGGTGTTGAAGGAACTAATTCTGAATTACCATCAAAATAACTGAGAAAGGGGGCTGGAAAGATTCGTGCCTGATTCGCCATGGAGTCCACACCTCCTATAGACCAAGTTGAAGCATGTTGGCTGCAACATGGGCCGATTCATTCATCAACAAGGTATGATTATGCCAATACCACTTTGCTGTGTTGGAATCCTTTTAAAGGCCAGGCCCTTGGACACCTAATGTCAATCGCTAACCTTCTCAGGGCCAATCTGCATTTCTTCATACATTCGTCAAAGAATGGCAGCGGCACAGGATCAATACTCATTCCCAGCAGGCTGATGATTTCAAGGGCATCTGGGCGCAAATCGTCCCAAGCTGCTGGGGCCTGTTGAAGCAGTGCCTCGTTGTATCAATCAAACTGTTGCCTGCAGTAGTTGTTTCTGTTGTCCTATTATGTTCTTTTTGCAAGGTAGCATATCTTGAAGATCACCATCACTCTTTAGTTCCCTCTAGTGCTGTAATGGAGACACCATTCCTTTGTTCAGCAGATGTCATTATTCGGGAAATTTTGCTCAGGGGTCCAAGGAACTTCCGAAATGTAGATTTCAGTCGTGTTACTATTGCTTGTCACTGCCCGAAACCTGACTGGTGTGAAAGTACATGTGCCTGGCTGCTACACTGGTGACATCATCAAGCCATTCAATTCTCATTTTCTTTGCGCTTGAGGTGCAGATTCAACACACACTCCATCCTGGATACTGCACTTGACACTTGACAAGAAGGTTCTCGCTCTAGCATTATGACAATCGCACATGCCAGCGCACATTCTGCCTTGTTGCAGTTGCCCAGGACATAATCAAAATGAATACTTTATGCAAACATGTTTCAGCAGCAATTTGCCCCATGTTTCAAGAAGGGCCGTTTGACACAAATGAAAGGAAATGTCATCCAGTCTCCAGGCCTCTGAGCCTCCTGGGCAGACAGTCAGCCCTACAGAAATAAATAAGTTTGACATTTACCTTTCCTAACATTTCCATATATTTGCATAATATGGTTCACAAATAATGCGCGATTTTTCAGATTATTTATCCTGACAGGGTTTAGGCACTTGCATCATCCACAACACTCAATATTTGCCATTTGGATTTTTTGGTCTGTGGTTCACCTGTTCAATCGAGACCATAGCAATAGCGAGCAGGGTCCTTTTGGACCAGTAAAATGGTTGACAGGAATCTTGACAGTGCATCTGTACTGCACCGCTCCACTTGATGAATAATGTGCCATTGGTTTCAGTGCAGGGGAAGGCAAGCTTTGGCATTGCATTTACTGAAAGGTCGGCTTGCCTTTTCCATCCCCGCACTAGAAAATAAACCTTTTGAACAGGAGAGACCACAGCACATGGGGTGAGTTCACAGCACATTGGGGGAGGCGAGGGGAAGAGTATAAGATTCTGTGCCCAAGGAGTGGGAGGGCAAGACTCAAGCTGACCGCACTCATCTGTGCGCTGGCCTTCTCAGGCCCTTCTGTAATGTCAGGGGTTTGAGAATTTCTCACCTCACTGCTTTCTGTGTGCACTGCCACACAGACACTGTGCTCACCTTCATGGGCTTAGTGACGAATGGGCCCTGCCATAGTGAAGTGCTAAGAAGGCCCGGGCTGCTGGTCCAAGCTGTGACACGAGTGTCCGCCCCCTGGTCGTCATGGTGCTGATGCTGGAGGAGAGCATGCCAGGCCCTGGCTCTACTCTAAGCTATGGGCTCACATGGCTGCATTCATTAAATGGCTTCTAGATCTTAATTGCCTTTTATTTGTGTTTGGCTGACATAGTAAAGCTATGGCCTTCCTTGCGTTATTATACATCAGCTACAATGAATGTCTAGCAGTGAGATTGAAAATAGCGTTTTGTTTTTTATTAGCTGCGACCGCAGCTCTATAGCTCTGTCTGTAGGTCGGTCGGTTGGTTGGTCGGTTGGTCCACAAAAGTGTCCCACCCCGGAGCGGCCACAGTTTTCACCCCAGGAGGCTGAAATTAAAATTTTGGCATGGAGGTTGGTCATGACCAAAGGTAGAGCTGAGTAACTTTCAGGCTGATTGACCAAGAGGGGGCGTGGTGATGGGTGTGGCCTGTCACAAAAAGGCGCATAACTCCCGAATGGATTCACAGATTTGCACAAGATTTTGTGGAAAGGTTGGTCATGAGCCAAAGAAGTGGTCACGTGTTTGTGTGAGGGTGTGCGCGTGGGTGCATGCACACATGGATGTATGCGCATGTGCGGTCGCAGCTATTGGGGATTCACGCTTGTTTTTTTTTTTTTTGCTTATATATTCTGTTATGTGTAATATATAATTTATTTGTTCTTAGGCAACATACCTCACCTGTTTTTATGAAGTTACTTATTTGGACATTTTCATCTTTTTAACGTTTCTTATTTGGCTCACTACAGCCTGAACAACAGGTCAATATTTGCATACAACTGCACTAAAGGTGTTATGCCTGTATCAACAATTGATTGCAGAAATAGTAATGTGGACATCAATCATATGACCTCACATCACATGACATCAAAGTGACTGAAATTCAAATCGAGAAATTT
The DNA here is from genome assembly GCF_013347855.1 of Anguilla anguilla. NCBI lineage: Eukaryota > Metazoa > Chordata > Actinopteri > Anguilliformes > Anguillidae > Anguilla > Anguilla anguilla. Next base: position 28,038,089 of record NC_049216.1, on the reverse strand, counting down.
TGGTGGATGTTGCAGCTCATAGAGGCACTAGACGACTCTGCTTCTGAATAGGCTTTTGAATTAATGACGATTAGATTTTCTGACATGACCGAATAAGGACTTCCTCCCAGCATTTTCTTTGCTGCACTTCTCCCATTCAGTGCTGCTTCCCAACCGATTTCACAATAAGTCCTCTCGCTGTCATTTTATGGGAACATCTTTCTGCCCAGAGATACCGAATAAAGAAGCATTTGTATCGATTTTGAGATAGCAGTATCAGTCTTCAGTCAAAGACCTCTGGGTAATTTCTTTTTGCTGTGACACTGGGAAGAAATGTGCACAGAGAATCATTTCCTGTCTTTACAATCAGGTTTGACACTGCTTCAGCCTTGGAAGATAATGAAAACAAATCAAATGGGCTTAGGCAATGAATTAAAGGGAGGATCGTGTTGGTCTAAAAATAGGTGGAATATTTTTGTGTGAGGAATATCATGCTGAATCCTGTGTACTGCTCACGCTCTCATAATTCTTTGTGATTGCAGAGTGCTGACTGTGCATACAGAAAATCTCATCTGCTCTTAAATCATTTTGCTAGCAATAGTAGCAACAGCAAACCAATTGGAAAGTGATTTGATTGAGGCTTTTAAATTCATAAAGGATATCAACAAAGTGAACTACAAGAGATTCTTCAGGTTGAGTTCTGTTAGTAGAACAGTACGGGACATAAATGTTAATTAGCTAAAGGTAAATTCTGTACAGACATGAGGAAGAATTTTTTCATGCAGAGTAGTCAATGTGTGGAGTAGCCTGCCAGGTCACGTAGCAGGGGCAACTCTGAGGATTTTCAAGAGTAGGCTGGATAAGGTGTTAGATGCTATCTAGTCTGTAGGTAACCAGAACACTAATTTAGTCAGGGAAATGGTGAGCATTGTTTGGCTGAATGGTCTGTTCTCGTCATTATGTTATGTTATCTTATGTTATGATACCTGCCAAATCAGTCTACTTTATAAAATTCAGAAAACAATAGAATATATCTGAACAGCCCATGTACAAAAACAAAAGCGGAACAGTATCTCACAGACAGTGTTTTAAAAATCAAATTTGAATAGAAAAATTCTTGTGTTTTTTCACACAGTAATGTTAATGAGTGTGCTTGTGTCTAATCTTGAGCAGTCCTTCTGCCAATCCTGAACTAAGGCTTGAGCATGGCCAGAAAAGGTAACCATATATTTTATAAGAACAGCTTACCAAACCGGGCATTATATTTCACATTGAATGGTGTGGAAACACTGTAAATTGATCTGAAAACAGCCTAAAAATAGTTTGCTGCAAGTATTTGGTTTGGCTTGGTCAATCATTATGCAGATTACGGCTCCAGTATCAAAGGGACGTCACGGGAGGTTACTTTGAGGGGAACCTTGAACTCACTCATTAAAATAAATCTTCAGAAAACCATATTTATTATGGGTCACTAATGCAGTTGCTCTTTGGTTATGTGATTTAGTGTTAATGTATTTTCTTCCGTCTGTAAAGAGTTACCCGAAAGCAAGGCTGTGCGTTTTTGCTGTCACACAGAAACAGCTCACCCAATCTGACCACCGTGCATCCGCCTGTGCTACCTACCCACTACAGTTGCCCCTCTGCATTTGCCTCTGAGCCTTCTTTCACTGCAGATGACCGTCAGACACTGTCACGTCCTCCAAGAGCAGGGCGGCTTTACTGACCACATCATCACAGCATCAAAAGAAAGACAGTCCCAGTCACTCCATATATGGATTCTCCATTCTAGTCCCAATCACTACATGTAGTTTGATTCTCTTGTGTTCACCACATGTTCACCATGATATACAACTATACTGTAACAGTCAAGAAGATGCCAATGATTAATTTTACAGTTATTTTTATCATAATCATCTTCATTGTCATCAGCTTGCGCTCTGTGTACTTCCACCCAGAGATCATTAATTAGGCATTATCATCTATTTATCCAGCTGGTTTGATTCACAATATCAGTGTAGGTGATTGCATAGTATTGCTCTCACCTCTGAAACATAAATTATAACAGAAAATGCATGCTGTAGTAAAAATACATTGACAGCAGTTCAAGTTCATAAAGAGTATTTTTGTCACATTAAGACAACTGCATCTGTGACAAAGACATTTTTGTCAAGTAATTTAAGTATTAGCATATAAGTGTTAAGTTTTCATTTTTTGTTCCCAAGACATGAATATTAATGTAAAAAGTTATTTGTACAAAATGTCCTTACCTCTGAGCGTGGCTTATGGTAGCACTGTGTCCATTATTAAACAGAGCAGGGAGCTGGTTTCACATTGCCTCCATCGCCTGGTCTGGTTCAGGCAGACAGCCATTCATTTACAGTGGAAATCCGATGGGGGTATAATTGCCTCAAAAATAAATAAATAAATGGACCTGTTCCACAAATAAATGCAGCTGATCCACAAATAAATGTATTGGATCCACAAATATCTCTGCATTTATTTGTGGATCAGTTACATTTATTTATTTATTTATTTTTGAGATAATAATACCCCCATAAAATTCAGTAGTGTCATTCCAGTGAAAGGCAATATGCCTGAAAATTTTGTCTCTGTTTTATCGAGATAAGGCTATTTGTTCAGCCGTTATCATTCTCCTCTGAATGAAGTTCCACTGCCTCCTTGCAATCCTGAGTTTCAGTGGAATTAAATGTTTCTATAACCGAGCCCATAAGACAGAAGAGGCTCTTTGAGCTGCATGTTCAACCACCCCCTGGTCTCTTAAAACAAGAGAAACGTTACTCTGCTTGCTGCATTGTGTTTTTTGTGACAAATGTGTTTGCAGGAACAGCAAACACAGAGAATCCATGTATTTGGAAAATTCAAGGACACTGTGTGTTAGCAATATTAAGCCAACTAATCATTTTCCATTAATTTTTTTTAAATAGAGGATTATTACTCCTTGTACTCCTGTATTGACATAAGTCAGCCTGTGAGTGAGTCACAATGCAAGATGTGCAAAGTCATTATTTGATTCTGAAAAGTTAATGATACAGAGAGCAGAAGGACGAGGATATCACAGAAACTGTAGGCTATATATTTTGTACCATTACAAAAGCCCAGCAGTTGGTGTAGGAGTAATCAGGAGCCTTTGTGAGGAGTCTATGATTGCTTTGTCCTACTGTGCAGAGTGAACAAGGGCCACACCTCATCATCTATAACTAATAATTGTGTTATAGCTAGAGTGCTGAAGAAAAGAGGCTTTAAGAATTGAACTAGACTCCTTTTTTAATGCATTGGTGATTAGCCTGCTTCTGTTCTGAAGATGTTGATTTTTGAGGATTACGCATCCGACCTTGGAACAGCATACGATAATCTGTATACCAGTAATTGGTACAATCTGGGTTTCGGTTACTGTCAGTCACACAGAGTAGTGACTATTTGTCCCAGGGATACTGCTTGGAAAGTAAGACAGACAGAGTCTAAATTACTGACTTAGTTCGCAAGCCCTTGTTATGATTTGATTCATAAAAACTCCAAAGAACCGGCCGTGCTCCAAATTGGGGGCTGGTAATTAGGCAACGGTGTCTCAGACCTCTTTCATCAGCGGATGCATGAAAAACTGGAACGAGCCTATGGGGTTGTTTAGATCTCTTTTAATGACCAGCATGAAGAACCTGGGCACCAGCGACCCCACCCGTCACCACGCCGACGCGCCGGTTATGGGATGAGGTATTCGCAAATGTACTTTTTGAGGCTGCGGCAGACCTCGTCGTGCCACTTGCCCTGGGCGGGGAGCGACAGCGCCACGCAGCTCTCCCTCTTGCCCCCGGTGGGCTGCTTCTTGGAGCGATCCCAGTTGAAGAAGCCGACCGGCACGCTGTTGACGTCCACGTACTGGCCCTCCTTCACGATGTCCGTCACCCCGATCCAGAGCTCTCTGGAGCCCGGGGAGACCCTCCGGGCGTAGTCCCTCAGGTCGCTGTTCTCCAGCAGGTCCCGCGGGATGGCCAGCGTGCCGCCCTGTGCGATGCAGTCCTCGTTGGCCTCGTGGTAATGCTTCGGCTCCTCGATGGCCAAGTAGCACTTCCTGTGGGCCTTGATGCCACGGAGGCAAACTGAAAACAGAGTGACACGGTGACTCCATTACAGCATCAGTTACCCTGTTGTTGGCTTCTTGAGATAAACTATACAGTGCCATCAAAATGTATTTGCCCCCTTCCCGATTTCCTCTATTATTGCATATTTGTCACACTGCTCTGTACCAGAAAATTCTTAAGAATTCAGATTCCCTTTGTCTAATAATAGAGGAAATCCGGAAGGGGGCAAATACTTCACAGCACTGTACATCCAATGATACCTATTCTAAGAAACAAAGGTCAAATTACCACTAATTGAACTCTGCAGACCTTTTGATGTATCATCACATTAGCAGAATACAAGAATTATGCACCAGTTCTCTGAAAACATTTTCCAAACCCATTAGGGCAAATATTCACCATGGAAGGCTCATATATTGTCCCTGAAAGTGTTTTGGCTTTTGTTTGATCCAGCCCAGTTTGGTCATTCAGGTCTTTTTCATCTAAAAGCAACTAACTGCTTAGCTGATGGTGGTCCGCTTAGGAAATCAATTCTGATTCAACAGAGTGATTACTGTAGTATGTGTTTTATTCTTACTTCTTAAGAAAAGCATCAATGAGTGAAGCATGTGGATCTATTTTAAAGCCTCTACAAACATTTGCTGAATGTTTAAACAAGCATAGCATTTTTACTATGTCCTCGTGTCCCAAACCAAGTTTCCAGTAGGATATACTGGCCCTTTCAGCTGGTGGAGACTGAGGGACAGAAGCACTCTGTATTTAATGGTAAACACAGAAACAAAATGTATGTTCTATTTCAAAATTCCTTCTCCCAACAGAAACAAACTGAAACATTGAATTCAGTATTACCACTACAAATAAATTACGAAGGAAAATGTGTCTTGATCAGCATGTGATAGTAAATAGTCTAGATGAAGTACTGAATTTCTGAACATTGAACTACAGGGATTTTACTCAAGAGCACACTTAGAAAGTTCTTGTTTGAAATTTAGCATCACACAAGTGAATAAGTTCACAGAATACATATACATTCCTTGCCTCCCCACTAGAGCTGATTGTGTAATTAGCTGCAAAATGGCTGCCAGACATCACCCAAGTGGGTGTTACACTATATAGATACTGGATGAAGTGAGTTATCCCCTCAGTGAAAAGTGCTCTAAGACTCTTTGAAAAAGGGGCCTATAAAAAAGAAATCATCATGACTATACAAGTACTACCATACCCACATTTATAATCAATGCAGTGAATGCTCTTGCAGGGTTCAAGCTGAGTTGTTGCTGACCCCTGCTGGTGAGCTGTGATATTGAGCAGTACCCTGTGTGGCAGTTCTACTACTGAATTGCGAGAGTATGTAGGTATGACCATGCAGTTAAATTTATAAAATAATATGTTTTTTTTCTGGTAAGGTATAGGTATTGCAATGCTAATGTAAAGCAGGATAATCAAGCTAAGCCTACACTAAAGCCCACACTAAAACCAATTACCTAAGCAACCCATGCCTCTCTGAACGATGTAATTGTGTAGACTTTAAAAAATAAACATTTTATTAAAATTTATTTGATGGTGTGCAATAAATATACTGCACCAGATTTCCATCTGCTGTCCCTGGGTGCTAGATAGGTCAGAGCATTAAAAGCAAGCAAAAATCATAACGTCATAAAAATTGTAAATACCGATCACAGAATCAGCAATTCATAAACTCATTTCAGAATCATAAGTTCATAGGTTACAGCATTAAGAGCAGGTGAAAAAATCATAAGGAACAACGGAACACAAACTGCAAACACCAAAGTCACCATGCCTAAACCCTCACAGAATCACAAACTCACTTCTAGCCACACAGACCATTTTTAGCCACCCGATCACATTATTCATCCAGGCTCCTGGTGCGGCCGCCTGTAAAAGCTGTTTGTTCACTGGCTTTGGTCAGTCATCCATGTTAGATGGATGCACCAAATTAATCAATGGTGTCTGGTCTCATCCCATCCAGAAGATGTGCAGACCTGTGGATCTGCACAACACCCAGTCCTGAAACCGATGTCTGCACACAAGTGCGCACTTGTAAAATATGCACTCGCCGTGCGCAAGCAGATTTCAGATATGCACCCTGTGCAAAAGGGCTCAGAGCTGCAGGCTATGAATTAGCCTCTGTGCTCAAGCCAGCCATTTATCGCAGTAGAGAAATATTAAAAACCAACGCTTTGAAATACGAGTTCAGTTCAGTTCTTCCCGACTCTGGCTTATATGTATTTCACTGGGCTTTTCCTGTAACCCATTAGCATTGCAATCGTTTAATCATTCCCCTGGCCGTGGGTAATGTGACAGGAACCCTCTACGTTTATGCCATCGTGGCTTCACACCTGTGACAACACAGGGCAAAAGTGATGTCTCATCTCCTGCCTCACACTGTCATATTTCCACTCTAAGAGTTGAATGCGCTGTGCCGTGGATTCTGAATTCTGGATCAGGTCTGAAGGCAGCAGGTGCGCTAACATGTGAGATTACTATAGAGCCCTTACTGTAAACTAGAAACTGGCCACCTGATTGCTTTATGCCTGCTTTGTCTCCTTCATGAAGAGAATGAGTCACCTCACTGCCTCCGTCAGCTTGGTTTAGGCTCCCAACACTAAACGGAGAAGGACAGCAGATCCTTCAGCTCACCTGTTTGCAGAGCCTGCATCTCTTTCAGTGAGTTCACCTCCAGCCACAGCTTATTGATCTGGGACTTCAGGTCATCCTCATCTCCGTTGGACAAATGGACAAAAAAACAAACAGGGGATTGCCAAACAATGTACTCAACAATGTACAAACAATGCACTACCAAGGGTAGCACAATATCATTTTAATATTTAAATCAACAAGCCTGTTATCGCAAATAATATCCACAAGTTTACAAGTAAATATCCATGTCAAACAGTAGATTTTTTATCTGCTTTTAAATATTTATATCTAACTACAACTTGAATTTAAATCTAAATTTCACCAAGGATGAACCAAATAAATGTCCCTCACCGTCATCTTTTAAAAAGGCTTCCAACCTATCATACTCCCTTTATCTCCCATCACAGTAGAGTGCAGTAGGTGCCGTTTCCCGAGAGCCTGTGTCATTAGCGCGTGTTACCTGTCTGCCTGGTAGACACTGCTTTCCTGGTGCGGGAGGGCAGGCTGTTCCCCTGCTGCAGCGAGATGGAGATGAGGGCCAGAAGAAAAACCAGTCCGGGACGTCCCATGTCTGCAGCTCAACACGGGGGCGCTGCTTATATCACTCAAAAATGTCAGAACACCGTCTGGACGGCTCGCAGAATTCTAACTGACTGCGTCCTTGTCTCGCGACTTGATCTCATTGGCCTGATCTGTGTACTTGTGCTGCTTGCTGCTTTTTTGAACTACAGAAGGTGATTGAAATACCCAGGGTGGACAGACCACAAAGATCCCCCTGTTTCTGCCCATTCATAAATATTTGCTTGAGACTGCATGCAACTCTTTCAGTTTTTTTTTCACTCATTACACAACCAGCCCTTTGATTTACTGCTAAATGACTGTTCCACTTTCATACATGATATATATGAACAATTGTCACTTTTCTACTTGATATATATGAACAATTGTGACAGTTACTCAAACTACAATTAAAAAGTGACTCATCTGGTAGTCATGAGTATAAGCTCTTTGAGACTGCAATGTTAGAAATGACACTTTAAACGAGAATAAAAATGTATAAGCATACTTCACAGCTTAAATTGGGACAAAAAATATGCATACTGATTACACGTGTGAGACCCCCACAAAACAACATGATGCATTAGAAACAAATTACCACATAGTCAATTGTGTATAATTATATACAAATAACACCCGAGGCTGCTATTCAAAGACATCAGCCTCAAAGGTACCAGGAAATAAACATATTTATCAGGTGATGCTACCATTGAACTTGTTCTCAGACATTATGAAGGCAAGTATATCACTGTTTTTTTTTTAATAAGCACTACCCCTGAAGTCAGGCCAAGACTGCAGCAACAAGGAAACTACAGTTTGTGCCTAAGATCATTATGTAAACCTGAATATTTAAAGCAAACACCAAAGTGTCCTACTGGGCTTCTGATTTTGTGAAAAGAGAACTTGTTAAGACTACAGTGGTCTAGCACGTATCCTCTGGCAGGGATTAGGTTGTGCTATTTTAAGCTGCACAGCTATAAGTTGACATACACAGAGTGTAGTACTGTGCAGAAATATACTACTGTCTGATAGAGGGTTGCTCCACAGAAAGTGAATCCGTTTAAGGCTCCAGTCTGCATTCTCTTAAGCATTAGTTACATGTTTTCATTTGAAGAGAACTCTAAATAAAAGAGCTAACATGCTTTACTTGTGAAAAGACGTTGATGAATTGTTGGAGCTTTAACTTAGAAGTGTGTGAGAAGTTAGTTAACCTAAACAAATCTGGGAAGGTCAAAAGCAAAGTTAAAATTTTAACATGCACAGGCATTAGTCTAACTGATACGCATGGCATGGTTCAGAGACAAATGTTGATTAATAGCAGTTTCAACTGGATACTTCTCAGCACTTTCACTGGTGCTTCAGCATAATGCAAATGAAATTAAATGATAAATGTACTTCACAGTAGGAATGCATGACTGACGCAGATGCTGAATGTAAAAGACCTTTCTAGACCTGGCAGACCGCAAATTGAAATAGAAATGACATCAATCCAGATGCTGCTGACAGTGAGGTGCCACACCGTGCAACTTTATCCCCACTGGAGTGACAAACATCACATGACACCAGGGTCAGGCCCTGGAGATGGGACAGCATCACTGTCCGTCTAGTGTCCTCTGCACTTGTGTGGGAGACCCATAAACACACCAAATGCCCTGTGTGGACATTACTAACTGAGAGAGAGAGCTTTCCACATTGTAGCTGTGCTCATTGAAAAATATGCCATGACTTATTAGGCAAAAATAAGTCAAATTAAAATGGCAAAAACAGAAACATCTTCTAACATATGAACAGAACATTATCCAATTGTTCTCAATTATACCATATCTTCACTAATATACAAAAGTGTAATAGCATTCTTAAGATCTAAAATTACATCTTTAAATAATACTTCAAAAGTATGTTATAGATTTTAATTAAAAAAACAACTATAATTACAAACCTAGTTGCATGCTGATACTGTTTGCAAAAACACATTGATGCTTGACGTTAATAACAGGCCATCTGAAGAGAAAACATTCATAATAAGAATGTGGGCTGAACTATATACAAAATTTATATGACTATAAAAAATGCATGTTTAATAGTTCAATCAAAGAATTCACTTCAATGGCCAGCTCCAGATTCACCCCCTTCCTTCTGCCAAAAATTGTTTTAACAGTCAAATTGTGACAGAATTATTTGACAAGCAAGTTTATACGCTAATTAATCTACTTACAGTTGAGGGATATCATATATCAATGTAGCCATTCAGTGTCATTTTTAATCATTTGAGCAGACACAACTTCTTATAGTATTAGTAACATTCAGCAATGGCATTGAGTGTCTTCAAAGTGGACTTTAAGAGAAACTTTATGAATTTAGTTTCTCTGGCATTTACCTGAACTGCATTCTGGGTAATTTTCACCCCTGTGGCAAAAGGGAGCTCCAAGCTGACAGCTAGCATGTCTGTTGGTACGCTCAGATTCATTATGATGACAGAGTGAAAAGATAACACAGCACCTTCATGAAGCTGTCTGCAGAAGATTTTATTCAAGTAAACAACTGGCTGCGTATGCACGACATAACAAAAGCACTAAGAACAACAAACACATTAGGACAATATTTCTATATCTGTCTGTAAACCAGCCTTGTGCTGACAAATAAGCCTATGAAGTTCTTCTTTTAAGGCAAACGAAAAGCTACACATCATGCTGAACTTATATAAACACTGCTGATTGGCCTAGACTTTAGACTAAACCATTGTTAGGACTGCCACATGACAATCAGACATGGATCTGCTGAAGTTTCCTTCAGTTAATACTCGTATTCATTTTCCATATGTTCATCCATGGATGTGTGCTATACTGTATTCTATTTCAGAGTTCATTCGTAGGTCTTAAATGGGAGGAAATATGAGTTGTTTGGCAACTAAGCAAGTGTAAGTTAGAATCCCATGTGCTTCACTACTACACAGTAATTTAAGAAGCTACAGTCACTTTACTGCAGTGATAATCCATGATTTAGTTTTCCTTTTCTAAAAAATGATCTGTTAGTTTTAACTACATCTCCATTTGGATTGTTTAAAGCTAGCAGCTGGTCAGGATTTTTGCAGATACAAAGTAAAACATAATCTGATATTAACCCAAGACCTATAATACAACAAAATACTTTCATATGAACCTCAAATCACAGTAAGCCTCTGCTCTGCACTAACAAGATTAAATATCTCACATTAGCCATATACCATTAGAAAGACAGCAATTCTGTGAGAGACCTGTGCTCTCATAAAATTCTGATCAACAATGGTATGACAACACATGACAATTGAACAAATACTTAAAATAGGAAACACACACACACATGTGAATTATGATTAGGCAAGAGTATATTTCTTTTATGGAATAGAAAAAAATATGGAAATATACCTAAAGACAACACCCACCCACCAACACTCCAATAATGTGCTATGGCACAGATAACAGCTAGTTTCGTAATTAGTAGTGTACTGAGTCTACTGTTGTACTGTGTCAGTGCTTTATGCTTCCCTGAAATACTAAAAGGACTAAACTGATATCAGCTGAAATTCCAATTCCAATACATCTTTTGAGATTTTTCCTGAAATGAAAATATGCGAACATACATGTGAAAATACTGATTTAAAAATATATTTGTCATTGTTACAGTAAATCTGTACAATATTTAATCATATATGGTATTATTTATCCTTCACACTGTGCGTTATTCTTTTTTTCATATATATACTGTATACATATAGGAAGTGCAAGGTTGCCAAATTATCTTGTAAGTTTGGACTTTTTGTACAGTCAGATTTGCCACTTTTGAAAGGAAGAATTCCCTTGGTGATCACATAGATTCTGTCAGAAATCCATACATATCTTACTTATAAATCTTTTATATCATTTTAATTGCAAATATATCCAAATAAAAGTAAGCGTATCAGAATTCAAAAACATAGTGTGACATTATTATTTCTGTACCCTTAAAATAGTTCATGCTCTATGTAGACATGGAAATTTTCATTTTGTAATATTTATTCTTGTCCAATTAAATCGTAAATTAACCCTCACTGTTAACAGTAAAACATTGATAATGTCCTTGCATGTACTGTAGGTTTATTATTATTATGCTGGTTCTTGGTTTAGAGACAACTTACTTAAGACAATATACAAATATACTGAGATGAATTATGAATCTATAATTCCTTGGTGCAGACAGGCCAGGCAGCCCTTCTATAACTCAGACTCAGGCTCGGGTAACCTTGTGTGGTACAACAAACAATACGTAGGTGCTAAAGTAAACATAATGTAGCAGGCATTATAAGACAAATGCAGTCAAAAGTAGACAAAGTCAAACAGAAAACAAAAAGGTAGGTTCACCTGTAACAGTGACCAAATCAAAGCGCTGTGCAGTTGCTAGGTTATTTTATGGGCATACTATACAATGGCTTGGATTCAATCAAAATAAATGTGTGTTCATTTTTTTTTCCTATTTTGGCAAGTTCAGTAAAACTCAAAATGAAGTTACCACTGTGTTTGGGAAATTTAGAAAATTGGACTTGAATTTAATTTTTTGTCTTTCTTGGAGAACATTTGGTCTTGCTTTATGGCACACATTTGGCTTTGACAGCAAGTGGCTGTCAAAAAGCATAACTGAGAAAATGGACAAGAGAACCTCAAAAGGACTCTACACTATGGTCATTAATTCAACAGAAAGGTTTCTAAATCATGAAGAGAAATGGAGGCTAGGAAAAGGTGTGAAGGTATCTGCCCCTTTCCTAAGTCTTATTTCTTCCAGCTCAGCTGCAATCGGATATATATGTCTTAACACGACAGGAAGTGTATAACTGTTACAGTATGAGAGGAACACTGTAATCCCTGCCAGTCCTCCCTGACCTGTGGGGAAATGGTGATGCAGAGCCTTTCATTTCTACTGAAAATAGTGAGCTTTTCCTTGCAAAGAAGTTCATCTGTGGGCATGGCAACATCACTGCCAGGGTGTTTTTTTTTTCATTCCCGGCAGTGCGAACATAACAACAAAGGCAAAAGTGATTTCTGGGGAGCAGTCAGCCAGAAGAGGAGATGATTGCTTGTGGAGGTGTCTTGACTGACCGTTGTGAATGGCGTGTGTGCAGCAGCTCAAAGACAGCCACGTACACTACAATCAAATCAAGCTGAGAGTGACTACCCGACGGAACGGCACACTCTCCAGGCGGCTATACTTTTCTGCAGCAGTCCAGAATGCTCTGACAATGATTTCACTGAAGCGCAGCCACACACCAGCTCACACACACACACACACACACACACACACATGCCTGCACATGGTACAGACACTGCCCTACACTACAGCAGAACCCAGTAGGCTGTAAAGAAAAGGCAGCATCTCGTCACAACCGCTTTTTTCCTGCAATGCTAAATATTGCGCATTCTTAATACAGCACATGGAATGGCACTTCAGTTTTGTTTTTTTTGACAAATTTTAAAAGCCACGTTTTCTTCCCAAACTGCTTGCAGGCAGACAAATACAACCCACACAATGCACAAAATGCCCAGACGCACGCGCACACACACACACACAGAGTGCACTACAGCATTTGTTCAGGGTGCACAAGGTACAGGCTGACAGGGCCTGGGACAGTCCCTTTAAGACTTCTCTACTGGCCACTGCAGGACCTGTTACTGGATGAATGGCATCCGCTCCTTATTGTCATTGTTGTCCTCATGTTCCTCCTCTTCCTCACCAGCCTCACTGGTCTCTGTGCTGTCATTTGCCATCTGGAAGAGAGGAAGTCTAATCAGACTAGTGCATTATATACCTTTGGCACCGATTTGCCCACACAGTGCTATTATTTCTTCCATTTGAACTTAACTGTATTTGAACTTAACTGCATAGAAAGTTAGCTGTAAAAAGTTACCAGTACAATAGCACTACTGACAGTGCCATGACCGTAAACAGATGATACAGAATGCACTAGTAGTGCAGGGAAAAGAAAACCATATCCCCTTCCAGAGTTTGTTCCTGATTAATTTTATTCAATCAGGAAACAAGAGAAAAACTGGCTCCCATTTACTAATACATGGGGAAAATGTATATATGTATAAAAGTATAATATGTTTCAAATATAAATCAATATAAATCCAACTGTCATGCTGAAAAGCAGATGTCAAATTTATCAGAATAACACAAACAAAGCACAAAAACGATATATCAAAAACTTTTCTAGTCATTTTTCAGCATGTACTCATGGCTCATAGTATGTATGATAATATAAACAAAATAGGTTTCTCAGTATAATATGGATGTTCTTGAAAATACCCCATTTAACTTGGTGCAGGGAGACGGGATTCCAGCAGGAACTTAAACATACACGGCTTTGATTAGTGACATCAGCATACAAGGCCTAACGTCAGAGGGTAATGTGCTAATGTCACTTCCTCTGCACTCCCACCAGTTCCCATTACCAGCAGACATATCTGAAATGCAGAGCTTCGTTTCAGCAGGACACATTAAGGGTTCTGATGCACTTACCAAAGGAGTGGGTGATTTCTCCACATCGAGGATAAGTTTTCCTAGGTTACCTCTGTCGTGAATTCTCTGCATGGCTTCTTTTACCTGTGAGAAACACGGCGTTTCAGTCCTCTGCAGTTCGCCCACATTCACAGCCACACTCACATCGCCAGCTGCCTAATCCTCTGATGGAGATCGAGATGTTGGTGATTCATGCAAAACCGGTAGATTCTAAACTGTTTCACTATCCAAATACAGTTTCTGTTTTATTGACTGACTAAAATATAAATCATGTTAAAAAATTCTTCAAGCTAGTATTGTATTATTATAATACACATCCTTACCAGGTCTCTGTCAGCTGGTCAAACCTTTCATTTCTGTTGATGGATGGTTAGTAGTGTGAGTAATGGCGTATGACATACTAGTAAGCAATATAAATATGGCATATATACATCTCTGTGGTCACAGCAAACTGGCCAGGAGCAGAGGCCTCTCAGCTCACCTACTGTACATTATTAACTCACATTCAGTGCACTGTTCTGCCTTGAGCTGTAGGTGGCAGTAAAAGCAAAGAACACAGGGGGGATGTATTCCAGTGGGAGACCAGCGAGGTCCTTTCAGAGTCAATTAAAACCTGTATCCAATTCCTTTATCAGCCTCAGAACAGTTCAGCTCAGCTAACCAACTCACCCCCCACCATACCCCCACCCCCCACCGAGATTAAGCATTAAACTGCGACAAACTGCAAAAACAAAGAGGTAGCTCACTATCAGACAGGACTGCTTTATGACTGAGCAATTTCAAATGTACACACTACGGCAGATGTGTAGCAACAGGCTACCAAATGTGCACTGCAGTCATACAAACACAACCAGAATATGCAGCATCTTCAAAAAAACCATGAAACAGGACTGGATTATAACTGGAGGAAAACAAATCACAAATTTTACTTTGTCCCGGTTACTGTTATGAAATCTATCCAATACACAAGGAATGCACACTTGCAAGATACAAAAGTGAAAGTGTTTTTAAATGCATCTAGTAAATCTTCCATCTGGTAAGGATAAAATTACTGCATAAATCAGTTGCCTTATTGGAACAGTAGCAATATCTCCTGATACTTTTCATGTCACAAAAGTAAGGACAGACCCACAGAGTTCATGCATGAAATATCTAATGTCCATTCCCTTCGGGTCAGTTGTTTTTTAGCACGGCAAATGCACGCAGAAGAAGACAAAAAGTTTCTGTTCAGCTCTCCAAAGAAAGGACGAACAATGAGTACTGTACTGTGTGAAAACGGCAGTTAGCAACTAGAGCGAGGATGGAGGCCAATCCAGGCAGACGATTAGCTGAGACACAGGGGGAGGAAACTGTCCTGTTCTCCAGGATTGGAACAAGTGTGTGTTCTCAATTCTGAATGAGTGTGACTCACAGACAAAGGTTCTGTGATTATAAGTCTAGAAGCTACCGGCCATACAGCTGAGTGGGTGAAAGATGCTCCTCTTTAATAACCCTCTCTGTTTCATACTGTTCTTCTCATCAGGGCTTTTCACTGAATCACTCAACAAACACACACGCGCATGCACACACACACACACACATGCATACACTCATGCAAGCACATACACACACACAGTTGCACTTTGATAAATAGCATCAAAAATATGAAATTTCACCATTGGTAACAGTTTGTCCATATAGGCAATTAAAACAGAATTGCTTGCTGAAATAATATTGTCTAAAATGATATTATGGCTGAGAAAATTCAATTAATGTCTGCAGCTTCACCAAAGGAAATCAAAGCAGGGCCTCTGAAATGCCTTTCTGACTGAATACAGAAGCAATTTCTGTGAATTATTTTCCAATATAGTCCAAGTAAATTCCCATTTTGCATTCAAATGTTCCAGAAATAGTCAGGTGAAGTGATGCACATTAAAAACAGCTGAGTTTGATGAATCAAAATACAGGAGGTGAATGCATGAATAGCCACAGTTGCACCATTTTAACAAAATCATTAAAATCTATGGGGACTTGCAGTGGCAATCATGTGCATAATTCACTGGCAGTAGTCCAGCATGACATGACAATGCTAGACATTTCCACTGCATGATGACTCAATTTTTCTTCTGAAAAAAGCCCAAGTTTTGAGCACAAAAGAAACACATGTACATCACTGTTGACTGAAATTAAAAACGTGTGTAATTCATAACTCATGCACATATGTGTGGATTGGTTAACCACACAAAGGCTTAAATGCATTTATACACTGAGGCCCAGCAGACACTGCAGTCCTCCAGGACTGGGTTCTGGCACCCGTGATTCAGCAAAGGCTGGAGCATACCTAACCTAATTTCCTTCATTACAAAACAATGAACCACTTATGCTCCTTGATAAATAAATAAATAAATAAATAACCTTTTCCCAATATTTTAATGAGTAATGTGAAAAAAGAAACCTCTTTCTTTGTTATATATTCAGCTTGTTGGGTAATCAGGTCTCCATCATTGTGAAGGAAGGCAGAGGTCGAGCACAAAACAAAAGTGGGTCATGGTGGGGGGCAAAACAAAACAGATGAACAAAAAGTGGACAGGGCAGCAGAACTGTGCTACAGAGGAGACGGTCAAACACCCCCTCAACCCTTTGTGTCAGCTACAGAACACAAACCAGAGGGCCCTTTTACAATCGCCTCCACACAAAATAACGGTTAGTGCTATGTCAATTCTAACACAGTTTACATGAGTCCACAGCGTACAAAACAAAATTCCCTCAGTTAAAATTTATACTAGTGTAGACAATGATTAATTTTTTGGAGAGGCATCCTAAACTCCACGGGACTGTTGTGTCTAAGTTGTTCCTTTGGCAGTCCCCGCCCACACACTCCAGCTCTGGGGGAGTGTGACCGCCTGGTGAACTACATGCCCCACTACCCTGTGAACTTCTCCTGCCAAGGCCAGGAGGGCTGGTGCTGAGCCGTGCTGGCTCACAACCGTCTCTGATTTAATAAGCCTCTTCACAGGGCCTGATTTTGGAGAATGGACTGCATTTTCCTGCCAAGCCCACCCCAGCCTTCTCTGAACTGACAGCAAGAAAGCTCAGGTGGTCTTCTCTAGAAAAGGAAATGAGTAAATACAGGGTCAGCACTGAGTAATATGACCAGGAATGGCAGAATAAAATGGCAGAGTGAAATAAAAACTGTGTGTGATTGGACAGGTGCCTTGCAAGGGTCAGCAGCATTTAATGTACAGAGTTCTACACTGCTTCAGTGGACTCCTGCCAGTGGCACTTTCAATCTGGAGGTTTGCTGAGGTGCATTCTTGGCATGAAAATGCCTTTCAAATATAACAGGATACTTTGGCAAAGTACAAAAAGGCACCAGCCACCACTTGTTCAGGAAGTCGAGTCTGAGAACTGTCATATATCCTTAGGAGGACATCCATCCATCCGTTATCTATACCCTCTTATTCCTGGTCAGGGTCACGGGTGGTGCTGGAGCCTATCCCAGTGTGCATGGGGTGAGAGGCAAGAATACACCCTGGACTAGTTGCCAATCTATCACTCACACATTCATACGTATGGGCAATTTAGCCTCCCCAATTAGCCTAACCTGCATGCAAAAGTGGACTGTGCTATGAGATATTGACTGACACACCCGCAGCAGTGGCTCCCCTCCCACTTTGGCACATGGCGAGTCACAAAATTACCAAATGGCTCAGGCACATCAAAATCCATGACAAAAATACCATTTGGCCAGTTCGACAGCTCGCCATGCACTGACTGGAAAATAGCCATCAATGTGGCATTTCTTTCCCAAATACATGACCAGAAGGTAGGACCTCCTCCAACTTCATCTGAATATTCAAAAGTAGTCATTCTTGGAAATCCAATATCAGACTTGGCTATTTGCATTCTGAAGGCATCGAGAAAACACCACTACATGAGAAGTAGCCAATTCAAGTGAGAGATTTATGTAGCACATTAACAATTCTACCCAGATTCTTCTAAGCAAAATAACTATACAGGGCATCTTCTTAAGCAAGCATATTAGTGGCTTTGTTTTTCTACTCTAGAAGAGTATCACCACCATGTTAAATGAAAAAGAATCTATTTTTTTTAATATACAAAAGTGTTGTGAGAGGGCAAAACAAATCTAAATGCTGATTAAAACACAACTGAACAAAGACCCGGTTCTCGAGACCTGAAAATACCCCCTTAATCAGATTAATGGTGCAGACCGCAAAGAATGTCCACGCTTCTTTTGTGCAGCGTCCAGAACCAACACAGACGACAACAGCGGCTTTCTCCGGGTCAGACAGACAGGGGAACAATCCTTTGTAAAGAAAGCGTCATCACGGGCCTTATGGCGTGGCTAAGAGCATAAAGGAGAGTCCAGGTTTCTGTGCTATAGCACAAAAGCGGCCATTCAGCAGTTCGGCTTCACCTCAGTCTTACACCTTTTCCTTGCCGCCTTTCTCATTGCGAGAAAATCAATCAAAACTGAATTAACTGCAGAAATGACTGAACATCAATCAAAAACTACTAAGATAGGTTTAATAAATAAGTTATACATACAATGTATAGATAAATCATGCAATAGGTATAATAGCTTATATTTTTTTACTTTTTCTCGAAATTTTATTTTCCCAAACTTCTTCATCACCAGCACTTGTTTCTGCAACTTCTGCTGTACATTCAGCAGAGCGCAATCAAACGTGTTCTCCTCCAAAGCACATAATATCAGCTGCCGCTTATTTTCACACCGCAGTCCACATGTCAAACTGTGGGCAGACAGTTCACCAACAGGGATCGCTAGTGCATGATGAGACACTGCCACCCCTGCCAACTGAAACCACCCCTTCCCTGGGCAACACTGGTGCCAACTGCACGTCACCCTGTGGAGCTGCAGGCCACAGTCGGCACTGGCAGGGTCTAGATTCAAAACCAAAGTGCAGGGCCCACCAGACACTACATCCCGTCTTAACAGGATGAGCCACTCAGCAGCCCCAAAAGCTACAGTAGCATTTTGGCAAGTGGAAAAATGTTGGCATGTCCGTCATTAGAAATTACAGTCTAGGGGAGGCCATATGGCACAATCCATCGGGCGGCCAACCCTCTACCCACATACAAATGCCCATGCAGCCAGTGTTCGGTTTTCCACCATGGCACCCTCTGTACTGTGATCTCATATCAAGCTGTATCCCTCTCGGCTCTGCCCCTCTGAATAAAATGAAAAAGCACATAATACACAAAATACAAGGACTGTCCACTCTCCTTTTTCACGAATAAGGAATGACTGTGTTCATTTTTTGGTAACCACACCCTGTAGCATTACATGCTTTCCCACAACAAATAATAAAATAAAAATACAGCACAATATATTTAAATAAGTGCACTGTGACCATTTTCACTGAAGGTCCGAGCTTGTGGTGGTCGGGCGGTGGTCACCATGTCATAAAATTAATTGCACAGCTGCCTGAATGTATTTCGTAAAAAAAATAAAATAAAAATAAAAAAAAAAACATTATAAAACGTATTTCAAAATAACTGCTTTTCTGTGAGGAAATATAATTTGTAAAAATACACAAGAAACTAGTGACATGACAGCCGAGGTGTCCAATCTTATCTGAAAAGGGCTGGTATGGGTGCAGGATTTTGTTTCAGCTCAGCACTGTGACACCTGATTCTACTTATCAAGGTTTTGATAGAAGTGTGATGATTAATTCATTGAATCAGGTGTCATAGTGCTGGGCTAAAATAAAAACCTACCCCTACCGCTGTACTAGAGAGTGAATATCTCTGCCACCCATAAAAGATATTGCAATAGTCCCGGACCATAATTTTTTCCATACCATACAAAATGTCACTTCACTAAAGCTGATTGCAATCTGCCCTGAACAAGTTCAGCTACCTGGTTCAGGCAGGCAAACAGACATGCACAGAGTGATCAGACTTGCTTGTTCTCCATGGAGGATGTAACACGGGGTCTCCAATAGGATTTATTCACCACGTCTATTCATTGCTTTTGCAGCAGAATTATATGCATGCCAGAGACCTTGAGAAAAATGGTAACTAATTGGCTCTGCTACAGGAGGGAAAAGGGATTACATTGAATGTTCTGTGGGGATTAGGGAGAGGCTGGACTTTGAAATACCTCATGACCCCAGCGCAGCCCCATTAAATATCCCAGCTGAACTCACAGCCTCTCGGCTCCCTTGTCCGTCTCTCAATGTTCTCCAGCTCAGTCTCCCCCCTCCCCCCTCCCCCCTCCCCCTTCCTTCATTAGGCACAGCACTATTCCACATGCACCGTCGAATGCACAGAAAAAACGTTACACAAAAACAGCCTCGGCAATATTGTACTCATTAAAATTGTGTGCCTCTTTTTTGTCCGGTCTTATTCTAACACGCTGTTTTTCTCAGAGGCAATTACTGTTTCCAATTACCGCTGAGGTTTTTTGGTGCCACTACAAATGACTAGCTTTTGAACTCACAGCAAGCTGTTACTCGGATGCCTGGGGCCTTGTAATGAGTGGTGCTTTATCAGAGGCAAGGAGAATGAAGAGGCCCAAATACAGCGGTTTCATACGTCTCATCTGTCCTTACCCTTCTGAGAAGTCCTATTACTATCCAAACTGCTTCCGAATGTCGAGGCGAGCATGCGGTGTTAACACGATCATATTCATCTTTTTTTAAACCAACAGAGGAAATGAAGTGCTCTCATTTATGGGTATCTGTCACATCTGCCTAATAACATCCTGAGGCCAGCTGGTCTGTGGAAAAAAAGAACCTTACGTACACACACTGCATTATCCTGACATGATCTCACATGTGAAGAGGGCTGTCAAACAGATTTTTCAATGCATATAATCCAGAAATAACAAACAACCTTGAGGGCAGCATGTCATTAATAATGCTAATCTAACTCATGGCTATCCAGTAATCACGACAATTATCACTAAAACAAATTATCACAAAAAAGGTGTCATCTGAGTGGCCTCATTAAAAATGGTTCAGAATAGAATTTACATTGAAATAAACCACTTATTCTCTGGTCTTCAGTCATTCCAAGGGGCTCCAAGAATAGCATTCTAAACAGATGTACATCATCGAACTATTGTGATTTCACGTAAATGCCCATTCCCTTGCCTTAACCATTATGCTACATAATGGCAGGCAGGGTTGCCAGATTTAGAATTTGTCATAACGGGACAACATGCGCAGCTGGAAGCATAATTGCGGATGAGCCTGGGATCTGTCTGGATCTGGGGGTGGGGGATGGTCTCCCTGAGGAAGGAACTGTCATCGAAGTCTGGGGAGGTTTGGGGAAGACACGCAAATTCATCGATAATAAACAATGGTAAATTTATTCCATTAATTCCTCAGGCTCAGTGTAGTTTTCCAAGTTTTGGAAATGGGCTTGTAACCCTGGTGAGTTTGACTCACAGGAGGGGCACTGCAGTTTGACCATTGAGCAAAGTATGTAACCTGAATAGCTTCAGTAAATACCCAGCTGTATAAAAGGATTGTATGTAAATAATCTAAGTGGTGTAAGGCATTCTGAATAAGATCATCTGACAAAATGTTACTGTAACTTAACTTCACTAGAAAAAAGAGTAATATGTACTATATTTTAACATCAAATGCATAGAAAGGGTCATATACTACTGTGTAAATCTAAACCTTGTTCATGTACAGCCCTGACAGGGCTCTTTGATTAAACTTAAACTTGATTAAACTCAATTTTCATTAATCCAAAAAACTCCCTTGGTGCCTATAATGATGATCAGGTTAAGTGCACCTGTTGAGCTGAATTTGGCAGTACCCTAAGTGCAAGATAATTCAAGCAATTGTGGAACCCTTGGGCAAGCTCATGGACATTTCACTCAAATTATAATATTCAACTGATAATAATAAACATAAAATGGCAGACTGAGGTTGCTAATTGTCGAGAGAATGGATATGGCTTCAGTAGGAGATTTATGATCAAGAGAAAGGAGTTTTAAATCAGATTATTCTAGGTTTTCTATGCCATCCTCTAGAGCCATTACCAAAGAACCCTTTGTGAAATGTAATGTGTGCTTCATTTCCAGTAACAAATCAAATGCAGCCTTGTGTTCTGAACCATTTAATGCAGCATTCTGTATTGGAGGAAACAACCAATTATGGGAAACAGCATTTGGTCCTGATTTGAAAATCCATTAAATAACATCAGCAGTTCCTCCAGTGCTTTGAGCAATCTAGGCTCACCCCTACCACACAGACACACTTACTCAGCTGCAGTCTTGCTGGTTTCTCTGTTTTAGAGAAATGCTATAAAATTGACTTTAAATTACATTAAAAATTTAATTTAAAATACAAATGATGGAAGAGCTCCAACAAAGCTATCAATATACCTAGGGAGGCATCCAAAACAGTTTCTTGTGACAAAGCAATACTACAGACAGCCCCTACAAGATTAGATCAGTGAAACTCCTAAGGTTACTGTCCATCTATGAGGGCCCAGGTCAGCTTACAGGATTGTTCTTTGCAAAGCTGTACTGATAAAGCAATTTCATGTCAAAAACAGAATCATTCTGGTTTGAGTAATGATTACATTATACAATTTATTGTATAATTTACAGTAGTTTTCAAGCAATTTGGTAATGCTCAAAAATCTGGAAGAATATTTGAGCCCCAATCATTTCAAGTGGTATTTCGAATCAAGGTTTGTTTTTTTATATATTATGTACCTGAAAGAGCCTGCAGGGTTTTGGGGAAAACAAGTCTTGTGGACAGATGAGACCAAGATTCACTTGTATTTGAGTGATGGCAAGAGCAAAGTGTGGAGGCCAACAGAAACTGCCCAAGACCCAAAGCACCCCCCTCATCTGTGAAACATGGTGGTGGGGGTGTTATTGTTTGGGCATGTATGGCTGCCACAGGTACTGGCTCCCTTGTCTTCTGTGATGATGTAGCTGCTGATAGCAGCAGCAGAGTGAATTCTGCAGTGTACAGAAGCATCTTTTCTACTCAGGTTTAAGCAAATGGCACCAAACTCACTGGACAGCAATTTCATACTGCAGCTAGACAATGATACTAAGCATACCGCTAAAGGAACAAAGTTTTTCAAAGCCAAAAAAATTGACACCGAAACAAGCAGGAGCGGAAGATGGCAGCAATACAGGCCTTGCAGGGCACTAGCAGAGAAGATACTCAGCAGCTGGTAATGTCTGTGGGTCACAGACTTCAAGCAGTCATTGCATGGAAAGAACATGCCACAAAGTCCTAAACAGGTTAAATTTCATTAATATAACATCAATATGTCCCAAACATTATGGTGCACTATGTAAAAAAAGTGCTCTAATTTCTACATGGTGAAGCCAAAGTGTATATAAATACCCCCCAATGAGTGCATTTTAACCACATAATTTATTTGATGAGGAAAACTAATGCTTTTTGTTTGGAATTTACTTTGAAAACCCATTCTGTTAGAACATGTGTATTAGAGTCCACGGTAATATCTCAAATGGAAGTCCTCTTACAATGCTTAAACTGCAAATGAAAAGGAACAGTGCTTTTAACAGGCTATTTCTGTTCTGTAGCACTGTACAAAAATAAACATTTCATCAGCCATATGTCCATTATGTCTGGCTGAATCTGTCCTAAAACTGTGTTTTCAAAAAGAAAAATAGGGTGATAAGAGCATCAAGCCAAGAGCCAAAAGTCCTCTAAATATCATCAGTACTCAATCAATAAGAGAAATTGGACATGCCACCATCTCACCACAGGGCCAGAGGGTCAACCTGCTCTGACACATTTATCACACCAGGTCCCATAGCAATGCCGGTTATGTCCCCATAGCAACGCTGCAAAGCTTGGCTCTACAGGAGGGATGTTGAAGCTTCAAGCAGCTGTGTGCTGGAGAGAGGTGCAGCACCATATTCCCTGTTCTGCCACAAAATTAATGACGTGGCTCTGCTATTAATAGTCTGTCCACACAAAAAAAAACCCCTAGTGAAATAATGGACAGAGATCGGATAATGCCAGCACTTGCTGTATCGCTGACACTTCTTCCATCAAATACGTGCTGGCTCTGGAAAATTATTGAAGTGACAAGACATCCATGCATAATTTAAACATTGTTTCCCTCCTAAGGGACAACATGACTTGTTTTGTTGTGTCACAGAGCACCCACTGCTTGTCAAATGTGCTCATGAGAGGCAATAGCTCATGAGCCGAGAGAGACATGTTAAATGATCAGCTTTGAAAGCCCTGTGGAAGCCCCAGCAGGCAGTGAGCATCTGACTGTGCAGACCGCACTTCACAGTAATTTGCTTTCCGGGCAGACGACCCAGGATGATCTGTCCTTCCCTGCACAACAAGTCCAGGGATCAGGGTTCCTCTGCAGCTCAGCAGAAAACCAGATGTGATCCAATATATTTTCATCTGGTCTCATCAATAAGTCTCCTTGAGAATTTATGAGCAAGGCCTACTGTAAATATCAACAAGGCGCGCAGCGATATTTTGCTGTTCATTACTCTTAAGATGATATCCGGCACTGCTCCGAGTATTTTTAGTTATCAGACTGAAACTGAATTGCCTCTGTCATGCTCTGGACTTGCACTGGTAAGTGTAATTTGGGCCTACAGCTTCAAAGTCGCTCATCAAAGCAGAATCCTGGAAAAAACAACAACAACAACACACAGCATCATGTGTAAGTGGCACCTATCTGAGATACTGAATCAAATGCAAGACTAAGCTTCAAGAGGCCGGCTTTTATCTCTTGTGTTTGTGTTCGTAAGGTGCAGCCTGTTTGATATGCCGCTTTGACATTCTAAACTCAGCAGCAATAAAAAACAGGCTGAAAACAGGAACCTCATCTTGTCAGGAATAAAATGGAATTGGTTATGAAACCGTTATATAAAACCAGATACGTATTCTGTAACGTTTAAAATAAACAATTTCATTCACGAAACAGGGAATAATTAACCATTTTTATTTTATATATCTGTAATGTACAACTGTCCAATTGTTGTCCATTTTGTGAACTGTGGCTTGGTTAACCATGGTGAGGTTCAGGGTTCTGGGGTTCCAGCCCTCCCTCCCTGTGTACCACCCACCTGCTATGTCCATCCCCTCATTAGTGACTGCCTTCTGGTGGAGATGTGCTGAAGACTACACATCCCACAGACAGATAACTCACTTAGGTAATAACAAAGTGCAATTTCAGAGAACACGGCCTGCCTATTCACCTGCAACCTGGGAGGTCCGTTGGGAGTACAATGTTATTAGATATTAGGTAATGGAACTGAAGTAGGGTCTTTACTAATGGAAAGTCAGCCAGCACACAAATATGCAGTTGCTTAAGGACAGCAGGGCCATTAAATACAAGATGACAGATATATGCTAGCTCCACACGTTAGCTCACAAAATCATGCCCATGGCATTTATTATACTGCAACTACCCACAACTACACTCCATTCCACATCTCACATTCAGAACCAGTTGACCGTATTCTCTGTCAAAATCTGTATTTAAAGGAGAACATGGATCAAATTTAATCTTTTATTACATGGATCCCATACTAGGGAACTAAGTTCCGTAAGCCTTGAACCCAAGCCTCCTCCTTCTTGCTGGCAAGACTGCTGCTAGCAGAGCTTTCCTTAGAGTAAAATACAAAGCAATATTAAGCCCTTTCAAAAAGAGCAGTTTTTCACACAGATGGTTCTCTGATCACTTAGACACAAAGGATTAAGTACAAAACCCTCTTGAGTGTATCACTGTGTGCCTTGAGCATGGTTATGAATTGAATGAATGTCTAGTGAACCACAGTTTAGTGAACCACAAATTTGTGCGCTCCATCTCTAGCTTTAATTGAAAAGGTTTTCATTAAATTTTTTAAAATTATCCATTAGATAGATGAGCTATCCGTGGAACAAATACGCATTTTTTGCTTTTCTCATTTCAGTTTAACAAAAAGCTATGTAAAAAAAGTAAGTACTGGTTGTAAGGCTGGATTGTATTATCAACCGAGGAAGAAAGATCGGTTAGGAAGGCTCTATCATGTATATATCTGACAGTTTCAAACGTGCTCCTAGGCAACCACGTGATGAACCCATCTCACAAGATGAGATAAAAATAACCAGGAAGAAAATGCTAAAACATATGTAAAGGTAGTCTTCCCAGCCATTGTAGCATTTCCTACTGGAGATGGCAGCACAACAGTCCTATTCCTGATTTGCATTAAAACCAATAAACCAATAAAAAAAGGCATTAAGATATTAACTAATAATATCACCATGGCATTAGCATTAGGTACATCTCATTCACTAACATTAACACCATACAATTACAGTTTGTTCCATAATGTTGACAAATTGATGATTCCAATAGTGACAATGTTTTAACAGCCTTAGATATTTTGTCTAGTGAAAGCACACAAGAGCCAAAGAGATGGATTGATTTGTTTCCCTACATTCACACTGATGAGATTTTAACCTTCTATGAATATATACTGCTCCTTTGTATTTCTTTAAACATTCTTAATCTGAACAAATGATTT
The DNA here is from genome assembly GCF_013347855.1 of Anguilla anguilla. Taxonomy (NCBI): domain Eukaryota; kingdom Metazoa; phylum Chordata; class Actinopteri; order Anguilliformes; family Anguillidae; genus Anguilla; species Anguilla anguilla. The sequence goes on along the minus strand of NC_049216.1, from coordinate 28,011,749 downwards.
CAAATAAGATATATAAAGTATCATTTAAATGAATTATCATATATATATGGCTCCCATTGGAAACTAGCCTTGGAAAGAATTCTTGTCTTTCAACATAATACATTTGAAAAAATAGGAGCTGTGCTCTCAAATTCTTTTTCAATAAGCTTTTAAATTCATCAGGAGTCTTGGTCAATTGCTCAGTTCAATTTAAATTCATGGCTGTTACAATCAATTTTTAGTTACCACCCACCCCTGTATGAGTTTGCTTTCTGCAATGTGTCTCTAAAACAAACAAACTGCTGAAACCATGGCTACCCTGTACATGAGTGGGGAGTTGGTCATCTCTCTCACTTTTCCCCCAAAATCAACTCGGCTGGCATAGCAATTACAGAAAGAACAAACTCGCAGTGAGCAAAAGTACCTAAATATTTTTCACCACTCAAATCCACTGTTCCTTACTCTAATATAAGTCATGTGATAACAGTGTGAGAATGTGAACCACGGGCCACTGCGTTGGCTATTCTGAAAGGAAAACAAATTCTTAAGAGCCTGGTAACCAAGAATCTGTGCCTGCTCCATGGTCTCCTGTTGCCTGGCGCCAGTTTGAAACTCTCTCAGACATATCAAACAAAATAATATGGCCCAACGGATTCTTTCACTGAATTTCAAAGCGCCAAACTGATGGGACTGAATGGCTTGGCCATTAAAGGTGCTCCCCTGCAGAGGAGATTGGACCTGTAGTTACAGGTGCAAGTTTTGGCGGGGTTGCATGCCCTGGCCCTGGCCTGATCAAGCCATAAGATCAAAAAGGAGTCTGGCAAAAAAAAAAAAATCAGTGTCAGACTAAAAATGTGCACAACATTTGTAATTCACTCAGTTCAACATGACTTCATTGATGGAGGATATGTTGAAAGGCTGATTGAAAGACCACAGAAATCCATGCTGTACAATCCATTCCGGTAAACGCAAAGACCTGAAATAATAAAAACCCTACAGATAAAAAGAAGTAAAATCGATCACACACAAGTCAAACCCTTTCATTTCATGGGGGCCAGAAAGTGAGAAATGAGAACAGCAGTGCAATGAAGGGAACACAGCTACATACTGTATGAATGCCAGATTTTGCTGCAGAATGTAGCACTATACAGGCTACAAGAGAAGAAACACGCAAAGTAAGATATGAGTATTGCCAATATACTACCACATACCATTCAGGTCTGTGCTTGAATTCAAGCCAAGGCAAAAATCTAAATGGAAAGAAAAATATTCTGTGCTAATTAAATTCTAGCAGGGTATATACCAGTCCAAAAAGGAATATTGCTCTATTTTCTTATTTGTGTAAATTGTGCTCTGTCAGAGTAAATTTTATTATAATTTTGCGGTGTACCTTCCTTCTAATCAACAAGACGCTGAAGGCAAAACAAAGGGGGCTGTGCACAAAGCGTACTTCAATCACCGAACTGATTTTCTTCACACTCTGAAGAGCAGCGCAAACGTCGCCGTCTTGCGAGTCTCACGCCTACTCTGCTCATCCACGACGGAGCGCTGCGATTGCAATGCTGTGCTGCAGCAGGCTGAGAAACAGACTGAGCAGCGTCCGGGTCGGAGAAGGCAACACTGTCAATCACACGACAGCAAACGGACACGGAGCAGAAAGCCTCCATTTTTATTTATTGGGGCGTAACTTAGTACTTCGGCCCTGTTACAGCCCCACTATGATCCGTTCTAGAAATAACGGAGAAACACGAAAACACAGAAGATTTATGAAAGGTGACAGCACCATAAACCTGCTTCTCTGCAGTGGGAAAATAACTGAACTGGTTTCCACAGACTGGTATAGCACAGGTCCAAATGTGAGATCAATGGCTGCTCTCTAAGCAGATGTAGGCCGTCTGAATTTATGGGCCCTGTTTTGGCGACGACGGTAGTAATGGTATTTGTCCCCTCTGCCCGGTTTGGTAATTTTGTGGTCTGCAGTAAATCTGTTTGCCTCTACATGGGTTGGGCATCGTAATAGAGGTGTGTCCATAAAAAACATTGGGCTCTGAGGAAGTTTTGTGTTAAATAATGTTTGTGGCTTTAACCAACACAGCACACCTTTCAACTCTAACACTGGTGCACTGTGCTATTGTTGTGCTTTTACCAATGCATGCATATGAACATATGAACATGAATAAATGGGGCAGACAAGTGACCATGCAGTAGTCAAAAAAAGACAAAAAAAGAGAGAGAGAGAGACCATCTCAACACTATTCAAATAAATTGTTTTACGTATTTGTTAAATTAAAAATACATACTGTACCTACTGTACAGTAGAATGTATGTTTCTAATGTTTCTATGTTAACTTATATGCTAATTTAAATTATTACATTATTATCATTGGAATTGTTATACTTGCATGACTGTTTCTTTATTATTTAAATAGAACGCACTCATGCTGTAGGCACAGGCCTTTGTTTTAGTCAGTAATCAAACCAGCCTATGACCTTGATGAAGTGGAATTGAAGGGAAATAAAGCAGCCAATGTTAATAACCATACGTTTCCCCTGGGCTGTGAAAATAGGCTTACGTATGAGAGCACATCATACACTGCAGTGGCCAAACAGTCAGCACTACAGTACTACTGATGCTCCTTCAGTCCACAACTCCTTCATCCCCCACCACTCCCCACTCCAAGTGTCCTTACCTCCTCTAGAGCCCACAGGGAGTCCACCCGTGGTTTGATCTTCTTTTGGTCGTAGAGAGAGAGGAGTTTCTGCACCACCGTCTTTACCAGACTGCCTCGTCCTTGTTTGAAAAGAAGATTCAGCAGCGAGAATCCAGAAATGACTTTATTCTCCTCGTAGAGCTTAATGGGGTTCACCTTCTCCACTTGCCACCACTGCCATTCAAACACAAAACAGACAGCTACAGTTAAGTCACTAGCCATTAAGCATTTTACAACTTCTCGAAGACTGATCTAGACTAGACTGTTTGACATGTATTTCTTTTCTCAAGATATTATAACTTATAACCTTGAATGTTAATGTAAAAATACATGTATGACCTCTATCTCTTTAAAAAGATAAAATAAGCACTGATCATATGAATTACGCAGTGTTATGTGATTCTTTTCTTTGAAGATATCCTGATTGAAAAGGTACAACAAACAGTAAACAATCGAAAAAAAGATCACAGCTTCAACGATACTCACAGATTTTGCAAAGCTGAAGAAACTTTTGGTTTCTCCTGTCACCATGTTCGAAGAACCTGGAAGAGCATGGCACAAGTTTATATAGTCCATTCAGATGAACGCCACGCGTGGGAGGCTTGCTGTGCAAGTCCTTAGGAGAGCTGCGAATAGTATCAAACTTTGTGGAGAGGAAAATGTTGGCAGCTCTGGATCATGTATTATCTGTCTAGCACAGCCTGTCTAACAAAAAAAGATGAATACGATTAATGTGATTCATTAGTTTGTTTTGCAATTATAACTCTCAGGCATATGAATACCCTGACTGCTTTCTAATTCTACCTAACACAAACAGACATTAATGCAATCTAGCAATCTAAGGCTGGCATTGTTCTTTCCAGTGTAACCTTTCTAACATGGCTGAAAGCCATTGCAAAGCAAAATAAAATAAGACAAATATTATTTTGGCCTGCTTTTTTTAGCTTCTCCTGCATGGTTGTTTTCCAAACAGGGTCAAGCTGTATGAATCCCACTAGGAAATGTCATGTAATTTTTTTTCCCAGTAACTTACATACAATATATAAACAGATATGGTTGGTTACGACAACACTAACGGTAAAAACAAATACAAAATGCTTTTCCCTAAAACACATCAAAACTAAGCAGACAAACCCAAATCTAAGACAAATTAAATGAAACCAAAATCAAGCTGATTCAATAAATGCTACAATTTAAGTACAGAATCTTAATTACAAAATTGTCCAAATCACATTTCTGGTAGCTGTTATAGATTCTTACTAGTAAAACGTCCTTAAAATAGATTACAATTGCCAAGATATTAAATGTTTTTTTTTCTCCTTTTAGGAAATTTGTCTTGTCGTTATCATCTTTCACAAAGTCTGCCAATATCAGTGCTGTTCACACAGTGTTCACGCAGCCAACTTCACTTCATTTGCTATTTTAAGAGAAGAGAAATATGGTGACTACAGTGAGACAGAAATTGTGAACAGTATGCCTTGTACAGTAATTTGTAAGCAAATTACAGACAAATCACAATTACTGCACCAATCACATTGCCTGCAGCAGGGGCAACACTAACAAGATGAAACATCTGGTCATTTCACGGAATCTAATTCAGCAGCTGGAATAAATACTACCTAATCGGATAAATGTTCTGAAAAAGGTCAGATATCTCCAAGTTATTCTAAATACACAGCATATATTTAAATTGCATGTGAACAGGGCGTGTAAAAATTCTTGACCATGTGATTTAGAGGCATGACTGGTTTTCAAACCTTCAAAGCATCGCTGTGGCACTGTAATCTCAGAAATTATTCGATAAAACAGTCCAGGTAAGATCAACCATGCCACGAAGAGTTAATTAGAAGAGCTTGTCAGCACAATTCAATATTACAATGCAGTTAAATGGAAGTGGCAACAAAGTGAACACAGTAAAAGCACATAGAATAATTATCTGACAGACAGAAACGATATCCAGCTGTTTCACTAAATGTCAATGACACCACTTGTTTTGCACAATTTATCATTCGACTAGACCCACAAAACAACAATAGTTTGGCATTTCGAAACTAAAACCTTAAGGAACCGAAGAAACAAATTGCATTACGCATTTGCAAAATGATATTGCTGTATGCGGTTCTGTCTCATGGTCATAAAGTTCTAGAACACAGAAGACATTGATTTTTTTTTACCATCAATCTAATAAATGGAATGCACTGGAAAACCAATCTTGTAATTGTATTGCTTCAAGAATATCTGAAATTCAGAGAAAGTATGTGGAGATACGGTATGCAGCCTCCTTAACAACATAAAAACCCATTAATATATAAACACCATTCATGAAAATGAGTTAGAACACTGACATGAACAATTGTAGCTATTATTACAATACGATGTTATACAATACCACTATGACGTTTTATTTCTCCACAAATAAGGGGATATACACACATTATAAATGGCAATGAATACTGTTAATTGGACAAAATGCTAATGCAAAGGAGTTTGAGAGCTCTGAAACAACAACATGTTAGCCATGATTCAAACTGAAGCAGCAACATGTTAGCCATGATTCAAACTGAAGCAGCAACATGTTAGCCATGATTCAAACTGAATTTTTAAAAAATGTTAGCCATGATTTGAACTGAATTCTGAATTTGAATTTGAACTACCATCTAAATAAGTGTGCACTTTGGATATGCCAAGTGGAAAAAGGGGGAAAAAACCATCTCATATACATAATAATAATGTTAGCCATGATTCAACATGTTTGCCATGATTCAAACTGAAACGGCAACGTGTCTGGCGAGGATCTGGTTTACGGTAGCAGCCTCTGACAGCGCCTGCTGTGTGAGTCATGCGTCTGGTGGTGAAGCGCTTCCTGTTATACGCACCGTAGAGGATGTACGTTCCCAGGGGCTTGAGCAGACCCAGGCCTTTTCCAGTGTTCTCTCCACACAAACAGTCGAGCACAATATCCACCCCGTCTGGAGAGACCCTGCAAATAGCAGAGAATGAACTGTCATCCATGACTTTTCAGTTACACACAGTTCCGACTCCAAGCTTTCCCCCCAAATCTTCAGTTACATTAATTCACCTTTCGCCAAATTACACCAATTACATAAATGGACATTTTTGGCAATCAGCATATTCTATTTCAAACTGGTTTCATGAGAGTGAGATTTGAGTAAGTATGACCCCTTTGTCATTTTCTTTTAATTCAGGAGATTACAAGAGCATCGTCATTGTGACGTAAAATTTCAAATCAGAAACATCATTATTTATATTACATTATACTACAAAGCAACAACTAGGATTCAATTTGGTGGGCACGTACTCCTTGAAAACATGAAAGACATGAACTCTCTGACTCAGTCTGTTAACAAAGACTGCCCAATCATGCACAGTTAGATCATTTTATAAAATGATCTGCTCACAAAAGTAAATTAAGGCGTGAGTCAGTGTTTTTCATTGAAACAGCCAGGATAGCCATACGTTCTGACTAATACTCATGCCTTGAACTCTTAAGTTCAAACATCATCTTCTTGGATTCCAAAATTGGCTTGAATTACAGGTCAATAAAGGCTCCTAATAATAGGCTTAAAATAATGATGTTTTTTATTTGACATTATATTTTTAATTAAGCCTCATATTTTACGCAAACCCCATGCTCATTTACCAGCTTAAATAACCTAACCATCAGCAAAGATTATCAGAGAACAAACGCACATTTGATATCGCTGGATAAATTGCGTTTAAAAGGTCCAGTGCATCCTGAGTGAAACTGTAGAGTGGTAAGCAACAAAAGGAATCATCCTACATCTCAAATTCTCAGTGATCTGTCTTGGGTTGAGCAAATGAGAATCTATTTTAAAGGCAATTACTTCTTTGTGAAAGAGAAACCATTACTGACAGGACCATGCAAATTATTCTTTTATAGCGAACATACTGAAGCATTTTGTGCATGCTCAGAATGACATGGATTTGAACTACCATCTAAATAAGTGTGCACTTTGGATATGCCAAGTGGAAAAAAAGGGAAAAAAACCATCTCATATACATAATAATAATGCCTTGCATTTATATATGCTTTTCTTACACTCACAGCGCTTTACAGTGATGAGGGGAAAATGTCTTCGCCCACAACTAATGTGTAGCACCCACCTGGGTGATGGCATGGCAGCCATTTTGTGCCAGAAGACTCACCACACATTAGATGAGGCGGAGAAGAAGAGAACAATTTTTAGCCAATTAAACTGGTAGTGATTAGGTGGCAGGTTGAGAATTTAGCCAAGACAGCGGGGAAACCCCTAATTTTTGCGATAAGAGTCTCCTTTATGGCTCCTTTAATGACCACTGTGACTCAGGACCTCAGTTGAACACCTCATTTGAAAGACAGCGAATTAACAGGCATAATTAATTATTTTTAAATTGTTTTCAGTTGACTCAAATTATACCTGATAACTCCAACTACTGTAGTATGATTGGATCATATATACTATTAATTTGATTCATGCCCTTATCTCCAACCGGTAATAAGCGAAGTGAATAGGCCCTACGCAAGTTAGCCAATGAATTCTGATGTGTATGGCATTCCACAGAGAAGAAGCAGTGCTCTTCTAAGTACTTACAGTACAATTTGACTCTGGTATGAATAAGCAGTCTGTGTGGCGTTGAGGCCGCCCAGTAAGCTGAACAGCTCAACAGTCTTGTGATGCCTATTGTAAGACGGCTGACTTCAGAGCCATTTAATTTGACTTTCCTCCTGATCCCAGGTGGTATGCAAGGCCACAGAGATGAAAGGCCTATTAATCTCCCTCTTTGGGATATTCATTTTTTATTGCATCTACAGCATGTGCTTTTCTTCCTACACATTTCACCCTTTAGTAAGACCTCAAGCCTCTAAGAATCAGTTTGACCTCATGTTAACTGACAAGACCAATGGACCAATGGAATACCCAAAGAGTACATTAAGGGCACACAGCAGTAGCTGTAATAAGTACAAAGAAAATCACGCATTGCACTGACAGTACTATTTTCATGAACACTGCCATTTCCCAGACCACCACTCTGCTACTCGAGGTCATTTAACTGCCAAAGCATTGTATCATTAGACTGCTTTACAGCTGAGATTCAGGTGCACAGGTTTCCTCAAAGAACAGTAAGGAATTTACATCGCTTTATGGAGTGAGGTCAATATGGTCTTTGTATGGTCTAAATTTTCTGCGACTAAACACTTCTAAGCATTTAGCAGTGGCAGAACTGAATGTCCCAGAAGAATGAAAAGCACCATATTTTCCAGCACAGTAGATCTGTGTACTGAATAAACCAGGTCCTTGCATAACCTCCACACCTTGCCTGTTTCAGGTTTATCGGCGTCAAGAACCAGCTGGCACCTCACCCATACTCCTTGGTTATTTGCAATGCAGAGCTTTATGTTGCCATAGAGACCAGTGCCTCTTTAAGGCCAGAAAAACAAATGCCAAATGCCATCTTCATATCAACGCTGGACTCTTCATGTGCAACCACAGTGTATGTCTCGTCATTCACCGCTACTTCCTTCCTACTTCTGCCACAGTATGATTTGTGGAATCATTGGACATGAAAAGTGATTTTACAACAACAATAAGGACTGTAGAAATCTAGGCAATGAATGAAATAAATATTTACAGCACTTAGTCCAATGTGTATGTTTACTGTAATAGCAATTGAATCATTTTTAATTAGAAATATATTAAAACTGGCTATTGCCCTATATGATACATAGTGCTGTTGTATCTATAAGTAACTGCATGAATATTGATCCATCAACATTGATAATACATTGAAATTATTTCACATTGTCATTGAATGGGTTTCTTCATATCATTGTGTAACTCCCTCAGTGCTGCCATGCCTAAATTTAACTCACAGTAAAATAGCATCAGTACTTACTTCTTAACTTCTTGCACGTAATCAGCACTTCTGTCAAAGAGGTGAGTCACAGAGTCTTTAATGGCTTCGTGTTTGGAGGGAGAAGCTGTTCCAAAGACTGTGACGTTGGGTACGGTGGAGCACAGCTGAACAACAGCTTGTCCCTAAAAAAAAAAAACACACCAGTCATTGCCAGTCTGTGCATTCCGAAGACTGCACAGCATCTCATGCCCACCTGCTAACATTCTAAACAGTTTCATACATGCTTGGTCACTGTAGAACACTGTCAGAACAATGATGAGCACCTGACACACAACAGAAAATGAGCACAGCAAGGCATGATCCCTTCTTTCGCACCTAACTTTGTACAACATTTTAAAGTGCCAACACATGCATAAAATTTACATATATGTATAGTGCATGCCAGACATTACAATTGCTGTATATCCCACAAAATCACAACCGTGATGTCACAGCAGGCTAACAAATTACACATTTTAGCAGTTTGTGAGGAACGTCCCCAAAGTGTATTTAAGCTGCTAGTTCTCTTAAATAATTAAGGACAGCACATCACAACACCATCTCATTATTCAGAAGAAAAGCTGCACAATTACTGGGGAACTGAATAGAACAGACCAGACCTATTCAGAAATGTTATTGCCAGGCAATATTACTGTAGAACCAGCTAATTAAAATAGATTGCACAGCTCATCATGGTTCTTTGTAAAAATCCAATAATCCTAACATCTTTTTGTTTTCACATGAATCTTTTTTGTTCATATTAAATTGTTTTTGTTTCTGAATGTAATTTGTAAATAAAGTATCAGAGTTGAAGTAAATGCAAAATTTTGGAATTCATTCGAAATCAATCCATGAATTGGAATTTGAATTGGAATAAAAGGAAATGGAATTTAAATCAATGACATTAAAATAAACTCTACCCATTTATGATTAATCTACCTCTGGCAGCTTACAAAACCACCTATCACTTTAAAACAATCCCAATATTATTTAAAATATTACTTAGAGGTCAGATGTCAAATGGTGTTGTGAAACAGTCAGTAATCAATTGTTTTTCTTTAGCAATCTTTTAAGTAATGAATTCTGAGAAATGCCTTTTTCAAATGCTGAATAAAATGCACATTAATTATCAGACTACATCCAAACTTATCTCAAAATTAGCTACATTGTTTCTAAAAATGAAAAGAATGATTCATAATGATGTGTATTAAAAAGTAACTGTTTCAAACTTGTTTTAGAAATAGTCCTTGTAACAATATACCACTGACATCAAAGTAAACATTGTTTAAACTGAACAATGACATACATTAGGTATTGCAATTCTATTGAAAAAAATTCAATTTCCTCTCATTCAAATTCAAATTCTCTATTTTATCACCATTTTCAATTCAAATTTATCAGCAATTCTCAGTTCAATTACGGATTGATTGCAACGCTGCAATGCATGTAAATTATTTAAATACTAATGCATGTCAACATCTCAGAATACAGTCAGCAAGCTCTGCCACTACTGCTAACATAACTCAGGTGGGTGCACTCCTACGGTGTAAGTCGCTGTTGACAAGAGTGTCCTGTCATTATAATATAATGTGAATCAAAAGAATTCCATCAAATACAAATAATTACTGAATGCTGAATGGACTCTATAAATCATTCAGTAATATGCACTAACACTTTTTCAGCACATTTTTACATTTAAATCTTATGTCTGGTCTTTTTTTCCCCCATATCTTTTGAATTGCATATTACGTATGCTAAATATTGTCATCATAGTGACATGTGAGATCAATGACTTCTCTGTAAAAGTCAGGTAGTAAGATCAGCCGTATTAACAGGCCTGTTCTGCTATAGCACACTTCAAAGCAACTCTTGGCCTATTGTTAGCCTTCTTGAGCATGAGCTACTGATACAAACACACACAGCTGGCCAAGAACTGAGCTGCCAATTGCCCCTTTACTTTTGCTTCCATAAAATGGGGGACTGTGTATAAAAAGGGCTGTAATTCTTACATGGATCACCCAATATCAATGTAAATACCCTCAAATCAAAGCTGTCCGAATCTTTACCTCGTATTCATTGTTTTATTTCAAATTCATTGCGCTAGAGTACAGAGCCAAAACAACAAAAATTCAATGTCAATGTATATTTGTACTGAACTAGGTGGCTAGGTTTTTATTAGGCACGACATGCCCCTGACATATTGCGCACGATATCCATTGCAGGACAAAGCATCTTTTAAACTATGCATTTTATACAGCACATTGTTTCCTGATCTGACATTTAATCATGGTAACACCATTATGCAAATCACTATCTGCTGCAGCTCATACTATTTGCTGGCTGCCTCTCTGACTATGAGTTGCAATGGTTTCTCACAAAGTGATACCAGCTGTCTCTATCTTATCTATATAACATCAGCACCATTCATTTCAAGTTTCTTTTTTTTTTAAACTCAGAATTTGTCTAACACAACTCTGCTCTGATTTGAGTGAACTGATGATAACCTCCAGCATTATCATTTTCCAAAGGGCTGCCTTACCACAGCTCCTCCCACTGAGTGAACCAACACGGACATTCCCTCCCGGAGATGGGCGATCTCAAACAGCATCATGTAGGCGGCCACAAAGTTCAGGGGGAAAGCAGCGGCCTCAGGAAAAGTCATGTCATCTGGGATCTTATAGACAAACTCCAGGGGTGTGCACACCACCTCTGCCCAGGCGTTGTAATTCAGAAAGGCCATCACCCGGTCCCCTATCTGAAATGGGTTGAAATATTAATGGTCTTGATTGGAAGAGTTAACAAAAAAAGGCCACTTTCAGGTGCCTTTCACCTGGTCTGGTAGCTGTGTTGTGAAAACAAGTTAGAGGACACAAGTTATCTGTGAAATCAGCTTCCACAGCAGAAAATGAATAAACTTATTTGTTATTTGTTTATTCTTTCTTTCTTCAATTATTTGCTTAAAATTTACCTTAAAATACTGTCGTTAAAAAAGCTGTTTCCACCTTCTTCAAGAGACTGTTTTGGTATATATTAGAATCAATTGTTTCCATACTGCCGTGCATAACATTTACCTGAAAGCATGGAATTCTGCAGGGCTACTTCATAAATTATAATTTAGCTGGAATTTAGGTAGCGAAATTATGCAAATAATATATTTACTCAGATTGTTTTACTGTGTTCTGTGGCCTGTTCACACACCACTACTACTTACAGTTGTTATCTCTTTGTAGTCATATTATATTGTGTCTTCACTCCTTTTCCATTGTGAGTATGGTATTTGTTTTTTACAAAACCAAAGTCAAATTCTCTTTCAGGGTGATATTTGTTACTAAAAGATGTTACATGTCCTCTTTGATAAGATGCTGACTTAGAGAACAGTGTACTGACAGCTTGAAAGGCATATTTAAAGTGTACATGTAAGACATTTAACCACACACATACACATGCATACATTTACTCCCCTCTTTTTTAAACAAAAAATATTTTTATTATTGTTTTGTTTTTTACCATAATTTTTTTCTGTATAACCTAACATCTTTCTTTATGGTGCTTTATAAATAAAATTATTATTATTATTATTATTGTTGTTGTTGTTGTTGTTATTTATTATTATTATTATTATTATTATTATTATTATTATTAATTGGCACTTTCTCAAAAATAGTTTTCAATCCCTAACCTGAAAACCTTGACTGATCTATGTTTATAAGGGAGAAAAATCAGCATTCATTTCCTTTCCACTGTCTGGTAACCCATGACAACACTATTAATATGCACACTCTGTCAGGTCAAGTTAAGGTTACGAATGACTGATGCAAATGACATTTCTTAAACGGTTACAATAGATAGATTGTCACGGCTTAGCCTGTGGCCTCATCCTATGCTGAAGTCTGAATCACCATCATAAATATTCAGCACCATAACCTGAATAAAGAGGCTTACAAGGGTGGGGCAAAGTTGTTTAGGAAAGGTAGACATGTCTGAAACCTGCCAATTTATTAAAGGGCAATAGCATTGTCAGTACTGAACAACTTTCATGTGATCCATAGCTGAGACAAGTATGGCACCTGTTATAAACCGAGAGGACAATAAAGGCATACAGACAATTTAAATTAATTTGAGTTTCATTCATGTTAAGAGTATATATTTAGTAGAACTGTCTTAATAATATAGTGGTTTAGGTTTCCTATTTCAAAAGAATACCCAAATGGGTGTTCAGTGTTTCATGGATTACTAAGGATTCTGTTCCATTTATCTGCTTGCACCATTAGGCAGATGTACACCATTTTTTAAACCAAGAAGAAAATATTGTCTGTTGAGAGCCTGAAGTAATAAAACTGAGCGAATCATAGCAATGTTTACTTTGGATATAATGGGCAATGAATCATTTTAAGTATGTCCATCAATTAATTACTGCTTCATAATTGTGATCATTAATCCAATCAGGTGAGTTCGCTGAAAAACATTGAACAAGCATCTAATAATTGGAAACAAGTAAGGTTTTGACCTTTTCTTATTTGAATTTACTGGTTTCAAGTTTCTCATGAGTACTGTATGTTTCTAAATTACTTATGAACCCACCATAACTTAAATGGCCCCAGATTGATGACTTGACTGTGTGAAACTGACATGAAGGTTATGTTCAGACTGACCTCAAATCCTTTTGTGTTGTCTCCCATTGCTTCCACTATTCCAGAACATTCAAATCCGGGGACAAGTGGTGTTTTGGGTGGGTTATCAATATTTCCTTGGCGTACCATCAAGTCAAGGAAGTTCAAACCACTGCAGAATGAAATTTTACATTATTATTGTGATCACTATCAAATTTCTTTCTGTGTGCCACTTTTACTTGTGCTCAAGCAATTAATTTCTAATGATATCAAATTAAATAGCAAGTATCATTGGAAACTACACATATTCATTATAAAAACAATTAATTCAAAGTTACATGGAGACGTGCAAAATGAATGGTGTTGGTGGTGTGCCTAATTATGTGCACCATTAGTTTAGTATTCATAACAAAGCATAGAGCAGATCAACTTGCTGAGGGTCATCACTGTCTTCCAAGTAAATAAGCACAACTATGCTGTATCTTCCAAGGACACTCTGGTTCATGTCACAAATCTTCAAAAAAGAATGCATATGTTAATGCTCTATTTTATGAATAAAATATATAGCAAACCCCTGAATTTTTCAAGAGGTTGATTAAAGATGAAATCACACTTTTATAGCCTAAAGCACAAAAGCAATGCATTCTAGTTTTTCTGCTGTCAGGCTGTATTATTTTGTATCTGTTCCCAGTGAAGTAGTGGGTGGGAGAGATGAAGCATAAATTGGATACTGGAGTATAGTGTGTTCCCAAGCTCCCCCTAACACGGAGAGCTGAGGGGCTGGAGAGTACCATTCTGGTCACAGTCAATTAAATCTGGTACAGGGAGGATATGAATAAATAGCCAACAGTGTGTTTCGCTCCACACCAATCTCTCAAGAATTCAGGTCCCTGACTGAGGAGAGGACATAATCTCACTGTACCCATAACACTGCAGAAGATAACAAAATCAAACCATGTTTACCATTTGCTACTGTCCCTAAATCTCTACGCTACAATACAATGTAATCGCGTTTTTCCATTATGATGATTAATAAAACTAATGATCGACACAAAAGGTCTAATATTTAAATACATTAAACTGACAGCTCTCTTGATAGTACTAATGCTAGCATACAAATAAAACTTCTCAAATATACGGAGGTTTAAAAGACGAAGTTCTCGTTTTATTACTGAGACCCGCATGCAAATTTAAAATATGAAGAAAAGAAAAAAAAAACAGCTGCAACAGGGCAAAAGCTTGTGTTATGAATCATCTTGGAGAAGAAAATGTAAACTCATCACACAAATAGGAAGGAGCGACAGTACACTCAATGTCGCAGATCGTCTATTGTCGCCACATTTCAGTGTTGTATGCACCTAGCTGCAGATTTTGCGCAAATCATTCAGGCACCTGTGGCTGTGTGGGTGAAAGAGATCGATATGTCATGTAAATGAAACAGTGCATATGACTTCTCGTGGTGTACACACACATAAAGTGTTACATGTAAAAGCCACATTTGACTCGGTTGATTTGAATTTTCTGTAATACCGAATTATGCTATGCATTAGGCTACTTCTGGCACCGCCTAGCCACAGTCCTTTTTCCTATGGGCTATAATAAAACAGTTGAATGAAACAACGTAGGCCTACGATAATGATTAATTAAACATTATAGGTATAAACATGCGTTCTGTTTACAAACTATGTTAGACATTTCATGACACAAACTCCTATTTGCAAGCTACAACTTAATACCTTGCTGAATGTACATTATAGCCTTCTATGCAATACCGCTACAGCGAGCTACATTGCCCAGAAAATTACTGCAATAACGTTGGGCCAATCAAGAACGGTCCAGAAGTGGCAGCGTGCACAACGTATAAAAAGTTAGAAAATTAGATTTAAGGGAAGAAGACCATTGTAAGCTGTCTGCAATAAAGTGTCAAACGTGTCCCAATTACAATTACAATTACAGTCAATGAACGTTTACCAAGCTTTGACACGGATTTTCACTTCTCCTTCTTGCGGTTCTGGCATCGGTCTCTTGGTGACCCGGAGTTTGTTGAGACCCCCGAAGCCAGTCAATACCACGGCTCGCATTTCTTTAGTGCCTGATGCAGACAATAGGTTTTCCTGCTCTTTTCCAGCATTCTTCTCTATCATTTGCTGCGTCTCCTCTGTGTTCTCCACTCCCTCTTTTGCCATGTCTCTAGGTTTCCTGAGATGCTCTAAAAGCGATGCCTTCTTTCGCCTAGTATCAGGTGTCGCTTCCAATACGCTAGTGGTTGTCCCCCTCAGTACGCAGCAAGCAGCAGGCAATGGTTGAACAGATTTTTAGCCTTTTCTGTGGTCTCTATTTACCGTAACTCTGAGTATAAATGTGCACTAGAGTGATTGGATAGCCTACTGAAAATATTGAGATGCTGGTTTACCTCGGCTGCACAGAACAGCCGAAAACTTCAGCTGATGGATGGTAGTCTAGATTATTATTTAAACGCTGTAAAAAAAATCAATAAAATAAAAACATCGGATCGCATAAAATCATTACAATACATTTACACAATGAATTAAAGAACGTGATATTTCGTTACAATGTTCAAGAACATAGTGCTTTTGGTTACTTTAGTATATTAAAAATGGAGAACTCTGCTGCAGAGACAATACTGTGCCTGCTGCTTCTGCAGCTAATATTCTTTTCTATGCGTTTGCTACATGTAACCGCGTGGTGGGCATAGCAAGTGTTGCAATCTGGCCAGAATGTTTCCATGACAACTCTCATAAGCTAAAACAAAAAGTCAACGGCGTCACCATATTGGGGGGCCCTTGATCCATAGTATGCTGCACTGTTGCGAGTGACGGGCTAGTTATAGCTAAAAAGTCAAGAGGAAAACGGAATTTCTAGGCCCACATAACTGATTTTATTCAGTTCTGTGGCTAGGCCCCAACTGGCAGCAGGAGCCAATGTTACATAGAGTTAAAACTCAATAAATTAGAATGTTCACTGTGGAGGGCCTCACTTGAGGGGAAACATTTTCAAAAATAGACCTAAGCTACAGAAGTGAGCTTAAATAAAATGAGTAGCCATAGAATGTGAGCCATTGACGGATAAACCAAGCCATGTCGAGCACAAATCCTCTTATCTCGTGTTTGTTAGGCTAATAGGCTATTTCAATATAGCCTTTTTTTATATCCTCAGTTGACACATCAATGGACTTTCCGCCAATCACAGCCAATCTACCGGCTAGGCTACGTGTTGACGTATGCGTCAATTTAGGCGTTAACATCTTGTTAATGTTGAAAATGGGGAAACAAATGAAGCCAAACAAAAGCCATTTTTTGCTCATCATTTCACCATTCAAAAAACTTCTTTAAAATTGTTAGGACTACTGATAAAAAAGACAGAGTTGGAAAGTGACGTGGATGCACGAGCTGCACACAACCGTTACTTATTATTAGTCCAATCTTCCATTCCGTTTTCTCGATTGAGAAGTAGGCCTATGATGAGAGGATTTACTTCGACGTAGTCGATGAGACATAAGCGAATATGAAGAAAAGAACACAGTTGGAATAGTGGACCCTTCTAACTTTTTATTTTTCATTCTTATTTCAACTGTCAAGAACAACGTTTTGGTAAGTAGTTTTGTTCAGCTGTTCAGTCTTAAATGGCTCCACATCCTAGAATCAATGAATCCATGTACACGTAGTATTTGTGCAAGTAACCAATACAGATGCATCTATCACAGAGTTGTTAAAGCTGTTAAAGTTCCTAGTTAAAACGTCCCCCTCAAAGTTATGCCCTAGAAATCTATCATTTTATTTGAAGTTAAGCTTTCAATTCAGCTGAGGTGCTTTATCCAGTACTTTAGCCCAGAGGTATGAAACTCTGATCATGGAGTGCCAGAAATATATCCATTTACATTTTATATCATCTGAGCTTTTATTCCATCTGGCTCACTTCCTCTGGATTCAGCTAAACTGGGAATGAGTCCTTAATTCACCTCTTTTTGCACAGTAGCTGTCCACTTGTAATGGAGAAAATTTCAGTGTTAGGCCTCCCATTACAATCAGTCTTCCTCAAGGAATTTATTACATAAAGCTGAAAAACGTTGTGTGGTTTTTCCATCTCAGAAAATCACTGTTAGGTGGTGCACAACTCAGAAAACAACATTTTAGTTTGGCATTGTTCTCTTCAATTGGCTGAGGATGCCATTAGTCAAAACCAAGTTTCAGGAATACTTTGCCACCTCGTGGTGTAACCAGGTACTGTACTGGCCATATGAATAAGCTCACTGTACAACAAGATCACACCAAGCAGAATAGTCGAGTATTAATTTGCCAATAAAAGCTGGAGCAACTTTTTTGAACTTTCATGTGCAGAGTACAAGGACTTCCACAGAAATTGCGTGTCTTTAAAGTTAATGCAGTAGTCTCTACAGCAGTAAATGGGAAGAGCTCCTAAAGCCATTGTAGATAATTCACAATGGAGAAGCAGAGCTATTACGTTATGACACTCAAGCTCTTTGGAATTTCAGCTTACTGTGCACTTTTTGATGGATCTCACATGTACTTTGTGAGAACTCCAGCACTTATGGTGAATAAAGGCAAGTGTTTTCTGTGACAATATTGGGGAAACTGCATACTTGCAAGATGCTGTAGTGCTGTGCATAGTTTCACAGTAATTTCATTTAAATTTAGAAATAAAACAGTGTGACATTCATGGTTATGCTCTGGCACAGTTGTCAAAATCTATAAGAATAACAACAGACAGCCTATTTTTCAGAGTTGGAAAAAAGGACATGTCTATTTTGGTTCTAAAGAATGGGAAAAAAATTTTTTTAAACTTGCTAAAATGTCTGAAAAATGTTATAAAAACAAATAGATAGACAGTAAAACAATTACAACATCTTTAACACATGGTTTCCTGTTAATCTACTAATCAACTCAACTCTCACAATTTGGAGACTACTTTGATTGTACTTTGGAAGAACAAACATGGATGTTATTGATCACATCTGAGAAGATGTCTGTCAAGTAGTGATTAAACATCAGTCATGAAATACTACATTTTGACTGAGTGTTCAGTTTAATTCTTGTCTTATTGGTTACACTATGCATATACATTTCTACAGAGGCGACTCTTAGTAGATTGCATTTAGACAGAACTGACACTCCAATAGCATTACTGTAAAACTTTAAAACTAAAAATAAAGAGCAACAAATGTGTGATTAATCTTAAATGCATACTTTTAAAATGCATACATGCATTTTAAATTATTTACAAAATGAAGTCATGGAGTGGCAAATGTGTAATTATTTTTGTTGTTTCATCGCTGAAATGCTTCATTTGTCACTGAACAAACAACTTTAGAGTTATACCATCGTGTTATGCTGCCTGTAATATTAACACATTATCTAATAGAAAGAGGTACTTTGGGGTTTGCTGCTTTTTACTTAATGCCGTCAGAGGTCTTCCACCGTTGGTCAAATCAACAGTTTCTTCTGTCTCAATGAACTCTTGTTTCTACTTTTTGGGAACATCTGTGAATATTCTTAATCCATGCATCCCTTGTATCTCATCTTTAAGTGCCTGTAGAAGAAATAAGAATATGGACAATGATCGATTAAAGCAGCACCCCCAACACCAGCCCCCAAATAAATTACATCCAACTGTATACAATTTCCCCAGCCTTTATACTATACACTTCTTTTGAATGCAAATTTAAATCTGACATTTTCCCCGCCCAGTTATGTTCATATAATATTAAAGAACGTGCAACATCACCTGGTTCACTAGTTGGTGTTGTTGCACTGTTCTTTTTCCTTTGAATTCATTTGATTCTATATGTACTTCATACATGGCTCCACAGCCACCTAGAAAACATACAAGTTTAATCACGTTTGATATACATACTTATACATACTCGTTATGGTTTTAGAGGGCATCATGTATTATCACACAATGCCTGGGGGTCATTCAAAGACAATTAATTATTTTTATCCTTTGACCAGAGACTAAAATCAATATTATTTTCATTTAGCCTACATAGTTTGGTGAGCTTTGCAAGAACTAAAACTAACTTACCAAACTTAGCCATTTAAAAAAAAGTAACCCGTGATTGATTCTTCAAAGTTATAGGACAAATGTTAATTGAATAATTCCAAGCCAATGTATTTTTCTTAAAAGAAATACTAAGAGAAAAGGAATCGCATCTTAACAACCGTCGAGCCAGTTATTTGAAATGATGATGTTGGTTAACCATACTTACCAGAAATATCCACGACTTTAACAGACGTTGCTTGTGGGAAGCTCTCTTTTAGGATTTGTGTGATTCTGACTTCTCCATTCGTTCGGGATGACATAAATCTTTGCACGCAGTTAAATCCTAAAACATACTGTCAAGATAACTGGTGAGTAAGTAACAATAGTACTGAATAAAGCATCGTTAGCATCATGACGTTAATTAACATAATGGTAAGTAGTTAGTTACAGTATAAGCAGGCAGCTATTATCGTAGTTGATCTTATCAAATCTGACATGACACTGATCAAATACGCCTCTATAACAGCCAGGTAAGCTTGTAGCTAGCGTGCTATTAGCTGATACTATTGTGAAGAGTTAACGTAGCTACCTAATATTCAGTCGTTACTCCTGTCACATTACCTGTAACATAGCTAGCTAAATAGACTGCCTAACGAACTACGTTTTAAACTTACTTCATTTCTTAGAAGAAATCTGGAAAGTGACATCATCATGATGTTAAGGTGGTGGCAAAAGTAATATTTAAACTGAAATAAATTAAACTAATGAATACAGTCCATCCGTTCTCAGTAAGATCCATTTAAAAAGTCATGTCCTATGTCTTGCGTTGTCTCACAAATATGACGTATTTTTCTTCTTCAATTTAATTTGGCAAATGTTTCACTAGGGACGCGCATTACTGCCACCCACTGTACAAGAGGGTAAATGCGCCATACCAATATTTCCCAAATGATTGTCCACATCGAAATAAAACATTTTAATTACTTTGTAAACCTCCTCACTTTGCTTAATAGGATATGAACTGTATTCCTGCCATTATATTGATTACACAGACCCTGTAGTATGGAAATTTATGCTATTTAACTGATACACAAGTTTTTACAGAAGAAAAGTCATTTAGTACACTGAGGCAAAGCCCATCTTTACATGGAGCAAAATCTTAAATCTTAAATACCCTGTTGCTTGCTAATGGCTTGAAACATTTTAAATTGGTCACAGATGATCAACATTACAAACCACTTAGATCAAGTTATTAGTGTGGCTAATGGTTTAAGTAATGATCATCTCTTAGGTTTGTGAATGAGATTATATCAGTGTATACAATATTATGTTATCTAAATGGCACATAAATAATCATTAAAATATAATGACATATAATGAATAACAATAATGAGGAATTGCTTATCAATTCAGAGTGAATATGTGGTGCTTATGGCATGCATTAAAATGTTTTATTCAGAATGCAGCAGAACATCACCAATATTGATTATTTTTTAGCAACAATACGTTTGTTATTCTTCTTATTAAAATAACAGTAAATGAAAATACTCACTGATACTACGCCTTTCATCCAAAATATTTTATTGAATCAAGAATATTTCTTATTCTGCAACAATCATTTAAAAATGCTTTAAAGCAATTTTATTCGCTCTAAATTAATCACAAAAGAAACGTATCATGCCTAGTTTATGCTTCCCTGGCATTCACATTTTCTTATTCTTTATCCAGTTTTAACCATTGATACATGTCCTATTCAATTTTTAAATAATTGCCACAACTAATTAGTTTTACAAATAGAAATGTTGGTTATAATATCGCTAATGTTCTGAATGCAACCAAACATTTTAAATGAACAGAAAAAATATTGTTTTGTAATCATAATAAAGAATGCATAGCAGCAAATTGAGCACATTTTATGTAATTGACTGGGGAAATCTCATTCTTTTGCTAATAATCAGCTCAACTGACTTGAGACCTACATATCTGTAACATTACTGATATAAGTGTGTAAATAAAGGCACAAACATGACAATACATAAATCAAATAAGCAGAGTCACATAGAGATAGTACTAGATCCAAATTTATTATCTACCAATATTATCTATTATTTTTAACTCCCAAAAATAATTATTGCTGCAAATAATGTATCTTTAGAACTTCTCACAAAATAAATACATAGTTTTCACAAAATAAAGTTTTGTCACCAGCCGACATGAAACAACATTCAGTCTTACATTCCATATTTAAAAGAAATGATCAAAATTATTTTTGTCTTTGGGGAAAACATTACAATGCAGAACATTGTGTGTATCAAGGACTAACCAAACTGAGTGAACTTCTGCTTTGCATTGTCCCCAGACATGTTTTCCCCATTATGTGAGATTTAATATGTAACGTAATGATTATGGGGAAAACGTGAATATTTTTTCATTGGCATAAACCAACTAATAATAACCAATAATAATATTTTGTATCTTTTGTAAAATCACCTAGTGAACAGAAAGAAAAGATATTTAAAAAATGAGAATTCTCACCACACACTCATTTATAAGGGTATTCACTTAGAAAAATAAAATACATTCACGAAAGAAATAAAAACTAAATACGGAGCTTCACAGTGCTCTAGATTTCCTGTGGATGAGCAGTCGTGAGTTTCCTCTCTTACACTTTGTACTTCACTTTTCCATTTTCATTCAGGACACAGATGTGCTGTGGAATAAATAAATAAATAAATAAAGCAATTAAAAATACCCACAGCCAGTGCTAAGCACACTGGGGTCTGCTATTTTTATTGTCCAGTTAAGAAATTGCATTTGGGTTTTAATATCAGTGGAAGAAGAGCAATGCATTGTGAAAATGAAACCCTTACGCTCAGATCTCTGAAATATTCATTGTAGTCCAGGGCGTATCCAACGAGGAACTTATCAGGGACCTCAAAGCCGATGTCTGCAAATTGAATGCATACATTTTCACAATGACAGTGTCTCACGAATCACTTAGAAGAGTGGGAGCTACATTTCTTATTCATCAAATTAGAATGGTTTGAATAAAAAAATCTCATGATACATAAATGAACATGTGTGCCTATGTGCTTTTCAGCAATTTAGAAAAACCATTTATCCTCCTTGGATAATCTGTTCAATTAGCAAACATTTGACAGCTCAAACTTGAGGACCGCATTGACTCATAAATCAATTAGTGCATAGCCTTTACCTACATTTCCGTGTCTCATAAGGACGAGGATATAACGTGCAAATAATACCTCTTTCTGGGATGTACTTAAGGAGCTTATCAGATTTCAGCCTAAAAGCATTGCATAATCAGTCTGAACACGTGCGCTAGTACATAAATCTGGGGTTCAACTACATCTAAAGGGATTTTTTGTATAAATGCTACCTTTTAAGCACAACATGGTTAATACACTCTGCTCTGCATTTCATGTTGTCAATGATATGTCATTTCAGAGTGATAGCACATTATACAGCTCAAGGATCGAGAAATCACATTTTGTAAGAAAACACTTACAGTCTGGCCTGTATCCTAAGCTTTTTGGTGTTCTTTTGACCAAAAGGCTGTAATGAAATAACACTGCATGCATTCAATATGTTTACAAAACAGCACATGCACACTATATTGCAATTTGCTATGCACACATACAAAAACACTACTAGATGTGTAAATAAACCAAAGCAAATTCATGCAACTTGCACAATATAGTGAAAACAAACTTTGGACCATTAATTAAACAAAACTCCTGCTTTCCCCAGCAGATTGCAAAAATAAGACAATCTTACATAATAATGATGGTATGAACTGTGACTGGTCTGTAGGTAATTTTGTAACAATTATGCCAGAACATGGTTTAAATCTTCTTCTTAGCACCTGTGGTCCTATTTAAAGTGGATGCCTCAAGATATACATTTCATAGTGCAGCCTCCATCTGTGTCCATATAATACATTATACAGGAGATAAAAAATGGAAGCTTTTTGTTATGGCCAATGGCCAGTCTGTAAGAATATACGAATCAGAGGATCAATTTAGCATTTAGGCAATTTGCAAGTGAATTCCATTTTCCGTATTCAAACCCATTTAATGCATAGCCTGTTAGATAGTAGTACATATATACAACTTTACCTCACAACTTTAACCATCTTGGGGTTGTATCCATTCAGTAGAGACAGCAGAGTCTGCATTGTTCTGCCTGTTTCTACAATGTCCTGAAATGCAAAAAAAAAAAAAAAACCCCCAAGTCACTTGCCATCTTATGTCATCAGAACATGCACCTTGATAGTAAAGTACAAGTAATATCTTGGTTTTATTATATATTCTTACTTGTGCCACAGATTTAAGACTATAATTCAGATACAAAATATGCATAAACACAGTATGTGTTTAAATATAAATAGAAAAATGTATTTAAATGATCTTACCTCAACAATCAGAACATTCTGTAGAGGAAAGTGTGTAAATCAATTCAGGCCGGGGTCATAAGTGTGAGCCGCAAAATCTTAATTATCACATTTGTACTTAATTTTACCCTCTCCAACTTCCAACTAATATTAAAACATTTACGTTTTCATCATCCCATCGTTGGCGTTTTTCAGATATGAAAGAATTTTAAAAATGTGTGAGCAGGCACATTAAACCATTATGAATAAAGTAATGCAATAACATTTACACACTCACTTTCCCAGTCAGGGTGGACAGCTCATCTCCTCCAAAAACTTTAACGCTGTTTGTAGACTGATCATTCTGGGGAAACAAAGACTATTATGTACAAAACATAAACAATTTCTCTGTATTTTCAGTAAAGCATAGTATTCACATACAAAATAAAAGTTGCAGGTGCAAAATCAATGATTTAAGAAATTAATTTAAAAAAATAAGGAATTCCATAGGTTTTCACTAAACATGATATTGACATGTTATTAGCCTGCTTGTGTGTGTTATTGTGCCCTCCAAAATTATTCACACCCTTGATAAACACAAGTATAATATTTTCCACATAATTAATTCCAAATTTAATTCTCAAATGTGTGGAAAATATTTTATTTTAATGATTCAATGGAATTAATCAACACAAGTGTCACAAATATTCCCACCCCAGTTTCCAGTACTATGGAATTTGTTTTTTTTTTGGGGGGGGGGGGGGGGGGGGGGGGGGGGGGATCTTAGACCATTTCTCCATATAGAATTTTTTAAGAGCCTTCTGTCTGTGCGTGTGCACTGCTCTCTTCAGTCAAACCCACTTTTTTATTTAGATACAACTCTGGAGTCTGCAATGGCTATTGCCAATCAGCAATTCTGTGGACATTTAAACATTTAATTGATTTTGAAGTATGCCTGGGATCTTGCTGAAAGATCCATTTGTGGCCAAGTATTTAGCCTAATATTTTTAAATAATTGTTTTCTCTGAGAAATTGCATTAGTGTTAATTTTCTCATTTGTTTTCACACTATAGCTCATTATTTGTATTATTTATTTTATGCAGTCATCTTTGATTATTTTTATTTAGGGTGTGAATAATTTTGTGCATGTATGAACAGTACCGAGGGATCTATAAATGTTAGAAAACATCAACAGCTTAAAAAGCGAGATGAATCTGTCTGTGAACTGTCTTAAAAGCATTCAGCAAGGCCAGTAAAAGCATTCAGAAATCCTCTTAAGGCAAAAACATTAACATACATGTACACGCATCAAGACTGTGCAAAAAAAAAAATAAATAAAAAAAGGCAAATCACAACACTGCACAATGCTATGTAGGCTTAAAGGTGCAGTATGTACCTTTGTTTTAGAATACTTTTGTTCATAGTTGGTTAAATGTCCTTCACATCTTGACAGGCATTAATAAATTAAAAGCTCTAAAAAATTTTAAATGTAAAAATACGGTCTCTCTGACTGTCCCAGGCTCTGAAATCAGCCAATCCAAATTTCACCTCGCCTGAGTCTCAATCAATCAGGGCAGCTCTCTGCAAGGAGGCTTCCCTTCCTGCCTGTCAATCCTGTTGCACCTTCACGGCCCTGTCAGAGCAGGCAGGGCAGGACTACACTGATAAGAGCAGAGCAGTGGCGCTGCAGAGATAGTGCTAAAGCTAGTTAGCTATAAAATGATTGGTTTGGATAGGTCTGATGCAAACAAAAATAAATTGTCAAGTAGCTGGGTAGATTAGTTACTTGCAGCTGCTTCATGAAATGAGCTGTAGAAAAAAAATAATATTTTTTTATTCTAAATTAAGTTTGGTTATGCAGTATCACTAACTTTGTTGCTTTTATTTTAGCTTTTTTTATTTACCGCAACCAGCTAAAGCAAACTCTACCGCTACCTAGCCAGCAATACTGCATTAAACTCAATTATTCTTCCCAATAATATCATGCTTGCTACAGCCTATAGCTGTAAGTAAAAACTATAGCAATGTCATTATGATGGCGTTATGCGTTTTCCTTTCCATCTGCAAATGACAGATGACGCGCTGCACTTCTCTCCCTATTTTTCAATGCTCTACAGCTATGTCCTCTCTCCAGTACTCCAGTCAGGCAGTGTGCGAGCATGTGTTTGGAGGGAGGGGCTTTGGAGGGAAGCTGAGGGGAGGGGGTGGGATGTTGTGGAATGTTTTTTCCAAAATCTAGCTCTCTCTTGCTTGTTGCTCCAAACGTACATACTGCACCTTTAACAATTATTTTGGAATTAGTATTGCAGCAAAGTACACACAATTTACAAATACCAAATGAACCGTTACTGAAAAAAAAACACAGAAATAGTGACAGTGATGGATAAAAAGGAAGAGAAACGGATGAGTCACTCACACAGTAGCTTTTAAGTCTAATGAAATCCACAGTCAACGGTACAGATTTATCGCTGTTTTGATTAAGTGCCTTGATGTAATCTAGCAGGTCGGCAAAGAATTTATAACCACCTTTCAGAACACACAGAGCAACAATATGGTGTCCTCCCATGTCTTGCATTATATCACGGGCCAAACGTTCTGTCCTACAGAAAGAGGAAAACACGAAGTTGCTCTTACAAACAAAAGCTTACAAAAAAGGTCAGTTATGTTCAAACAGAAGATCCGATGTTCTGCAAAAACAAACACAAATATGTTCATGTTGCCATTGGGTGCTGGTGTGTGACTGGCATGTTTGTTCTGTCAACTAAATAAATGAACAAAGAATTTGAAAACACATATCTAACACTTCAGTATCAGTATCTAGCAGTATCAGACTTCCATTGTGAGGCAGAACTGTTTTAGGGGTAGTGAGAGATTGTGATCCCTAATGGTAAAAAAAAAAAAAGAATTAAAAAAAGACTTTCTGCAGGCAGGTACGTGTGCCAACAACTGGTGCAGTAAGAGATGATCAGACTAACTCATACAAGAGGTCAAATTCCACATGTAGGCTATATGGCAGTGTTCAATACTACTATGGAGAACATGAGAGCATTCTCCATGTTGATTACCTATCCATGATAATTCCATGTGGAATAATGACCCTCTCCAAATCGTCTTCATAGTGTTTGGGAACACAAAACAAATTCAAATCATGGCCCTTTTCGGCATCAGGAATCTGCAGTGAGAAGAGGTCATTTGTTTAGCAAAGTATTTCCCGGTTTAGTTTCAAATGACAACATAAAAGCACTAGAATTCCGATGATCCAGCTATCAAGTTGTTTTTGAAAATATTGACATGCATGTTCTAAAATAGTGTTATTTAAGTACGCATATGAAGGTGAACGTGAGGCGAATCTGGCTGGCGTCGCCTTAGCAACAAACTACAGCGAACTCGCGTTTAACTGACATTAAGGGCGAACATGCATGCATTTTTATTTTTTAATACTCTGCATCAGTGTTTCTTAAACCTATTCCACCCCAAGCCAAATATACTATAGCAATCTCTGTATAGCTTATCTTTTTTGTACATGCAAACGATCAAGTTCTATAAAATTCCCTGGCTGCTACCGTAATTTGCAGCTAGTTAAGGCGCTCAATTTACAATTGGCTTTGTGGCTGGCTTGCTAAATAGGGTTGATAGAACAGGCAGTCGCACCATGGGCTACACATCAATTTCTTGCAAATTGCCCGCAATGATTTTGTACTGGCACGCTTCTGTCCTGCCAGCAAACGTCGTGCAATCTCCAAAATTAAAAATAAACGTCACCGCATATCATCTTTTTATTTTGCGCTCAAATTATTATAAGGCTATTATTGTATTGCTAGCCATTCCCTTACCTGCAGAAAAGAAGCCATCCTTCCGCCGTTTGTTCGTTTTCGATATTACAACATTTGAAGTGCCATGTCCGCCCCCTAAAAAAAGGCTTAGCCTACTGTTGTCTGTGCTACCTATCTCTCGATTTACCGTGCCGGCTACACGCAGTTTTAAACCCTGACGTCACAAATCCATTTTCACTAATCTGATTTACCACCTATAACCTGTGCTTCAGTACACTCTCTGACTACGAAGGCGAACTCAGGATAGTAAAAAAAAAAAAAACCTTTTTTTTTTGAATGCCCTATTTTCTGAATGCTGTTTTCGTTGCTGACAGTCCTTGCCTTTATGGAGCCCGCATTTTAAGTCGAATTAGGAAATAATTGTATAATTTTGTTAATTAGTATAATTTTCGGGAGCATAAATATACCGCTAAAGTTCTTACAATGATTGCTGGAGTTTATGTCATGTAATGGCCTTTAGTGCAATGTGAAAATGGAAGAAGGATGGTGGATTACAGGACAAACACACTGTGTATAGATACCCTGCTTAATCCTTTGAAATGGTAATTAATTTTAATATTAGGACTATTGATCTATATTGAGTTATAACAGAAATGTCATGTGAAATCCACTGTGCTTATTATAGTGAATGATCTGAAACTAAAATATTTTACACATATCAGATAATAAGCCCTGGAATGAATTGCACATTGCTGATACACGTTTACTAACAATGAATATATTGTGGGATAAAGTTGTGTATATTGTGGGATGAAGTTTTCTTGCAAAGTGGATGAAAACAAAGGCTGATTAGTGGCCCAGTAGGAGGCAGTCTTACCTTCTGAGCGAGCAAAAACGGAATACGCCTGTGCAGTGATGGGGTCAGTGCTGTGGAGGATGCCGTCTTTTGAATGAGACATCAAAGCAAGGTCACAACCCCCTGTGGCCATCAAAGATCCTATGGGACATCCTCCCCACCTCAGTCACCTTGTGTTCAGTGTTGTGGTGCAAGATGATAACTGTACCCACACAGGGTGCAATAAATTGGGTGTGAAGTGATTTCTCCCAAAATCCCCCTTCACTATATATGTGAAAACATCACATATAATGCTATTCATTAATATCACGATCATTCGAGCCAAAAGTGAAAAGTAACATATTGCTATACCTTCAGCATTAAGAAAAATCACATATTTCTAAAATGCATTAAGTTCACCCTAGTATGGATGTTCACTTTGGGTTAGATTTTACATATTGGCCCATACCTTCAGAAACTGGATGTACATTTTCATTTTGGATTTGAATCTGTCCTGTGCAGGTACAGGTATTGTAAAAAAATGTTTTTTTGTTTTTTTTTTGACAAAGCACAACCCCTTGTTGCCCGATATAACAACATTTCTGTGCACACTGTTATTTTTATGCACCTAATGCACCTAGACCTTTTAGTGTACCTCTTCCTTTGCATCAATGAGAAATCCCATTTTTATTTATCCATGGACAGCACAATCCAGTCAGGTCAAATCTCTGTCCTGTTTCCTTCATTATGTTCCTTGCACTGAAAGGCAGGTTGTTAACAGTTCATTTGGAATAGGAAAGCCCTTTATCTGCTGTTTACCACCCGTTTCAGTCACCACTGAACAAAAACAAGGGTTAGCCCGAGGACTGTGGCCAGGAAATGCCGTGCCAAACCTCACATGGATAGTGGTTGTCTTGATATAATGGTGCATCAGTTACTGACAAACTTTCTGGTCCACTGACAGGAAAACGTGACTTGGACAAGATGGCTATGTCCGAGATGCTTCTTTTAAACTATGACATTGACTGCACTGATTGGTGACGTATTGAGCTGAACCTTTTCTATTCATGACACTAATCCCCCAGAAGTTCCTGAAACAAATTTCAAAGCATTTGCTCCTGTTGTCCGTTTTGATTCACACAAACTACAGTGTACTGGAACCTAAATTTGTATTTTGTATTGTGACCACAATACTGTTTTTTTTTTTTTTTTTACTACTTTATTTTGTCTGAGAGGACATTACACTCTCACCACATCCGCAGAAATCTCATACAATGACCACTGCAACTTATCTTCTTAGACATACGTTAAAAAATGCATCTGTGATATAGAAAATCCTATTTTAAGTGACAACTAATCACTTAGTTTATCATTTTGAAATGTGTACACAAGTAGCTAAACTAAGTTATCTTCTGTTTTCACATGCATCTTAACATAAGTGCATCTTAACAGGAAGCACACTGTTAAAACATTTTGTCTATTTTACCATTTACATTCATAGAAATGAACGGTGGTACTTTACTTAAAAAACCTAAATGAAATTTCCACAAAAAATACTTAAAAGGTATACAAGGACTTTTTAATTAAAATAACTTTAGGTTCATAAGGAATTGATATGCTTGCAGTGATTGTATACAGCATTTCCACTCACTCAAATCCTTTGGATTACAGTATATTAGAAAACGTTTGGCCTTTCATTATTCTCTATCATATTTAATGATGTCATTTTGATGCTAACCTCTTTTTTGTCTGAAGGAAAATACAACTTTAAAAATGCATGTCACTTTATTCTTATTTTTACTAAATTCAGAAAATGTCCTCTTAATTAAAAAAAGATCAATACAGTGCCGACATAACCTTGTACTGCATATGATAACAGTAGGTGAAGCACAATAAAATTTAAAGAAAAAATTATTATTATTATTTTTTTATTATTAAAAAATAACACCTGCACCGATCTCAAATATAGGCATGGCTGTTGTTGATCCTTGTCTACAGTCACTTATTTCTTCTCCTTTTCATCTTTCTTACCGATGGCCTCTCCCTTGTCTTTGTCTTTATCCTTGTCTTTATCCTTGTCTTTATCCTTGTCCTTGTCCTTGTCCTTGTCCTTGTCCTTGTCCTTGTCCTCCTTTTTCTCTTTCTTGCTGTCATCCTTCTCTTGACCCTCTTTCTTTTCCGCATCACGGTTGGCGATCTTGTTGTTGATGAGGTTATGAAGGGCCACTACTGAGCGGATAAGGGAGGCCAGGTAGACGACCAGCATCTGGTCATTGGTCTTCAGATAGAAGGCCTTAATGAAGTCCTGCAGGTTGACATCAGGCAGCAGGTTGAATACGTCCTGAAGCTGGTAGATGATCTGGTGGTTGATGGGCAGCTTACCCGTGGCCACCTTCTCCAGGTAGCTCTTGATGTCCAGCAGCTTGGAGTTCAGTCCCTTCAGCCCATGCACCTGGTTTGTGATGCGCTGTGATAGGGTGCCCACCGTTGTGTCCTTAATGTCTCTGCAGAGGAGTAGGCAAAATATGTCCAATTACAATCATCTTCACAAAGCCTGTCGTCATTGTAATTAGGCATGCTCACAAAAAGGTACAGTCAAGAAGCTTATTTTTGTATATTAGAAGTTACAGGTTTTGTATACATTTGCTCTTGAACTTCGTTTAAATTTAAACGTCATTACTGCACACATAAGAGTAGAATATAGTAATAATAATAATTTTGGTACAAGGAGCCTGTACATGGAGGTTTAGAGCACATTACATAAAACCCAAAATTGAGCTCAGATCTGTGGTGGCAAATCAGTGAAAAAAACATGCGAGGAAAAACTAAAAACTTTGCGCATGAACAAAAGGCATTCCTACACACAAGCTTTCTCTCCATAAGATCAAAAGACACTCACGCACGTGAGTATTTTTTCCACATGATCAAAAAGCACTCGCACACGTGAGCAAAAGGCAATACTTGCGCTGCCAGGCAAGTGTTCTCTCCGAACGCAAAAGACCTGTGTGCATAGGACAATCCTCACGCCACAAGTAAAAGGTACTGTAGCGCAGTGTTAACTCTTATGCTCGAGTGAGGTCAGTCTTTGCTAGTAAAATTGCAATTTTGTGGCTCAGCATCCACGAATAGATTAAGAAGATAACTTCACTTTGTAATTGATAGTAACTGATCACAGGCCTACCTGCCATTTAGTCGATAAGCAATTGAAAATTTCAATTAACATTTAACCAGGTTTTAATGTCAAGATGATACTTTATTAGTCTCTTGTGGGTTTTGTCACCAAGTTTAAAACCATACAGATCTCTTACCTGAGTAAATGTTCCACACCCACTTCCTCTGCCTCCTCAGCTCCAATCTCACTTGTCACATGCTCAAATGTCTTGGATGTAGGAGTGCCATCCTGAGAAATGATTAAATCATTACAACAAACGGCACCATTTCCAGTGCAACTTGCCAGACGCACATCTAATTTATACTGCCTATTCACTCAGGCCAGAAGTACTTACATCATGTACTTCCTCTACAGAGGTGTAGGCTTCTGTGGGTAGACCCAAATCCTTAGGCTTCACATCAATAATAACTAAAACCTGAGACAGAAAGCAGAAATTTTATTACATGGACCTGCTTAGAAAGTATATTGTATTCTATTGTGCATCATTTCCTAAAGTATCATATTAAAACATGCATACAGAATTTTGCTCAGGCAGAAAATAATTACTCACAGAATTTGAACAGTATTGCTTCATGAGTTCATTGATTGCAATGTCATTCTTGTGTAGTTTTGGGCCTGTATGATACCAGCCAACTACTCTTTCTCTGGCTAAAAAAAGGAAGAAATAACTTTAGCTATTAACTATTCAAAAATTAGTATTAAACTGTAGTTGCATTGAGTTACTGGAAAAGGTGTTTCAAAATGAGTTCTTTCTTGTAAGTGTACATTGACTATTCTTACCGTTTACTTTCTTGAACATTCCATACATATGCTCCAGGTAGTCATGGTCAAGGAACCACACTGAGTCATCCTTGTCATCCTCATCAAATGGTACTGCAAATGCAGTTATACATCCATCAATCCCAAACAAGCATACAGCTAATCTACAGGCCTCTTAAAGGAAACCTTTATCGGCAAGAGTATACCGTAATCAGCATATGCAAAAGTCCTCACCATGAACTTACCTGGCACAAAAAAAACTCACCTGCAAAACTGTTGGACACATCAAGAACTTTCTTATACCACGAACCCAGCAA
The DNA here is from genome assembly GCF_013347855.1 of Anguilla anguilla. NCBI lineage: Eukaryota > Metazoa > Chordata > Actinopteri > Anguilliformes > Anguillidae > Anguilla > Anguilla anguilla. Next base: position 27,979,266 of record NC_049216.1, on the reverse strand, counting down.
CACACCCACAACTCGCTTTTGGTTACCAATTTTTCCAATTCTAGAAAAAATAAATAAATAATAATACATCAACAATTCAAATCAGTAAAAATAAATCATTATACCAATAACGCATTGAATGTGTATTGTTTGGTGGTGGTGGTGGTGGTAGGGGTGTGGGGCAAGCATTGGCTGGAAGTTACACATTACATTGTTCAGTATGCCTGGAATTGTTCAAATTACATCAAAGACTATACCAAATCCTTCATGTATAACTCTAAATATACAGCTAGCGATTTGCGATGGTTTCGGTTACTGCTACACCTATACCTATAAGTACCGGAGATTCTCGGTAGTGACATACAGTAGCCTGGTTGCGAACTTGTTTGGCTAACAATAATCAGAATGCCTGACTAGATAGCTAGTGTTCGCTAAATTGGCTTGCCAGTTTACACTACCGATTTTAACCTCGGTCCTCTCAGCTACAGTAGGACTAACAGTTACACACCTTGCCCCATGAAACCCCGTAGCTAACACTGATTGGGGTAAATAACGACGTTGGCTGCCTCGAAAAAGAGACACATGCACTAAGCTTAGCATATGCTATGTTATATCTCGGAGTATCGTTTCTTAGTTCACACATGGCTGTTATCTAATTCAACTGATATAGCATGTTCCCTGCTTGTAACATGGTTGCTAATCTTAACACTTGCCAGTGACTGGGCATTTTCGTGACAGCAACGAGTCTACAGTTTCACACAGAATGACAACAATTATAATATCAAATCAAGTTACCTATTAAAATGATCCACCACACTAAGCAGCACCAACGGGTGAACAACAACTTTTTCGACGGGTAAGTCTGGCATTTTTCTTCTAAAAAGTGAAACAGAAGGTAACAAGGAGCTAGTTTTAAAAGAGACTAACACAACTCTACAATCCCACAATTCATCAGGCTTTCGGCAGACCCGTGTACGCTCTATGGTACATGGCTCACTTGCTGTTGAGAGACGTTGCTCACTAGCGCCAGCTCGGTTGGCTCCGGTTGACTCCTATTATGTATTTCAGCCAGCCGTTTTTATTAAAGTCAATGATAACAATACGGTCAAACCATTTAGTCAGTCATTTTTCCACCACAAGAAAATGTAGTCGGAATAGGTGTATTTTCTGCGTTTAATGTCTTCATATGTCCCCATTTTTTATTGTGTTATTTGGATAAGACTGTGAGAACAAATCAGGCACAGTTTGCTTCAGTGCTTAGTCACTGCATCTCAGTTGCTTAGTGGACAACCGGAACATGTCCAAATGAGGGTCCCCTTTTCCCTAGTGAGCAGTCTCTGGCTCCAATTTGTACAGGGCGGTCCACAAACTGTATTTCCTGGGCTTTAAAGTGATTTTCACCAAGCCTATGGAGAGTCAATGGGTGACCATCACAGTGACTTGGTCCATATTTTTACTACAGTCTATGGCACAACTGCATTTTGGACCTTATCACAGACTATGGGGGTTTGACAGAACTGGACAGAGCCTTATCTTTTAACCACCTTAGATATAACCCACAATTATTGTATAAAACATGCATAGCAGAACAGATGTTCAGAATGAGTTTGAGCACTGGATTTCCGTGAACTGAAAACCTACAAAAGTTGGCGAACACCAGCTTGGGCAGAGGTGTCTAACTCCAGTCCTGGAAGGACTGCAGTGCCTGCAGGTATTTGTGGTTTCCTTGCTGTCAGCAGCCAGTTGCAGCCAATGCTGGTTCTATGTGGAGTGTTTCCTTATAGGTCTAAGAATTTGAAAGATTATGTGCAAAAAAACTAGGAATTAAATACTTTAGTGAAGTGTCAGTTGGAAGGGTGCTTGGGAAGATACAAGAATAAAAATGAGAAGGCAAGCAATGTGTCCTCACATCCTTTCCTCGATCCTTTCCTTGCATCCTCCAGCAGGTCAAGCAAGGAGCTAGGAAGGGACACAAGGAATGGATGCAAGCAATTGGAATGAGCCCCTGGCTTCATCCCTATTTTTATACAGTCTATGCTTCATCCCCCTGCACTGCTAGCTTTCCGCAACATTGATTGCAGTCACTGGTTGGGAATCCACACACCTCACAAGGCCTTAATTGATAGAAAGGAAACCACAAGTTCCAGCAGACACTGCAATCGTTTTTGATTTGAGTTTGATACCCCTGAATTTCATAATGAATACATAGTGATCATAACAAAATACAATGACAAAATGAAAAAAAAAAACATTTTTTAAAGTAAAACTTTATCTATACTGGACTACTAGAGCAGCAACAATTTTCTAACTGAAATCAAGCTTTCCAAGTAAACACAAAGCAAAAGATGACACTAACATTTTAATCATGAATAGTTTTATTTTCATCTCACTAAAATTAGTTTAGGCTGCATTTTATGGATTGAGTTTCACTTTCCCTCAAAACAGGTTTAGAATGCCCTTACCGACAAGAAAACAATACACTTAGTAACAAGACCCCAATAACCTTACATCTGTGTTCCTTTCAATTTTCGGATAATTAGGGACATCCCAGGCAACAATCACAAGCTTTGTGAAACAAAAATAAAACATAATTCTGAGTTTATTTCCATATAATCAAACATTTTGGAAAAACAATTAAAATAGTCCTTCCCTTATTAGAGCACAGCTGTTACACGGTTTCCCCCCCAAGTTACATGGCTGATAATCAGAAACCTGAAACAAACTAGCCAATCATCTCCCAGCTGTTACACCCACGGCTTGAATGATTTTTCTACTTGCAAGGGTCATGAAAGGGTTAAAAGACTACACGGAGGTGCCTTCAGTGGGGGCGGACGTTTTATTGTCGTCAGGCTTCATGGCAGGGAAGAAGAGGACTTCCTGTAAAAGAACAGTCTCATCAGAAGACCCATTACTCTCAAGTCCACACAGCAATGTCCTTACAAGATTAGCAGACCAACTGGAGTTTCCATACGAGACTATGCTCCCTGATACCATTCTGCACATGCACTCAACACATGACTGATTAGAGTAAAATACATCTCATACACATGCACTTCTAACACTCAATGGAGGTGAAATTTGAGTTCAGCGAGTTTGGCATGTTCATGGATATTCCATGCATATTTATTTATACATTCATTTATTGATGCTCTGAAAAGTTTGTGTTTGGGACAAGACAGGTGGTATTAAAACATGAAGTTTACTGTTGCAACAAGTTTAGTGTAAACTGCATTCTGTACCCAAGTAAATGGGGTTTACCCCAGTCAGCACCTCTTCTCCCTATTGCCCAGCTCTGTGCAAGACTGTATTGACCTAATGTCATTTGCTTTGACAGCCCTGTGAGTTTCCCCAATTAAGTTTCAAATACATAAAAATTAAGAACATAATTGTGTTACAGTGCGTTTTGTGTGTGTGTGTATGCTGTTACAGGAACTGCACACTTTCATATCTACATGAAATATGCTTAAGCAGTGACACTGACACTACTAGACGCCCCAGCCATATTCCCGTACCTTGATATTATTGGAGTCTGTGAGGAACATGGTGAGGCGGTCGATGCCCATGCCCCAGCCGGCAGTGGGTGGTAGGCCATACTCCAACGCTGTGCAGAAAGTCTCATCGATGAACATGGCCTCATCATCGCCCTCCGCCTTGGCCTGAGGTGAACACAGCAAGGCAAACACCTTTACCAGCAGGTACAGCTCACATGAAAAGCACAGGCCTTGGGTTCGCGGATGAAAAACGGCACAGCAGAGTCAGCCCTCTGGCAGATACAGCACTTTTTAATGCATTCCTAAAGTGCTTAACTCTGATTTATAAATAGGGTTCCATGCACAAGCATAAATTATCCTTTGGGGCTTTGCCTGCTGTGAGACTGCATCGCTTTGTCACGCGAGGCTAACCTTGGCCTGCTGCTCAAAGAGCTCCCTCTGTCTGATTGGGTCGTTCAGCTCAGTGTAGGCGTTGCAGATCTCTTTCTTCATCACAAAAAGTTCAAAGCGCTCAGTCAGCCCTTTTTGTGATCTGTGCCTGCGGGGGGAGCAAGAGACAAGTGTTCAGACTAGTCTGGGAAATATGCTGTTGCCTGTCAGATTTTTGCCCTTACACCATCTTCAAACAGCTCTGCTTTGAAAGGATATTGTCAGCTCACCATTTAGCCAGCGGACTCATAATCTGGGGGTGATCGCAGATGAAAGTGGGGTCGATGCACTTGACTTCCAGGAAGTCTCCCACCAGCTGTAAGAACATAAGGACACAGAGGGCCAGTGTCAGGGTTGCCACTACATTATTATTTTAACCAATCAGATTTGTGACATAGCTCTGAGGTGTACCTTGTCAAGGAGGCGAGCGGTGGTTCTGGGAGCTGGACACTCCACCCCTTTCTCAGCACACAGCTTATCAAAGAACTTGCGAGTCTCTGGAAGAGAATTATGGGCCAATGAGACCCGAGAAGTCTAGTTTGAGGAGGAACCAATCAATGGCTGTTGTGTAGCCACACAATGGTGCATAACTGCACAGTCAGTGCCAAGGAGCCCATATTCAGTATTTGGCATTTCACTTGCTCTGATCACTATATCATTAAAAGGAGTCAATGTCAGGGAGTGAATTTTATTGTTCTTTCCAGTTCCGCCATTTAAACATGGCTCAGAAATGTGTCACCCTGTAGCACCAAGGGGAAGATGTGAGTCATCTAACTGCCTTAATGAATTAAAACCTCTGCCAGCGTTCACTGGAACATCTCCTGGAAACAACCAACGTTTGCAGCAAGGCTGAATCGACAGCTTGGAGAAAGGGAAAATGTGTTCTGCACTGGACGTCTGAAGGGCAAAGCAGCAGTTAAGCCGGGTCTCTAGGGCCTTCCGTTCTCACCATTGCTGTTATAGGTGTCCGGAGGTGGGAACTTCACACCCATCTCTTTCTCCAGGTCATGAACCATGCTGACCCTCTTGAAGGGAGGGGTGAAGTCGATCTCGTAAGCCTGCCCCTCAGGTCCATCTGGGTGATAGGTCACCTTGTATCCACCTGTAATGTGCTTCACCATTCCTGTGGGTGGGGAGAGGAATACTTGCATCCACGTCTTTCAGAGTAGAGCTACAAAGACTCTCAGTGCAGACAAAACACACAACAATGCATTCAATCAATATCTAGTGGTTAGAAATTCCAACCCGTAGGTGAAACAGCAGAAATGGGCTGTGCTAGCGCTGCACCTGGCCCCGTTCTGCCTGTCTGGTCCAGGCCTCTCCCCAACTGACCTGAGAGGAGCTTCTCTGTGATCTCCATTAGGTCGTGGTAGTCTGCGTAAGCCATGTAGAACTCGCAGGTGGTGAACTCCGGATTGTGAGTCAGGTCAATGCCCTCGTTTCGGAACTGCCGCCCAACCTCATAAACGCGGTCAATTCCCCCGACCACCAGCATCTGGGCACAGAAGAGAGACACCAAGCTATGAGCTGGAGCCCACATGGACTGTATTTTGTTCACTGGTCGCAAAGAAACAGTTCAGTTTCCTCTAAAGAGATTATTAGGAAATCAATTACTCATGCTGTCGATTCTATAATTACTTCAAGCATTCTATACAATGTCATGTGATCCACCACACAAGTCTCAATTCAATGTATGTATCCTGTGCTTAGTTCAGGTGTGCAGACAGTGTGAAGGGTATGTTACCTTGTGGTAAAGCTCAGGGGCAATCCTCATATATAGGTTCATGTCTAGTTCATTGTGGTAGGTGATGAAGGGTCGTGCCACAGCACCTCCTGGAATGAGGTTCATCATGGGCGTCTCAATCTGTCAACGCAACTGCCCGTCAACATCACGCTCCAACCCTTAAAAACTTAAACTTACAGATATAATATACATTGATACACATCACACAAAATGCTTGTCATACAAACCATACTGAGTTACATTGTAAAATAGAATGATAATAAATGAATTGTTCAAATGGTTTACATTCTTTTCCTAATCAATCTTTGAAGTTCTCATCATACAAGAACAGTGCTACAATAATATAACAAAACTACACAGCATGAATATGCTTTAGATTTCAGTGATGCTGCCAGCTGCCTACCAGTCACATGTACTAAAAACTCTCAGTAAAACCATGGCCCAACGGTTCATCAGTAGCTGTGATGCATCCTCACCTCCAGAAAGCCCATTTGGTCAAGGAAGCTCCTCAAGTAGGTGATGATCTTGGCACGTGTCACAAACTTTTGCCTCACAAAGTCATTTAATATCAGGTCCAGGTATCGCTGACGGAAGCGTGTTTCCTTCAAGGAGGGAATGACAGAGCAAAAGATGAAAATGCACTGGTATTTTCTAAAAGTTCTGAAAGTTGTTCGTGAAATAACGTTTTGAAAGTATATAACTATCATCTTCCAAGATGCCATGATAATTTTCCAATTTGATGAAGCAATTAAAGGTTATGTAAACACTTTTTGTGTTCAAAGACAGAAGGGGATTGTCTGTAACTGTTTTATGGAAATTTTGAAAAAAAAAAAAAAATTTTACTTGTAAAAGAAATTTTGATCTCAAGATGGTTTTTCCAGTTAAATAAAGGATAAATAAACATAAAAAATAAAATAATTGTAGACCCACAAATTCTCTTTGCCTGTCTTGTTTGCACTGATATTTGCTATGGTACCTTATTTTAAGGTACACATGTTTGTGTCAGGTATGTACTATATGTTAGTTCAGTGAACAGATTTGTCATTGGCTCACCTTATCCTTGAGGCCAAAGTGCAAGTGTGGCAGCATGTGGAGGCAGGGAGATAGCAGGGTAATCTCAATGGGGATAATGCTCAGCTCCCCCTTTTTTGTCTTCCCAGGGTTGCCATGGACACCAATGATGTCACCACGCCGCAGTTTGTTATTGATGCGCACAAACTCTTCCTCCGACTTGTAACTCCTAATAAGGTAAACAGCAAGAGCAAAGCACATATTAAAATGCACATCTGAGTAATGAATTGCAATTTGAGAAAATTAGGTTATTCTACATGCCTGAGCTGCATACCTGGATGTTGCCATCACCTGAAGTTTGACTCCCTCACCTCGCAGGTCATAGAACAGTAACTTGGCACCTGAGGCTCTCTTAGCGTGAACACGACCTGCATAGCACAATTGACAATACAAATGACAACGGCATTTACTATGAAAAAATTCAAAAGGGTTTCTGCAAATTTAACAACCTGACTACATTCTGAAAATTAGCTACTTTTCCTTTAGAATCATGTCTGTAATTTGAAATTCAACTGCCATTGTTTGCACACCAAATGAAAACAAGCATTGTGCGCATTGACAAATTTATACAAATGCTACACTTTAAATTTTACTAAACTGACAGTATGAGTTAAGAAAATGTGTAAAACATGGCCTAAATTCAAGTGAGGAAGGGAAGACCCATCTTAGTTTTTACTAACACAGAAGAAGCAATGCTCAAAGAGACCATGATTATTATAGTGTTCCACAGTAAAACTGGTTTTCTTCTGTGGAAATACAGCAAGAGGTTCGTAATTCTCACCAGACACATTGAGGACTACGTCCATCAGCTGGTCTCCAGGCTGTAGGTGGTTGTACTTCTCAATGAACTCTGTGAGTGACAGATCCACGTGAAACTTGTGAGGGTATGGGTCCTCTGCCGTGCCCTTCAGCCCTTGGATGGCTTGTGTGCGTATCTTGTAGTATTGCTATATTGAGAAATAATACACTAAGCACTTGACACGTCTGTTGACTTTAATACTGCAATTTGTTGCAATAGGTGTATTATAATTATTAACCAGAAAGTCAGCGTAGTTTTGACCATACAGTATATAAGACCTACATATGGCTTAATCAAGAATCTGTGTCTGCATTTCCACGTATTAATCAATTTGTCACGGCTCAATTTGATCCACAGTTCTTGTCAAACTCACATTGGGGTCCAGAGTCTCTTCGTCGGCATTGTAGAGGTTCTGATCTCCCTTGTCATTGGTCTCTTTCTTCTGCTCCACCTGATCTTTAACCTTTGCCTCCTTCTCTGCCGCTTTCTTGTCAGCTTTCAGGCGCCTCTTCAGCTCACTGTGTACAGAGCAATGCCAGAGTAAGGCTCTCAGTAGGGCCAATTTTCACTTTCACTTTTCAGTATGGCCAATTTTCACCTTCACCTTTAACTGCTGCTCTAATCGCAGTGCGAACCTCACATCAGGCTGAGTCTAAGTAGAGATCTACTACGAGTACATGCAAGCCCAGCCTGAATCTTTCAGGATGATGACAAAAGGTTGGTCATTTTTCTTTACAAACAGAAAAAGCCACCAACCTTTTGTCACCACGCCAACGATTTCCCTGGAGTTGTGTGGGCAAGGCAGCTAAAACGGGACGAGCAAACTCTGACTTCTGAGCCCTGACCCCAAAGGCCTGGAACACTTGCTGCCTGGCAAATCTGACCAGAGTCAGCATGGTGATAGGAGCTGTGCTACTGAGCTACTCAATCACTGCCCAGACCTGGAGAGACAGACATACAAGCACACATGAAGCGAGGCAGCACAGACTCTCAGATTCCCTTCCTGCTGTCCAAGAGTGGCCACATGCGTCACCTGAAATGCTACCCCATATAACACGTTTTCAATAATTATCCTGGCAATTAGATTGCATCGGAAGGCAATGTAAGTTTAAAACGGGAATGTTCTTAAATCTGATGTAATGCTGATGTAACAATCACAAGTGGAAACTGAAAGTAATAGAGTTCTAGAATACTGACATAGGATTTTCCAAAAACCTACTCTTCAAATGGCTAAACGTGAATTAGTTAGGCTAAGTGAAGTAGTAAAGTTTATCACAGCCTGTTACCCATCAAATACATTAACTATTTAGCTACATGTCTAATGTTAAATTGCAAATAGTCTGTTATATTTAGTCACGTATCACTAAAGAAGTAATACAGTAAGCTGTTGTCATATGGCTTAGCTTCCTTTATCCTAAAACATAACTGGATAAAATTGACATTGGCGGACGCAGAGACGAACATAAATTACATATGTACGTCTATACATTAGCTACCAGTTCTCTAAAAGACGTTTCGGTCATTTCTCTTTATAGTACGGCTAGTTATAAGAGAATTCCTTAAGCATTGGTCTATAATGGCAAAAATTGTTTGATGGAAGTTGTAGTCTCTATCTTTTCACACGTTAAAAACACTAGATTCTAAAGCAAGTAACCTTGTCGCAATGGCTTGTGGGAGATGTGGTCATATTCCACCGAAACTTCTTGTAAGCAACCGAGAACCGCTACAAAAGAAAACTACAAAAACCATGCGTACAATCCCATTCAACCATAGAGATAGTTGGACTTCGTGTTCTCTAAAAACCACGTGGCAAGGTCTAAATACTCATTGTCCCATAGTGCTTCATTGGCGCTGATGAAATTTTGTGAAACTGCACAGTTTAACGGGTGCTATCATTACTAGCTACGCACGCGTTGTCCCACTTGTTCATACAACAGTTCAGATGATATGTAGCGCCTCATTAAAAATGCAATGTAATAGAACATATTTTCTTACTTTTTACTGAGTTTATTTTCTCCATCCATCACCGTCGCGTCCGCCATCTTCTTCGGCGTGCACAGCGGAAAGAACTGTTTCCGGGCAGTAAGGCAACTGGTAGAAAAACATGCGTAGTAGAACCTCATTGGGGGCGGGTTTAAAAAATTTAATCAGCTCACAGAGCTCACTCGTGTTGTAGTTTTTTTTTTTTTTAACCACGGGGTGGCGGAATGTCCAGCACAGAACCGTGTATCCTTGAAAAATCCAATCGTTACTGTACAGGTATAATGGAAAACATTGTCCTGAAATCCCAGTGTGTTTAAGTGGCAGTTACAGTCGTCCTTATTAGACAGCAAGCAAAATAATGATTTAACAGGGCAGTTACATTTGCTCCTATTGAAAATGAAGCGTCTAACGCGCTCATTTTCTTAATTTTCAGCTCGCTTGCTAACTTGCCCAAAGCTAGATTTAGAAAGTAAATTTTATGTTTCTTCGAGGAAGGTCTGGCAGAAAAATTTGCACAATAGCTGTTCGGATCAATTAGTAGTCAGTACCATGCACCAAATGACCAGTCTTAGGCTAATATTAAACGCCAATAGACATTTTCATGTCAGCAGAAGGAAATAAGAAGTAAATAAAAATAAAATAATTAATACACAATATTCATTTATTTATATTTAACAATGAATTATTTTTATATATTAATCATTTATTTATGAATTTAGTTATATTTTCACATATTTATTTCTTCATTCCCTTACAAAAATGTACTATAGGATTGCTAGAGTTAGCTATACGAATATCATAGGTAGATCTAGTGTATTATGATATTTTTAACATTTCTGTAAAACACTGTTGTTTGTGTAGTACTTTGTTTGCTTATAATAATCCTATAGTATAGGCCACTTTCAGTTTCAATGCAAAGTTGTAAAGGACTCTGTAAAGTGCAAATGATTCTGGGACTCCTGAAGATGTAGCAATAATAATAATAAAAATAGCTTCTATTAGGCAATCTTTGACCCTAACATGATTAATTAAAAACATTTTTAACAATTTAAGAGTTCATTATAACCAGCAGGGTGACCAGAGAACAGTCATCCCCAGACCAATTAATGTTTTGAAATCAAGGACCACTGCTTGGAGTTCCACTCCAAATGCACACAGAAAAGGTTTTGAAATCAATTCAAGTCCTCAAGTATGGCATTGGCATGGTTGCCATTCTCTCTTCCAATTTCTGATCAGATTTGATAGTCTGTGATTTTCACTTGGATTTATCATTTATTTAGTCCCCTCCTAAATTCAACTGGATTGGTGTCTTTAATCTGATTTCTCTTTTAGGCGTTTACTGAAGTGGTCCTTTGAAAGTCTCTACTGGAAGTATAGTTTCAACACATAAATCACTGATGCACACACCTCACAAACTAATGCATCTTTTTTTTTAATGTTAAAAAAAGATGACAAAAACAAGAACTTAAAATCTATTTTTATTGATATAGATAGCAGCGAGTTTACAGAAATATATTGCAAGATTATACAAATGCCCCAACAAAAGCAAAATACATATATATTTCAAATTTAATATTTAACAAGTTGTTCACATGGTAGCTAAAAACACATAGGCTCCCTCGACCCACCCCACGTCAGTGCTATTTGTCAATTACTGAAGCCCAGAAATAAAGGGCACGTGTACTGGTAATAAAGCAAGCTTTCACATCAAACAACAGCCAGACAGGAAAAGGAACACACAATGACAATAGTGTGCAAACCAATTGACCAAATGACTGACTGATAATACTTTTTAAAAAGATGTTTAAAAACAATAAGACAGAATGCTGGTGGTGTGTTTAGAAAGCAGAGAAGTCCATCTTCACAAAGTGAAGATAGCACTTTCAGAACATGATACAGCTGCTCCCCTGGAGGAAGCCTTTTAAGTTACCGTTCATTAACGTTTATCTATCATTTTCCCTTTCCCTCATAGTGAAGTCTTACAAATGACTAAACAGGGGAAAAATGGTAACAGATATGTAGGTGGGTCATGCTTCATAGCGGTTTGAGACAAGACTTAAAATGCACTTACAGTCAGTCTTGCAACACATATGCTTACAAATGGTTGACTACAAAATAAGCATGAAAAATTTACAAAAGTACATTTATCTGGTCATTAGATTTTTGGACATTTTTGAGAGAGAGAGAGAGAGCAAGAGAGAGAAAGATAGAAAGAGAACCTAATTTGTTTAGAAGACTGAGGGCTTATTAGTCATTCATGAACTAAGGACATCCACTGACTAACTGTACCACTGGTGAATTGAAATAGGCAGCAACGGTACAGGAATCTGATTCCTATTATAAATACAATATTTGTCAAGGCACATGTATTTCCTTCAAAAAAAAAAAAAAAGAAAGAGAAAAAAGGATACGGTAATGACAGATACCCCTGGAATAAAGTTGGCATCTGATCCAGATGACATAATATAATTGTATATATATTATATATGTACACACGTGTGTGTGTGTGTGTGTGTAAGTTGAACACAACACTTTTACTTGTGTTAATGTTTACATCAGTCTTAACATGGTGTGGCCGTGAAGGCAAAACAAAATCTGTGCCCCAGCAAAGAATAAATTGGCCCCCTCAAAAGCACAACTCAATTTTATCAAGTGACAATTTAGAAATATAATTACTTAATATGATGTTTAACAAAGAGTTGGGTATTTATGACACATCAAAAAGACTTCATTTAGCTGCTGCCAAAAATATATAAATATAAAGAATGTCAATATCAGTTCAATTGGTCCGATGTCAGATGTAGTAGCCACAATGCTACTCACACTGCATGAGGTAATGTACACTTTTTTTCTTCTAAATTACACTCTGAAATCAGAGTTGTTGGATTATTTTTTTCCTGTTTATATGGCTTTGTGTTTGGCATTACTGTCCTTGAACCTTCTGTGCTTTTTTTTAGTTTAGATGATGATTTAATAATTCAAGATGTGACAGTAGAGGGTCAGTCTTGATTAAAACATCAATCTCAGGACTGTTACTGTCAGCTTTGGACAAAATACCGTACAACTGATTTTAGCCAGGCATTTGAACAACAGTATATTAAATGGAGAAACTACAACATCTGTGTCTATATAATTTTGTACATGGTACATTTAACTCTTAAGTTTCCAAATAAAGTGGAATTTGTCTACTTTGCCGTTTAATCTACAAAGAGAAAATGTGCTAAACATGCTGACATTTCACATGTTAACACCACACCCAAGTACAGGTTCAGCAGGGAAGAAAGAAGCAATTGTGAAAAAAAGAGACCAGAACAGCAGAGTACTGAAAACCAACCATGAACAACCGGTAAACTATACAGCATGAAGGTTAGGCATACAATGCTAATGTTTTAAACATAAATTAGATATGATTAATGGAGATGGGAAATTGTCTAAAAACTAAACCAGTAAAAAAATGATAGTACAATTACTCTAAAATATCACAAAAAAACACACACACACACATAACCGTGACATACGGAAAAAGCATCAGTATTTGAGTTGAAGGTGGCTAAATAGACAGCTCTTTTCTCCAGTGTATGTTTGTGGCTCATCCTTCTGCGCTAGGTCCCTTTAAACAACTGAAAGAACACTGTTTGAACACTGAGGTCAGGACAATAGAGGACTATATGGCCCTCTCCAATCACCTTCACCAGCCCAGAGGTCAAACATACACTGTCCATCAACAACGGTTGTTTGCTAAATTAATAAAGGTAATGATAATAATATAAGTTTTTTAAAAAAGAGTAACAAAAATGGTGACAGAAAACACCACAAAAACATCCAAAATAGGCTTCACTGAGCTATTCCTCTGGTTGCAAATATAGAGACAAGCCCCTTGGTTTAGTGAACACTCAACAGCACACTTTCTATAAACAGCACAACCAGTTCTGCCTCCTTTCCAGTCAGGTACTATCAACTCTCTAGCAGAGCAAAGCTTCACTCTCCATTTGACATTGAGAATTACAGTTACTTACGCAAAACAAAGCAAAAGAGCACAGATAATCTTTACTACTTTTCCCTCTCCAAAAAATGCAAGCCTCAACCAACAACCACCAACTGACATCCACTTACTATATCCATTTGTAATTTGCACTGCAAACTGACTGTTTTTAGATCATAACTAAAAAGAGTTATGATCCTAGAGACATGGCCTCAGACCCCAAAGACGATCAGTCTCCTTTATTGACCCATGGTAGAAGGAGTTAGTATTAGGGATTTTTATTTAACCAATATAAGAATATTAATTAAAATATGAACTTGAATGTCTGAAACACACACGTCTCCATCCCTCCTGCAGTTAGCACCACGAAGCAGAGCAAGAAAGACTGATAACAATGTAAAAATCAAAGAGGCAAGGAATGCAACATTGCCTTTAGGAAACTAGGCTGTCTTCTGAATGTCCCACTGGTAACACAAGGGGCTGGAAAGCTTTCTGATCTGATACCAATTCATGTGCCCAGCACAAATGTGGCAGACATTTAAAGAACATCATAAGATCACAACATCTACCACAGAGATGTGACTACAAACAAACTATGTACAAGTTGTACTTAAACAGTACAAATAACATTAGGAAATAATTTATTCCATTACACACACACAAAAGTTACGTATATCGTTACACATACGGTTATGAATATGCATGTCTGTATTCACATACAGACAAAAAATGCACTTTCACACTAAAAAGAATGCTGTACATTTCTGATGGAAATTAATGACCTAAATATGGGTCTGCTTTTTCCTCCTCAATCATTTAATCCCTTGACTTCATCTCCTTTTGAATCATTGGGGAGCCAGGGCAAGAAAGAAATTAATGGTGTAATAATTATTAAGTTTTGGGAAAGAATGGGGTAGAGCAGGGAGTTAATTTTTTGTACTTTATGTCATGAATCCAACTTTATAAAATGTAAGCCACGACTCAAAAACATGCATGAGTAAGAAAATAGTATAAATATATACATTACACATGAGTAAAATATCCATATAACAATCAACGCTTCCAAATAATTAGTAAAAAGAACAAATTGCTGACTACAGAGTATACACAGAAAGCTATAGGTCAATATAAGGAGTAACTGGTCACAAAGGAAAGGGTTATAAAGTGCTGAATGTATAAGGTGAAAAATATCAAAGGCTTCTTTTGATTTGTATATTTTCTTTTCTTACCCCAAAGAGTTTTATTTTTTAAAAAGAACAATGCTTTATAAACGGTTACGAATACACACAGAGCGGTCCTGCACAATTCAGGACTCCCGTGTATTTGACTGCTGCAACACCACTAAAAACTGCAGAGTGCTGCACTGAGAACTGACGTGTTTAACAGACATTCCACCACGTGATATGTTTCATTCACAGCTATAGCCAAACGGCGGACAGCTACACAACAATGAATCGGATCGCATGTAGGGTTTCTCTTTCTCCACGCTCCACCCCAGGACTGGCAGAAGGCTGGCACTGCCCCCCTGTGCCACTCTTACACGAGGAATGAATTTTACAGTTGTGAGCTGCTTGATGGGGCTTGTGGGCACAGGACCTTCCCCGGTTCTTCTGTACCTCTTCAACCTCCCCGCCGTGACCGGGCCTTAGGTCCTGCAAGGCAAGGAAAATATGCATAGAAATGTATTTATAATGGCTTGGGTATATTGGAATAGGAAGCATTCAGGAGAACCTTTTTGAAGGCTCTCACCAAGTTCGGTTAAGTCTCGAAGAGATGAAGGAGCTCTAGATGAGGTTACTCACCTGCGTCCCACAGCCATACTAATAGGAGCGCGAGTGATTGTTGCCTTGCCCCTGAAGGCTGACCAGCAGGTCGTCGATCTTCTGCGATGCGGTCATGCTGTTCTGGATGCCTCCGGACTCGGACATGGACTGGTTGAGCAGGGACTGTATCTGGGCATCACTGTCGCGCTGGTTCTGGCCCGACTGGCTGATGGCGATGAGCTGATCGGACAGCATCGGCCCAGGGGAGTTTATCAGCGGGCCACACTCTTGAGAGGCGGAGAGAATAGGAAGTCAAAGACTGCAACCCCATCTGTTCAACATCTACTGACACTAAGGGCTTCCCCCCCAAGATTGATGGGAAAATAGGGTCTTCATCTGTGCTGTGTCAACTAACGCCATAAAACCTTTGAACCCACTGCAAACCAAGTGGAAAATGGAGGAAGTTGAGACTGAGGGGAAACACTTCAGAACTCAAATAGCAAATGACTTAAGAGAGAAGTGCATTTTATTTGCAAAAGTCAGCACAGGGTGCTTGGGTGGGGGCTGGAATGCAGCCTCTCAGTACGATCTCTTTCTGTCCTTGTAATGGCATTGTGTGAGACCAAATCAGTCATGGTGTCAACACTACTCTTCCCCTGGAATGGAATTCAGCTTACTGTATAAATAGACACTGATAGCATAGCTGCTTCTGACCTATTTAGCCTCCACAGAACCCAACACATTACATTCCACTAGGAATTTGTTAAGCACATGTCCTTATCTTGGGTATTCCCCTATGCTGTCAGTCTTGAATATTCTGAAGACTTTTTAAAACACTGGTAAATATTGGTATTGGTTCTGTGCTCAATAGTACAAATGTCACAAATCTAAATCTAAGCCTTCTTCATCCTCCATTAGATCTTACTTTTTGAACATGCTATGAAGTGTGTACTAAATTACATCAACTAGCACAACAAATATAGACTTAAAAAGACACAAATGAACATCCAGTCATAGTCTGAAGGTAAACTACTGGATGTTATTTTGCAAATACTTTCTAGTCTGCTAAGCTTCTGCTAAATGACAATACAAAATTTTTCCACAATGTGAACACCTAACGGTGAAAGGGGGAGATGTCCTCACCGTTCTGGATTCCAAAGAGGAAGAGGCCAGGCTGCTGTGTTTGGCCCGGCTGGGTCATGGTCCCGCTCACTGCCGTCTGGAAGAGAGACCCCGGCTGCTGCACAGGGGAGGAGGTCGTGGTCTGTAGGCCAGCCACCCCATTCTGCGTGGCAAACATGGTGGACTGTGGGAGGTCCTGGGTGCCCATGCCACCCTGCAGGGCCGAAATGTTGGGCTGGGTCATGAAGATGGTGACGGACTGCTCGGGGGCGCTGCTGGAGCTGGGGGCGAGCTGCATGGGCTGCTGATCCTGGAACAGGCCCTGCTGGGGGGGCTCGCTCGCCGGAGGATTCCCCGTCACTGAACTCTGGTCCTGGAAGGACATGGGCTCCGACTGCTCCTGCTGGGTGACCGCCACCGCGGTGGCCTGGGAGAAAAGGAGAGCGGGGTTCTGGGGCGTCTGGGAAGGAAGACTGCCGCTGCTCATGGGGGGCATCTGGCCTTGGCTGCTGAAGAGAATACTGGGGGGCTGATCCTGGGGGTTCATGGCACTGCTGCAGAACAGTAGGTTGGCCTGCTGCTGCTGCTGCTGCTGTTGCTGCTGCTGCTGCTGCTGCTGCTGCTGCTGCTGCTGGCTCGGAGTGTGCGTGCTGGCAGTGGGGTGGGAAGAGAGGCTCTGGAACAGGGAGCCTTGTGGTTGCGGTGGCTGTTGAGGTGGTGGAGGCTGAGATGACTGCTGCTGCTCCATAGGGGTGCTCTGCTGCAGCTGGGGTTGGGGCTGGAATACCGACTGGGGCTCTGCGGCTGAAGTCTGCAGGGATGTGAGGAAAGCCAACTGCTGCTGCTGCTGCTGCTGCTGCTGCTGTTGTTGTTGTTGTTGCTGTTGTTGTTGCTGCTGCTGCTGCTGGCTGCTGTCTACGGTGAGCTGAGCGGGCAGCGTGTTGGGAGAGAGGAACAGCCCGGAGGCGCCGGACTGCTGCTCGGGAGACAGCGTGGAGCCCGTCAGCACAGACAGGGTGTTCTGGAAAATGGCCGCCTGCACCTGCTCCCGTGTGGCGGAGGTCTTCTGAGTGTGGAACATAGTCCCCTGCGAGTCCTGCGCCTCGCCCATCGGGCTGGGGGTGTGGAACAGCTGCTGGGGAGGGGAAGGGTGAGAGGGAGGCTGCTGGAGGAAGTTGGAGGTCTGTATGGAGAGGAGCTCCCCCGCTTGCTGGAAGAGCGACTGCTGTTGCTGCGGCTGCTGCTGCTGCTGGGAGGCGGGGCAGAGCAGGCCTTCGGACGGCTGAAAGAGGGAGGCGTGGGTCTGCACCATGGCCTGTGGGGAGCCCTGCTTCTCGGGGGCCTCACTTCGAGAGCCGCCCTGGAAGAGGCCGCACTGCATGGGTAACGTAGGCTGGAAGAGCTCCGACTGGAGCTGCTGCTGCAGGTTCTCCAGAACTTGTTGCTGTTGTTGTTGTTGTTGCTGTTGCTGTTGCTGTTGCTGCTGCTGCTGCTGCTGCTGCTGCTGCTGCTGTTGCTGCTGCTGCTGCTGCTTGGCAAGGGAGCTCTCAGTCGGCTGCAGCTGCAGGCTGTTCATGTTCTCCTGGACCTGCTGCTGCATGAGCTCGTCAGTGGTGCTGTACAGCACCGAGTTGAGTTGCTGTTGCGCGGCTGCCTCCAGCACCTGCTGGACCAGGCTGTCGTTTCCAGAGCCCGCGCTGGAGAAGCCCCCGGCCTGAAGCTCCCGCACAGCCCTCTCCAGCTGGGCCACCCCATCCTGCGGGAAGATTGGGAGCTGCTGGGCCTGCCGCTGCTGGGCCTCCACCATCGGAGCCAGGCCCACCCCCACCCCAGCGCTGCCTCCGGGTCTCTCCTGAGGCAGGCTTTCTCTAGGCTCCATGAGGAACTGCTGGGGTACCTGCTGGAGCAGGGAGTCACCAGGCACAGAGAAGGAGGTGTTAGGTGCAATGTCCTGCTTCTGTATGGTGCTCAAGGACTCGGCGTTGGTGAAGACGGGAGCTTGCGGCTGTTCTGGCTCCCCTGGCTGGAGAGGCATCGTGCTGGGGAAGGGCATGCTGTTAGGCGGGACACTAGAGCTCATGGCCAGGGACTGCTGGGCCGACCCGATGCCATCTGAGGTCTGCTGAGAACCAGAAAAGAGAAGGAAATCAGTGGCAAAGCCTTAGAAAAGGGTACACAGTTGTTAATTACTTCTCAGCAACGCACTTGTTTGAACCAATGAGCTTTTTCAGTACAGGAGGATCAAAGCAGATTGCACTTTATGAGACAAGTCATTTTCATTGTTCCGTTTTACCTTGAAGACACCGGCAGCAGAGGTATTACTGGAAACCTCCATTGGGGTGACGTCTTCCCTCTTGATAAGAGGCATCAATGGGGCCATCAAGGCACTGTCCAAGCTACAGCCGCCACTTATCACTAGCGACATCAATGTCAGAGAAGTCATGTTAGCATGCAGTCGCAATAGAGGCCAAAACACAACAAACGATGAACACAGTCCCACACACAGTTTACATTATATACAGAGAATTTCAAAGAGGCAATTAATCTGCTTTGACTGAATAATTGCTTGGTTACTGATTTTACATTCAACGATTGCAGGGTTTCAAGATTCCAAAAAACATAGGAAGAAATGTCCTCTATGAGGATTGCTTTTCTGTCTGGCTGAGCAGCAGGGGGAGGTTGAGAATAGCATTCTACGAATCCATTTGCTGGAATATGAGGAGCTGGATGTGCCCATGGTTTAAAGTGCACTTGTGTACAGCAGTTCAGCTACCCACCCTTTATCTGATCTTCAAACGAGCAGGGATTTGCCGGAGATGGAGCCTCTTTCTTCACAGGCACATCCACCGCATTCGCTGCTGCAAAAACAGCATTGCACTGTGGTGTGAACTTGTGGCCCCGCTCAAACGCATCACCTTTCTCTAATCCTTCTAAAGCTTTTCCTCAGGCGCCTCTCACTGCTCATGGATTTACCTTCTGTCATTGAAGGCCATGGTCCCACACTAAAAACCATTCTAAATGTGAGATCCTAAAATATGCTGGATGCACAGTAACAAAGATTTTGTTTAATTTATTCCACTATGGAATGGCCCGTTGTATATGCAGGCTTGTCTCATTTCTCTAGTGTCCTTTGTGCATTAGCTAAGCTGCATAGTTACTGTTCAGGCACAGCTACTGTAGCACAGGCAGGTGTAACGCAGATGCATTACTGACCAGAGGAGTCACTCTAGCAAGATGTAATACAATATCCCCAACAGAAACCAACCCTCAGCAAGGGAGACTGCAACTAATTACGCAGTGCCCTACGGGGCTGCTAGGCACAGTTTGTACTGACATGGTCATAATTCCACACCAAACCTCAGTGCGTGCCAAACATCGAATCCCATGGGCCAGTCAGCAGCCCAAAACAATCAGTCCTGACTCTTGTGTACATGTTATTTGAGAAGATGAAAATTCTTATGTGGAGCTTAATATGAACTGGCTGAGCGATTCTCAAGAGAGAGATCATTAACATCCTCGCTTTGTTCCATTGTTTAACATCCATTCATTTCTGATTTGAAAAAGATTTGTATTCAGTTGTATTATATAGCATGTAGATATATCTACATAGATATATGTAGATTGTATTTGAGCCTGTCTAAGAGCTGGAGGTAAAGACGTGGTCTTACAGCAGAAGGGAAGTGCTGCTGAAGACTGCCGTTGGAACAGGAGAGAACACTGACCTGGGTCTGGTGTATATGTGAAAGCCTGCACATCGTGGGACCTCCCTGCATTAGTCACCACGTAGATCCCCACAGATACGGGAGATGAGATGGCCTGGTTCTGATACGGAGGGACTTTCACTATCAAATGATTCTACATCGAACAAAAAAGGGGAAATGCACATAAACGGTTACTCCTTATAGAGAAATGCACTGCCCTGGAGTTTCCACACGCACTGCGAAAATCTGAAACAGCAAAACTGAAGACTTCTCAGAAAGTCCTCGGAAAGGTATGTTTACCTGATGAAACAACTCCATGTCAATCTCAGCCTCAGCCTTCCAGGAGTTCTCATCTTGAGGGAAGAAAAAGTAATCAGTTATCACACAGATACATAAACTAAGAGACATGCATAAACCACAAGAAAACCACATAAACAGCCACATTTTCACCAACACATCTGGCTCCAGGAAACCATGCACACATCACAGTGGATTTCTAGACACCCTCCCAGTGTACCTGCTGAATTCTCCTGGAATATGACTTTGGTTCCCTTGAGGAAGTTCTTGCCGATCAGGAAGACCTCCTCGCCTCCCTTCACTGTGCAGGTGTGCAGGCTCTTCTTCAGGATCTCTGGAGCTCCTGCAGGCTGGGCTGTGGACAGACCGTAGGCATACAATCAAGTTAATCCTAGTCCACACTGGCACAACACGATTTCAGTCCTGCTTTACTTTAGGTCTTTTGCTCTTCAGTTTGTGCCAAACTTCAAAGCATGTTCATTCTGAAATTGTACCACTCCTTTTAAACCAAAGGCACATCTGTGGCCAAAAGAGAGACTCTTTGTCTGTGCTGTGAAGATCTAAAAATGAATGACAAACTTGCAGACACACTTGTTCAAGAACAAATATTTGTCAAGGGAGAGACTCAAAACCTATACAAACCAAGATTAAAGTGGGGTAATGTGCAGTTTAGTGTGCAGGTTCACTCTTAAGCTGCATCACTTTATTCACAAAGTGTGTGGATCAAGGGGGAAGCCAACGAAACAGCTTAAACCCATTACTGAGCATACATGATTCTTTGGAAGGTGAATGTTAGTGTTTGGGGGGGGGGGGAAAGGGAGCTTATTTGAATTGCACTGCATTTTAGCTAAGGATCATTTCTGGTCCCAGCCAAACACCATTCATTTCCAAGTCTTGCTAAATAAATGTAATTTATATTTAGAGCAGCTGAGTATAAAAACATTGGGACTAATGTGGTAATTATTAATGGTTATTATTGCTGTGTTAGTCATGAATCGAGATGTGGGAT
Organism: Anguilla anguilla; assembly: GCF_013347855.1. Classification (NCBI taxonomy): domain Eukaryota; kingdom Metazoa; phylum Chordata; class Actinopteri; order Anguilliformes; family Anguillidae; genus Anguilla; species Anguilla anguilla. The sequence goes on along the minus strand of NC_049216.1, from coordinate 27,957,896 downwards.
TGCCTCTTCACAGAGCCCCTTTCCCACAACTTTTGAAATTAAAGTTGTAATAAACAGGATCAGCCCCACCCTCACTCCAGTCCACACTCTCATTGCTTTCAGAAGCCTCTTTCAACACCCCTGCCACTCACAACATAACACTGCCTTGTCAAGAGAGTCCTATTTTTGCCATCTGACCAGAAATACCACGGGTTAGATTTCAAAGTTTCCTGTTAACAATAGAAGCTTGCACCCCCCCCCCCCCCCCCGCAGTACAGTTCTCCCAAACCTTAAACAATACGTGGAAGAAATCTGTCTGCCTGTGAGTGGTTTTTCCTGTTTGTGCCACCCTACATGCCAGCTTTGCCAACTTCATCTATAAAGCATCAATTTTTACAGTCTCCTTTAGGAAATGATGTTTCCTCAGGGAGATGATGGTAATCAGAAAATTCAGTAAGTCTAACTTTTGACAAAGGAATAAAATTGTTAAAATTCACTATAGTGATGTTAGAATTTGATGTCTCAAATTATGGTGTTCAGTCTTGTCACTATGGTTATTCTAATCCAGTGAGTTAATGACAAGGGATTCTTACCAACCAACTGCTTTTAGAGAAATGTTACAAAGAAATAAATAGAGGTTCTCCCACGAGAAACACGTAGATACTATTAGCCAAATAAGCTTATTTAGGTCAGGTCTGCAAGTAGCTTTTCTTTGTCTGCTTGGGGTGATTTTAATTTAGCCCTTTGAGCACAGTGGAAAAAAGGGGTCTTTTGTTCGCTCCTCATTCTGTAACCTAGTGGGCAGTGCAGTGGTGCCAACACAACAGCACAAGCACCAATGATAAGTAAACCAGCAGTAAAGTTGCAAGAATGTTAACAGCTGTCTCCAACCAGCCTAAACTTTATATCTATTTAACCATTAGTTAGATTTTGCCCATTTACATTATATACAGTACAGCCCATATGTATTTGTTAGTGACACAATTTCTGTTGTTTTGGCTCTATGCTCTATACTCCTTGTACCCCTAAAGTGTGGGAACTGTGTATAGAAAGGGGTGTAATTCCTACAAAGTTCACCCAATATGGATGTATATACCCTAAATAAATTCAGATGACACAATCTAGTAACAGACTGTATGGTATATATTGTTTTATGAATCATTTAATTTTTAATTTCATTTTTGTGTTACTTCAAAACTAATTAAAGATACTCACATTATTTCCTCTAATTCCTCAGTATGTAAAAAAAAAAAATGGCCAAGCTCATCTCTTAGACAGCTGGTTGCAGAAGTTAGGACCATGGTAAGGCACTCACTGCAAAGGATGGGGGACGAGGGGGTCTGTAACGTGAGAACTGAGCCGTCGGGGCGAGGGATGTTGACCCGGAACACCAGCCTGGCCCGCGTGCTCTTCTTTTTGGAGCCGACCACGCCGATGCGAGCCTCCACGTCTGCGTTGCGGAGCTTCAGGACCCCCACGCAGTCCACCCTGCAGAGACACACAGCCGTGAGCCCACAGGGGCCAGCCCGCCGAGGGCGGGGACTCTCAGAGCAAACACACCTGCTCAGCTGTTGTTCAGTCCAAAGTCCTCACAACACTGCAACAGCCTGACTACACACACACACACACACACACACCAGGTGCTAGAGGCTTTTCTAATTCAGGATGGGAATAACCATTTGCACTCCACGATAAAGAGCTCAGGCTTGATTAACTAACATGTCATGTCAATACAAATGTTAATCAAACCTGAAATTCAAATCAAGTATTAGCCTCTTTAATGCAGTCTGCGAGACCGTGCAGCGTGCATACGTGTGTGAACGTGAAAAGGTCCTTACGCTAGGGTCATGCTGTTGCTGGGGTCCAGGCATACTTCGATGACCGTGGTGCCTTCGATGTCCACCTCCTTGCACGCGGTGGTGTTGCGGCCTGTCACCCTGCAGGCTTGGTAGAACCCGTGTGGCTTCACTCGGCCTGTGTCATTGCCTACAAACACCTGCAGGACCACTGGCTCATTGAAGCCCTCCAACTGGGGGAGAAGATTACTCCATTATAAATGGGGAAAATGCATAAGGCTATGAAGTACACAGCTAATCAACAGTAGTAAACTAATATCAACAGCTTAACTTCAGATGGTGTTGAGCAATAATTAGAGTGTGTGTTGAAATGAGTCCTGTGACAAAAGAGTTTCTCTAACAACTTCAAAAAAATGTGCAAGACTGCCTCTTCCTCAATGATGATTTCTTTCAGGAGAAAGCTACTAAAATAGCAGGCATACAACAGTGTGTTAATTATCCAAGGCCAAGTGGGAAAATAAATGCAAACAATAAAGAAGGGATGAATGAAACGCTGAAATTAATCTCTCAAGTAAAGCGGCCCAAGTTGTTTTTTCTCCCACACTGCACATTCATGTGATCCACAGTATGCGAAACACCATTTAAAATAAGGAAGTGGAGCGGGGCTACTCAACTCCAGGTCCTGTTGGCCACAGTGTCCGCAGTCATTTGCTCCAATCATGCACAACATCACCTGATTTCACTAATGAGCTTACTTCCTGAACCCAGGAGGTAAAATAGTTAGTGAAATCAGGCGGTCTAGTGCATGATTGGAGCAAATACCAGCAGACAAGTCCCTCACAAGACAACAAAAGGAAAAACAAATAGCTGTGAGCTGGCAACACAAGCGCTGCAGCTCGGGGCTCTTACACACGTGCTTATTTACTCACTGTTTTGCAACAGTGATGCTGTCCCAGGCTGATAGTGGTAATAGCTAGAGGACAGATAGGGGTGCGCTAAAAAAAGAAAAAGCAGTATCAACACAGAATTTTCTGTGTGCTTGTGCTCACTGTCCACAAACACAGCGCTCGCGGGTACAGGGGCCTGCCGTTCGTTTTGAGCCTACCTTCACGGTGGGGAAGCTCTGCTGCGTGCGGTCCTTCACCGAGCCCCGGCTGCCCTCGGTCAGGTAGCGGGCTCGGTGCTGGGTCTCGGGCTGGACCAGGATTTTCAGCTCCTTGCCCTCGGCCTTCACGGGGAACTGACCGGAGAGGGTGCCGCCCTTCTGGATGGGCGTCTGGGGGCTCTCGGAACCGCTGCAACACAATGGGGTTCAGACTCCAGGAGTCAGTGCTCTCTTACCACGTTTCTGTGCCAGTTCTGAACACTGGAAAGGAAAGGATTACACAGAAGCATTCTGACGATGTTACGCAGTAGTTGTGTGGGCGGTCGGAAAAAGGGATCCGTGCTTTTAATTATGCGGTTCAGGTGCATCATCATAAACTGCTGGACTGTCTCTGGCAAACATGACTAACGTAACGAAATATGAAAGTGTTAGAGACAGGAAATGTATTACCTACACTGTCTTAAAACAGTCATTTTTTCTCTGTCACACAACGAATAATGCCAGGAAGTATCAGATCAGTCATTTCCCCACAGGCACCTTAGCTGTAACTCAAGTGATTTGGAAATGTATCATACTGAAATATTCATTTTTACATAATTTTGTTTTGCATCCTTTTAATGAACATGTTACACATGATTCAAGTGTGTGTAATACTGCACAAACCTTTGTCAATACTGTGTGAAATAAACTGCCACTCATTTTGAACCAAACTACCTTTTCTATATGTATTATAGCATAAACTAATGTACCAAGAACATTAAATGTAGATTTTTTATTAAGTTTATCTTTAAGCTCTTTGGTAATTAAATTAATACAAGACTGTGATTGCATGGGATTAACAGTTTTATATGCGTAAACTACGTTTTGGCCAGTGAGCACTGTCGACTAAATTTAAAGCAGGTAAAAATGTCTTTCCGCTGCTCGCTGGCCTCATGGAAATCCTGAGACGGATATAGCTCTAGGAGCTACCTAGTTTTAATTTGGCAGCAGTTGTTAATTTTGCACTGTTCCTACAAGCCAATCGGACACAGCCAAATGGCTTGACCATCTGCTAAAGCCTGCATTGATTTAACTATACAGAACTGGGATTCTAAACCAGCATTCTGAACAAACACCCTATTTCCCTGATCACCATAGCAACCTGACGATCACTGTGGTACGATTTATCTATCGAAAATCAAAGTGAACATTACCTAGCATAAATAAAATTATGCTAAAATATATTTTTTAAAAGGCCATGCACATTACAAAACGATACAGTAATGCTTAATTCTAGGATTCTAATCTTGGCTGTATATATATATATACTAATCTTGGCTGAATAAATATATAACACAAGTTAAATTCAACTACATTTACACAATTTTAGCTATAATTACATAATTCCATCTACAAGTGCCAACTAGATATATTTATCCAAAAAAGTTCCTGACCACCTAGCAAGCTCATTTAGAATTCATGGCTTCACAAAATGCATAGGCCATGATAGCAGTGAGCACTTCCTGAGAACTGACCTTCCTTTGGGACAGTTCTTGGTGTCCGGGCCCAGCTGGGAGAGGACGAAATGCGGCCCCTTGGCGCTGTCGGCGTCGAACACGTCCATGCTGGCGTCCTGGGCGGAGATGGGCTTGGGCCCCGGGCGCTGGCGCGGGGTGCGCTTGCGAGACTTGCGGGGCACCTCGGTGTTGTCGTTGTAGGAGCTGGAGCTCATGAAGCTGAAGTTGGAGGTCGAGTCGTCCATCCAGATGCTGCTGCTCTGCTCCGAGTCCTGGAGGGGGTCCTCCTGGCACGACATGCGGCTGTCGTCCAGCAGGTCCTCCGGGGGCGGCGAGATGTTGAGGACCGTCCGGCGCTTGGAGGGGGTCGTCTGGTGCTGCTGCTGCTGCTGCTGCTGCTGCTGCTGCTGCTGCTGCTGGGGCGGCTGAGCCCCTGCCCCACCCCCGTTGCCTCCAGCCCGGACGCTGCCACCGCTGCTGCTGGTGCCAGCTTCGGCTACCGACAGCTGGCCCTCCAGGACCAGCATCTCCGCCACCCCTCGGCTACTTACCCCCGGACCTGGAGTGCAGCCGCTGTGAGCAGAGGCCTGGTCGGTCACTGAGGTAGAGGAGTGCATGGTGGGGCTGGAAGAGGCAGGAAAAGCAGAGCGAGGACCTCCCATGGGCATAGAAGAGGATGTGGAGCTGGCATCTGCAGTGTGTACAATTGGACAGTGAATAAGGGCTTCTCCATCAGTGTTGGCTAGCAGTCCCAGTCAAGCAGCGAAATTTGGGGATGATTGCATTTGGGTTTTTTGTCCTTTTTTTTTTCTTTCTTTCTTTTTTTTTAAAGACTCCCAATTTCAAATCAGTTTTTTTGTTTTGTTTTATGTAGCATCATAATCTGTGTGTGTGCACGTTCTGTGCACGTGTATGTGTGCATGCTTGTCTGTCTGTTCATTATTTCATATTTTAGTGTAGAATAAAAATAAGATTTTGTGTCTGAAATTTGTAATTTTGGGAAATAAACTGGCCTCAGTTGAAAATGATATGCCAAATGTTTCCCAAATCAGAACATTAGGTTTTGTTGTACGGATTTAAAAATATGCATGAATGAAAAATTCACATATATTTGTATTAAATTTAAAATATATGAATGAAAAATACTGATACAATAACTGAGGCAGAACAAACAGAGTACCATGTATATTTATCGATATGAATATGTACAACAAAACAGTCGATCCTAAATAATTGTTTGGAACTAATGAAAATTATGTGTCAAATGATGCATGCCAATTGGAGCTTTTTCGTTACAGGTTCAGATAATTTGGTTGGGACTGAGCGTAGCCACAGAAACAAAATAAACAAGCTTCTGACCTATGAAGCAGAGAACTGCAGACCATTTTATATGCAGACACTCCCTGCTTCAGAGGGAACTTCCTGGAATAAAAATGAGACAGTGAATGAGCAACAAAAGCTGGTCATTCATGAAATTATCTTTTTTTTTTTTTTTGGTCAAAATTAAAAGAGAACAAAGCTACTTTAGTGAAAATGGAACTCAAATGCAAAAGCTGCCAGTCCTGCTCCCTACCTCGCCTGACCTGGTTTGGCTAGAGCTTTCTGGAAGACTCGCGGAGGCTGCAAAGGGTGACTACATTTTGAAAGCATTCCCAGAGGCATCAAGTGCTGAATGAAGGTCAAGACACAAGGCGGTATCGTGCTGTCTTCCAGCATTAAAGGTGTTGAATGTAGGATGGAGGATGGAGGATGGGGAACTTAATACATCAGAGTGAGGGGCTTATAAATGTAGTTAAAAGCTGCTCAGAATAAAACCTACGCATACTCAACGTAGCTAGGGTGCTTCATTATTACACCTTTCTAAAACATTTTTAATGAGTGCTGGGAACGTTTTATGCATTGAGGGCCTCCACATATTAGGAATGTAGCAAAGCACTTATACTTTCCCTCATCTTTGACAGGCACTGCAGTGCCGTGGCCAAGACTTGACCCCTCTGACAACACCGGATTGGAGCATCCTGGCACGCACACAGGCACACTGACCAAACTACGCCAGGCCTTGCAAGCAGTGGTAAGTAGCAGCATAAGAGCAGTATTAGTCAAAGCTGAAATGAGCATTGGAAGCCCACCTGCTGAAGTACTGTCCCCTAATGAGGGAGACTGTGGGTACCGAGGTGAATGAGGCATATTTCTGCTCCATTACACCCAGTGGAGACGTTTCTTTAATGGAAAGACCTCACCAAGGTCACCTTGGAATTACTGAATTTTTACCTCAGGCCAATGCAATACACTTTATATACTGAAAACTAAAGAAGTCTCTTAAGTCTTTCCAACATACTGGAAGTTTCCCATTCCAAATGTTTCATTATTTTCTAATCCTGTAGAGGTGATTAAAGGGGAAACAGATGCAGTTATGATGGAGCATGAGAAGCAGTGATAAACATGCCTATCAAAATTGAATAGGGATTCTGTGCATGATGTCTTAGTGCCAATTTATGCCACACTAAATGACAAACTGAAAACGCGTCCAATACAGTTTTGTTTCAGAGTTTCACACAACGTAATTTAGTTCTAGCATTGTGCTGTCTGAACTGGCATAAATGAGACTGTACTGGCTTTCTGTCTGATTAAAAATAGCCTCTCTCATATGGACAGCACGGTGCGCATTAACTAGGCATAGCAAGGCAGTGTGGACTCCTGTAACTTTGACGTTGCTACTGCAGAAAATAAGCTGGCCAACCTAGCAATGAACATAAGGGAAAGCATGATTCATTAATCAAAAACAAGTAATCTTTGTGGCATTAAAATGTGACATACACAGATCTTTAACTTAAAAATAAAATCAACAAATGTTGAACATCTAAGTTCAAAGGGATAATGGCAAGACTGGTTTTCCATTAAAAAAATAAAACTTCAAGGCTGCAATAGTTAACTGGCTAGCTAACTTATATAGGCTTACATTGCTGTCTGATCAAACAACTTATTTAAGAGAGCAAAACACAGCATAATCATTTATATTATGTCTACAGTATATGGTGTATGATCAGCTAATTAGCAGTTAGCTATTACGTATCAATTATAATAAATGTTGAGGGATAACCTGCCATCCAGTTTGTAAACAAATAACCTCTGTGTACAGCCAAAGCGCACTATATACGCACTATAAACACCTTATCAGTGAGACACATTCATCACCCAGTCATCTGGGTCATGATAACCTCTGTGATAAGGTCATTTTCCCCTAAGAGCCTTGGAAGTCTGACATAACGCAAAATAACTTTACCCATATATGGATTTATGGATCAAAGGAGAACTATGCAGAATAAAAATATGTGGCATTTATTACACCAACAGGTAACAGCCAACAGTTTACGCACATGAAAGGTAGCTGAAAACAGCCCTGTGTGCGATGATGAAATTGTGCAATGGGTTGCTAACCACTTAGCTGTTAGCAATTTCTTTTTTTTTTTTTAAATTAGACCATTTTTTTTTTTAGATTACAAAAAATGTGTGAAAAGCACATATGCAAACAAACCCAAATGCCATTCATTATTTTGAAGGAATTAGGAAAATACCATTCATTTTCCCATAGGCCATCAATTTTTTAGATAGGAAAGTCTCAAAAATGCCAACAAACATGAAGGGAAGGATGCCAACAAGACGTCTGTGGCCCATTGCCAACTAAAACATTGGCTTCTAGAGATTGTTATTCTTAAAAGCATTTCTTAACATATACCTATAAATGTTCTCTTTTTCATTAAATTACTCCAGAGCATGGCACCAGTTCAGATCAGACATATCCAACCTTTCTTTTGTCCCCCCCGCCCCCCCCCCCCCTCCGATATTGGATTTTCCAGACAAATTTAGAGAGCCACACAGTCTTATCTAGCATGGAGGCTATCAGCCTTTCTGCGACATCAGTGTAGAATCCTAATGAATGCTAGCAATGGAATGGTACCACATACTTTCCTATGGGTCTCACTGATTCCACAGGTTAAAGTTCACAATGATACCCTTTCCATGTGTAACATAATATGCCTCAGTTGTCAGGGCTATAACAAGAGTGAAATCACAGAAAGGAAGAAAAAAAAAACAACCCAGAAAGATAAGGAACGTCTGAGACAAAAATACAAATTTTGACGATAGAGTAGCTTAAAACTAACATATTTAAAATGTGGAAAGACAGCATAGGGAAGGTGACTGATGAAAAGACAACAGAGTGAAAAGGCCTTGCTCTGATGCACAAGAATGCTTTCAAATTGTGCGGCACTTTGCGTTACGTTATTAAATCATCATACATTAATCACCATGACACCACAAAGGAAATTTAGAGGCCCAAAGCACATGGAGAAACTGTACCTTTAAGGTGCCCGTTACAAGACACACACAAAGATATAGAATTACAATGTGAGTGAACTGAGTTACTGAAAGTTAAGAGAGCAAGCTGTATTTGTTATTTCTACATACAATACTAGAGGCGTAGAGTAGCATGAGCAAAAGTAGAATGACCCTGAAATCTGAAGACCACAGAGATCAAAGTGCCGACAGAGTAATGGGTTTGTTTCTCACGACAATGTCCATACACACACACAACAAACAACAAACACAAGCATAGGGGCACAAAAATAAAGTGTTTCTTAAAGGCACAGTGAACCCGCCAAGGCTTTTTAAAAAATCCTTTTAAGTGGGGGATTTGGCAAGAGAACTTTCCAGCTCTGACTCGAGCTCTAAGGACACTGCCTCCACTCTGGAGGCAAACAAATGGTGATGGGGGACCGCAAAGACACAGCTGTGTCCTCCCATACTGGGCCGCTGGGTGCCAACAAAAGTGGCATTCATTTGCCACGGCAGCAGCTGTGTGCCATCCTATTCTCAGCACAGACATTACCCGCCTACCACAGCCCACAATGACCCAACAGATAACTCCTAACCTGCCACATAACATTCAGCTTCCAGTTCCATTTTCACACATTCATTTCCCACGGTCACAAACCATAAAAACTAAAATGGCAGTTCAGAAAAAGAACAAAAAGACCTGGGGATTAGCTTAAAACAAACAAACACAAAAAAGCAAACAAACTTTAAAGGCCAATCAAATCAAACGCTGTTATTTAAAGGGCAAAGAGTATGTTTTCCATGCAAAGATGACTCATTTTAAAGCTCTAAACCAAACCTACTGTATGATTTGCAGCCACTATGAGGACCCTATCTGACTGTCCATTTTCTTACATTAGAACATTTGGAGGATTTTGTCAACAACCATCCACTGACTCTCACTCACTCAAACAGACTGAGGACAGTTGTCCAGAAAGGGGAGTCCATCACTCTTCAGATGAAACTGTCCAACCAAGCTCTGTCAGATCCAGCCAAACCTCTAAGGCTCAACTGGTTTTACATTCTATAACCCATTCCATGATGTCACATGAAGTGAAATAGAGGTGCAGAAGATAGAATGTAGTGTGTGTGTGTCTCTGTGTGTCAAAAATGATAAGTGGCCATGCTGGTAGAGGTCCATGTGGCCCAGCTGACTCCACATCAGGCCAATGTCCTGGTCAAAAACAAAGGCTTCAGCTTATGGAATAGATGAGCTCTGTAACCAATGCTTCAATCCATAACACATTGGGGGTTTTTAACACCATAAATGCACTGAATAAAACCAGCGAATGACAGCTGGGTCTTGCTGTTGGCTTAAAAAAGGCAGTGGGGAAGTCCAGGAGAGCATATCTGTGCCAGTGAGCTCGCTTCTGCTCTGGCAGTGGGGAAAAGAAAGCTTTGCTGAACACGTTCGGCTCAGCAAAATGTGCTTATTCTAATCCAACCGCTTTGTCTGAGTTAGAGATTCGATATGAATTACCCTCCCTACTACCGTCATTGCAAGAAACAGTATGAGCTGAGCGAGGCAGAATAGGACAAAGGAGAGCGTGAAAGAACAGGCAGTGAAAAGAATATAAATTCAGGTTGCGAGATACTGAAGACTGCCTTTCCTTTAAATCTCCATCTTGATTTTTAACATTTTTCGCCTTCCCTTGGTAACTTCATGTCGTGCTGTTTGAGCATTGAACAGTGAAAATATAGTCTCCTAAGTAGCAGCAAGATCACAGATCTATTTGAGGCTTGAGCAACTAAATCAGGAAGTCCAATGTGATGCCGGAGAAAGGTGTCTGACTGAGAAGTGAAGCCTAGCATTTACACATTGAGCAAGTGCCATTTCAGGTCCTCCCTCTGCACCCTTAAAGTGTTTAGGCATTCATTACTTTCATCCATTAATAGTAAAATAAGTGGATTTCTTAAGGGACACACCTGATTGATTGTCTGCAGCCAAATTTAAACCGGATGTAAGCGTATCCCTAATTACACCAAAGCCAGGAGCCAAAGTTATATAAACACACAGGCGACTTGTTAGATGTTCCAAATTTATTTCACTACCATGACATTTATATCTAAATTATTTTTAATTAATCACCGATTGTCATCTGACTGTTTTGCATTGCAAGCCACGGTGCTGTGCACCTGCATGATCACAGTCTGGTATGGATGCTTATGCTGGTGATGAAGCTTAAGGTAGGTAACAGGAACAAACTGCAACTTAAATACAAACCGATAAGAAGGTCAACTCTCTGCTCAGAAATTGTAGGTTTTGGGGGCTCCCAAATGACACCTGCTGTTCAGTCTCTAATGCTCCTTGTGTGCCCCCTGTGAAGCTTGACAGCGAGGACAATATTAATCGGTTTGTTTGTTTCAGTGAAGAGTCACTAGTAACAGACCAAACATAAGCTCTGTGCTGGAAACAATGGGACCTTCATTCCCCTTTCAAGGCAGAACAGACTGCGCTGTATTCATCTATTTATGGCATGTGTTAGAGGGAGCAGAAGGGATGCCCAGCACAAATTTGTGTTTGACAGACGTGGCAAGTAAGAGCTTAAAATGCAATGAAGGACAGACCTAAATACCAAACCCACAAACAGCTTCTTCGCATAAGATCTAAGCAAATATAATAAAGGATAAAAAGCTCACGGTGGCTGCAAACCATTGTTCCACTTTGCATTTAACCATGGGCTGCGAGTATTCTGCTTCTTTAAAAAAAAAAAAAAAAACAGTTATCATTGTAACCTGCGGGATCATTGCATGCACTCAGGCAGATGAGAGCAATAGTAACCGGGTTGCATGAGACTGGCCTCCCACAGAACAAACCAACTGGCGCTCAGCGATCCATGGCTTTTCGGATTTTGTCTTCAACAAAAATGAAAGACTGCACCATCGGATAAGCCTCCACTGTGAAATAGGATTCATATAAATTAATGTATCCATTAAGAATGTTATTCTCATTTTATTCAACTGGAAGCTTCATCTTTGGGGTGTGACAGCTTCTTTTGGCACTGTCAGACTCCAGATTCACGTGTCCATGAGCACTTGCTCGCACCTGAGGATGGTGCCTCACCTCTGAGCCTGATCCCACTGAAAGGGAGCACTGTCTGCCTTAAAGCCCTGACAGTGAAAATAAGGCCCACCAGCAGGATACAGAAGACATCTGGATGTCTAAAGACAGACTGGTACTAGATGTGGGGTGGCCTAAACCCTGCCCTGTCCTATATATAGTTCCAGTGACTGAGAAAGAACACTTGCTAATCTAAAAAATATTTTACACACAGTTTATGGAAACAGTCAAGTTAGCTCAGTACTACAAGTATTGCAACATAAGTTGCATCTAGTTTATAACAGTTACATTACCTATCTTATAGACCGATGAGTCCTACCGATCACTTGATCAGATAAGAACTGCAAGAATCTGCTTAATTGCTGAAGAAAAACAAGGTGATTAGCATTAAAAAGACAAGAGTTTGTGAGCCAATGGCCCATGATCAAATTAAATCACTGTCTTGTTTTTAGCTAATAACAAAGGTGAAGATGAATGGAGATGGTTATCCCCTCTTGTTTAAGAAGGTTACACAGACTGTTTTTTGTAATGACCTCACATCCTGTGCCAGGCTGTCTAGTGTACCCATTTGCAGCCTCCAGGCAGGCCATTGCTTATGACAGTGTGTTCCATAGCACCATGTCAAACTGCAGTGGCAAAGCATCATTCAATAACAATATATTTTTTAAAGAATTGATAAATAACATATAAAAAGACATTTATTACAGGAAGTTAAATTGACCTATATGGTACCCTGGGTGAAATTTGATGAGATAACTGTCCCTTGGACTATATTTAATTACCGATAAGACAGGCACTGTCAGGCAACCTATCACAGGGCCTGTTTCTGAGGGTCAGAGCTAGAAATGTAAGTCAAGCCCATTAACAGCAAAAGGACTAGCATCCTAGCAACAAAAAAAACATTAACTTTCACTTTGAGCATGTTGGGTCATTCCTAAAACATGACAGCAAATCAGTTAAAATGGTTAAGCACAACCAAAATATACACATCAGCTTTCTCTAAGGGCAAAAATAACATTTAAAATCATCGTTTTAACCTCTTGCGTCATTGTTGAGGCATTTTCTTGATTATATAATGATCAAAATGCAATGTTACTTGCAAACATAAACAGAGAAATACACATTCACTGCTCATGCAGCAAACCTTGCCTGGCAAAACTAAAAGTCTGATTCCTCCTGGCACCTCAGCCTGACAGCAGCTGGCCCTGTAAAAGTGGGGCGTGGAGTCTGGAGTCTGCTGTAGGGGGGGGGCGGGGGGGAGGCACCGTGTGTGCAGCCCTGACTTGTAAAGGCCCCACAGGGTGTCGTGCCAGGCCCACCGTCACCACGGGCAACGAGAGCCAGTTCCATGACAACGGAGCAGTTTTCTTTCACTAATGGGGGCCTAGTGAGCAGAACATCAGTCTGCTCTGCTGTGCATACAAGGCAGTGTTCATATACAAACACGCCCAGAGAGATTACACGGACCCCTCTTCCACACTAGACTCCATTCCTCAAATTCACGCCCAGCCTAGGTATTCCCCCAGTTTTAGTGGGATTTCTTTCTTTTTTTTCGATCTGTATAACTAGGTTTAACTGGTTTGATAACAAATGACCTGTAAGTCAAGGGAAAAGGTTGACGTGAGCACTTCCATCTGACTGTGTAATGAGCATGTTGCTCCGATTTACTGAAAAGAGGCAACCATTGAAAGTAAAGGTTCAGAGCTGGGAAAAGGGTCTGAAATGAGGAAAGCTGAGTATCATCCACACTCAAACGGATGTGGACGATGGGTTTGGGGCAACAGGCAAAGGGGAAACAGCAGCCTTGAGTAATGAGGAGGGAGGGTGGGGGCGGGGCGGCGGGCACAGAAGCGAGCGTGTGGACGCAGACACACAGCCCAGGTGCAGTGTTACGTGCAGCCTTGCGCAGCAGTAGCAGCAGCACCAGTGCAGACAGGGCATGAGCAGGGAGCTACCTGCTAAACAGAGGGCTAGCATGAGTCGGGGGGGGTGAGTGTGAGTGAGTGAATGACTGTAAGAGACGACGGGCGGGGGTGGAGCCTCACGCTGGTGAAGCAAAAAGCAGAGGCAGACGGAGAGGCCCAAAGAAAGACCTGCCCCTCCCCCCCAACTCCCTCCCCAAACCTGTCTGACACCTAACTACAGTTTACAAGAGGGGGAGTCATTCGGTCTGTTCAGCTGAGAGCTGAACATAGTGCTCTCGCCAGCACTAACACTATAAACGTGTTCTGACAAAAGCCATACATAACAAAAATTCTGGAATCCAGGATTCGGGTTAAAATAAATAAAATGATAAAAGAGGAGGAAATAGCCAGGAGAAGTGAGGCCAATTTGCAGTGATACCTGCAGTCCCGAATTAGATTCATTTAAACTGGAAAATACTTCACCTTCCTTCAGCTACAGCCAGCATGTCCCGCCTCGTCAGAGGGATGCAATTGGCTGCAGTTAGGTACTGATGTCCAAAGGCAACGGACTTCTGGTTCTACTGAAACTCACTCTAAACCTGGGCACTTTAATAAGGGGCAGAGTAGAAAAACTAAAGTGAATTGCATTTTGAATTTTAATATTTGTACAAATCAAATCTGTGAAGATTGTGGGGTTTTCACTCTAAATTTGTTGTGATGTTTTCTTTCCAAGTCAATACCAAAATGTGTAAGAATTGATTTTGTAAAGGCTGTTGCTAGTTTAATCCATCAGTTGAATGTTGAGCATAAATTATATACAAATAATTACCAACACTTGCAAAAATGTGTTTGGTTTTTTTTTTTTTAAATCTTAATTGACTTTGGTATGTGCATGCAGATATACATACACTGCAGTCTGTAAGTATTTGTACAGTGACACAATTTTTGTTGTTTTGGCTCTGTACTCCAGCACACTGAAGTTTGAAATGAAACAATGAATATGAGGGCAAAAAGTAATTGGACAATTAGCTGCCCAGCGGCCTGCTGTCTCTCATTGCATCATTGTTTCATGCACAAGAAAGCTAACAAAACATCTGTAGTCGATTCTAGGTGTGGGATTTGCATTTGGAGTCTGTTGCTATTGTTTCTCAAGATGAGAACCAAAGAAGTGTCAATGCCAGTAAAGGCTGAAAAATCAAAATAAACTGATCACAGACATAGCCATTGTTAAGAAGCAAAAAGGCTTTAGTGAGCCCAGCAATAGAAAACAACCTGGTAGATCACTGTAGTGGATGACCGAAAAAGTACCCTTTTCAACTGCTGAACAGATCAAGAACACTCTCCAGGATGTAGGCATAGATGTTTCAAAGACCACCATAAAGTGAAGCGACACCAAGATGCAAACCACTGGTAAACCTCAGGAGAAGAATAACAGAACGACCCTACTTGAATCCAAATGAACATGCATTTAACTTGCTGAAGACAAGACTGAAGGCAAACCATCCCAAGAACAAAGAGAAGCGGAAGATGGCTGCAGTACTGGCCTGGCAGAGCATCGCCAGGGAAGATATCAAGCATCTGGTGATGTCTATGGGTTTCAGACTTCAGGCTGTAATCGAATGCTAAGCATTGGCAACCAAGTGCTAAATACAATGACTTTATTTACGGATATGTTTAATTCATCCAATTACTTTTGAACCCCTAAAATGGGGGGGGGGGGGGGGGGGGCTTTGTATAAATATTCATACACTGATCACCCAATATGGAAGTAAATGCCTTCAAATTGAAGCTGATAGTCTGAATTTTAGCCTCATATTCATTGTTGCATTTCAAATCCGATAAACTGGAGTACAGAGCCAAAACTACAAAAATTGTATCACTGTCCAAGCACTTACAGACTGCACTGTATGTATAATCTTACTGTGCAATTCCAGTATCCAAATATAAATAGCAATTACACCAAATTAACTTCAAATGTTAAGAGGTGGAGAATACAAATAAGCTGCAACAGATGAAAGTTAACATGTTTAAAAAAAAAAAAAAAAAAAAAAGTTTTTCCAATAAATCTGACTCAACCATTTGAACATTTTGGATCACAATGTTTTTGTGAGCAGTACCGAAATGGTTTTGTATCCAGCTTTTGTCTCTCAGTCCTGAGCGACTGGTGGAATTTTTAAAAAGTAGAGATTTATATACAGAAGTGGCAAATTTAGATTAAGTTTGCGCCAACTGCAATTGTGAAATTCATGGGAAATGACTGGTTTCCCAGTAGAATTCAAGTTATTTGCATTTAGTTTCATTTTTTTGTTCATTTTAGCCACCTTATTAATCACTTTGCCATTTTTATAACATGCCATTCTTAGGCCTTGTGTCCCAGAGACAGGGATGTTATTCTTACACAGAAAAATGTCACAAGTAGTAAATGAAAGGACAGTTTCCTTAGACTCCAACTGCAAGGCACAGTGTTCAACCAGAGGCGGAGCTGCAGGTCAGTTTCCCAATTCACATCTTAAAAAAACTAAATAAGAATATTGAATATAATGGCATAGATGCATAAATTCTGAAATGAGCATATGTTTATACAATGCATTTTCACATCATATACTAAGTTGAGACCATTTCAGAGTTTGGAACAATGTCCATTATCAATGCATTCATATCTCAGAGGTCCTACTGTGCATTGTACATGTTCTGATAACATGTACTCAATAGAAAAACACTTACAGCTTACGGCCAGGCAATTTGGTTCAGATCATACCCAGTCAGTATGATAATAAGCCTGAGTACTAAGAATGATTAACAAGGAAGCCCAAACAGTCAGGCACTAATAGTGTGTTGACATGATCAGCAATGATTACTCTTTAGGATTAACTGGGAAAATAAGATAAGCATGCAAAGCAAAAAAAAAAAAAAAAAAAAAACGATGCACAAATTAAAATGAGAAAACTTTATATCCAGAAAAAAAAACTGCTTGTTGTCCAAAGTGAGAGCCAAGTGATTGTGTTCTCAGAAATGGGTAAATGAAAGTCTAATCCAGGACTGCACATTCAGATGTTCAGTACTGTGCATTTACTGAAGGATGAAGAACGACCTGGGGAAATGGTGCTATCGCTGAGCCTACTTAGACGTTAACAGACTCTTGCTTAGTATGTGTGATTTTGGCTGAACTTTTCTAGCAGCTTCTTTTGAGCTCGGGTACAAGCTGGAACTCATGCCTCTCCTTTTTGGACGGTCTTGCAGGTAGTCTAAAGAAGGGCAGCCTCCAGGAAACAGGATGGTACCATTGGCAGCACTGCTCACCGAAACCAAAGCAGGTAAAGAGGGGCAGGCGGTGGGGGGGGGGGGTTTGGCAGCAGGCTCTTACCTGAAGCGACGGCCGCTGGGGGCGGGGGGCCGGCCTCGCCACCACTCTTCTGACTCATGGCCGCTTGGTTGCTCTCGCTCGACGACGGCAGCTGCAGCTCTTTGGGAAGAAGGTCATAGACCGATTCTGGGAAGAAAGAGGAACGCAGTCAGCCTCTGGACAAGAGCCTGCGCTAAACGGCTAAATCTGCGCATCACACAGCTGGAGGGTCTGCAGCCGCACTGCTAAACAAAAGCAGGCCTTGGACGTCCATTTGTGCAAAGGCAGCAATAGCAAAACAAAACCTGATAAATACATGCATATGCATTACAAAATCCAAGCTAAAATTCTCACACAAAGTACTAGGGGGGAAAAGATTTATTTTTCACCTTTTAGTGAACCACTCCTGGTTCCCAGCAACCTCCATGCAACATGTGGCCCACATTAAACTCTGGCAGAAGTTAAGACCATCATGAGCCTGTCCGAGCACAGCTCTAAATTTACCCCACAGCCCCTGGCTAATCACCAGAGCTGACCATTGTCCTGCTTGGCCATCAGTCTGGAAAATACTTGGACAGTTCAAAAATGTCTTACAACCAGAGCCAGGAATAAATGAGACCTTAATGCAGCCTTGTTTCAGTGATGGTAACAGCCCGCCCCCTCGCCCACATAGTGCCCCCCTCCAGGATGGCAGAGGGTTATTATTAAGGAAACAAGAGTACACTGCCCTCGAGCTATGTTTGGCATGTGAACAAGCACAGATCCATGCAATACTCAGCTGGCAATTATGATGACAATGCTGATGACTGAACACACTGGCCACCTTTTCTTTCCAATAGCATCCTCTGACATCTGTCCTAAAACATCAAATGTTTATCCTCATGCGAGTAGCCGGGACTTTATCACAACAGTGATGCATTGTGGTCAGAAAAAAATGATTTGTGGACTAATTCATGAAAGATGGTAAATTCCAAATATTTCCATATGAAGGCTACATTTGAAAATTAACTAGGCCTATGCCTACTTCTTTGTAAATGGGTCACAAATTCCCCCAACTATTGGTTTTCCATCTCCTCAGCTACGCCCACAGGTTTCTGACATGCCCTAAATCACAGAAAGACCATAACCACAGAGCAGAGGTCATGACTAGCTCACTACATTTCCTTTACCTCTAGGTCAATGAGGACTTCAAGGTCAATGGGTACAGTATAAGAGCATCCCCGCATCCTCTGGTGGTGCTGAGGCCAGGAGCGCCTGGACAGTGAGGGTCTGAACAAATGCCATTGTGTATAAATATAGTGTATATTGTATAGGCCTATATTGTAAAAATTGTAATCCGCTCCATGACATTTTTCTACTCTTATCCCAGAATTAGGCTCACTGGAGAAGGTATGGCTAGACTTGGACGTTTTTTTTTTTTTTTTGTCGTCAACTGACAACCAGTAATATTGTAACAAGCAGGCCAATCAGTATTACCAAACTGCATGGAGTCACTGTGCTACAGCACACTTCAGATAACACACTGTGAATCCCAGTTGGCAGTTTATCTGCTGAAAGATTACATGTCCATCTCGCATCGTATCATTAGTTCCACCTCATCAAACATTCATTCTTGTCCTCCATAGTGATATAGATGTGTAAGTAAGCTATAGTTTCATCAAGTTCTAGGTTTACGTATCACACAAAGTACCAATAGCTGTAGGTTACAACCGCACCACTAGGAAAAAAAGGATAATTATGAAATAAAGCCAACAGTCAGTATTTTCTCACGGTTTGGAATGCTATCTGACTGACACATGTGTGACACATCTTTTGACACTCTGAGGCACAGTGGCCTTGCTTTGCGTTCTGTTGAGATGCATGTGACACATTACAGCCTAGCTACTGCAAAAGAAAACCCCAGTGAGCTTCCTCCTCCAGGCCAGACCAGCTTCCAGGTTGACTTGGCTTGGCACAGTTCTGTCAGAGAAAAGGGGGTAGGCTATAAAATCCTCCCGTAGAGTAAACTGGAGGCATGTTCCAGAGTTTAAAAAAAAAAAACAGGGAAATACAACAATACTTTTAGTAGCATATGAATTCCCCATCCAAATATTATGGTATGCACTTACCACAGCCATTACACTCGCCTGACTCTCTGCCAACTGCCAGCTTTAATTACTTGAAGTTGAGCCCAGGGTATGGCAACACTGAGCCTGCTTACCGTCATGACTGACTGCCTAACAGAGAGACACTGAACTGGATTTGCTGTTTACTACAGGACTGAGGCACTGCACTCATAGCAGAGTAACCGTTTCCATGCCGCTCGGTGCATGCCTCTGACCTCATTCTCCTCCCACAAACAGCACAAAGGCCTCTGCCTTCACCCAATCTCTCCGTGTTGAAGACGGGCCAATTTTGGGTTTTGCATGCAGTATATTAATAGCTCCCCCTGGGCGGTTACTGTGCAGGAGGCCCTCCGAGTACTTTCGGCACATGTGAGAACACGTGCACCCAGTGGAGGCCTGTTCAGTGAACAGTCTGCTAACCACACAGACAGAAAATATGTACCCGGTGCACAGAGGTGGTGTTGAAACAGAGGCTGGCTTCTTCAGAGTGTTTCCACAGTCACAGGGCATTCAAACAGTAAAGACTCCCACTCCACTGCATCGGTTCCCCTCTCAAAAGCACAGCAGGGCTTGCTTTCCGTACCGGGACATATGGCTGCCTCTTGTGAAGCAGGGAACGACAGATATGACTAATACCAATACTACCAACTCCATAAAAAAATAGAAAACATGTTTTTACCCTCTCTCTCTCTCTCTCTGATTCTGCAGATAATTACTCTTGCACCATACATGTAGTTTACATAGCTCCAGCACTACATGCTCCTACTAGCCCTCACACCATGGGTGAGGCACTTCTGCTGAAAACCCTTAATACAGTCAACTTTCTATCTACTATGCTAAGGTTCCAACAGTAGGGCTCTGAGACCAACAAAGTGGTGGCAGTCAGAAGAACCTAAGGAACATGGCTGCCACTTAACTATGGCATAAGCCCTAGATATGAAGGAAATGAATGCAGGAATGGTTGAGAAATGATGGACTTAACCAGTACATTACTTTGCTCGTTCACAAGAAGCAAACAGGCATGGCTATGGGACCTCCCTTCAGGGGTTAAGACTGTCGTTAACAACTCCATATGGGCTACAGGTCACAGCATAGTAACAAGGCAGAGCAACCAGCTGAAATGCATTCTCCCCATGAGCACCCATTTAACAAGAACTCAAGAGTACATTTAGAAAAAGCTCTTAAGTCTTCCATTTGTGGAGGTTCCCATTTTCCAGAAAGGATAAAAAATTTTCAAGGAAGATTTAAAAAAGCAAATATTCAGTTATGCAGAGTTGTAAACAGGATGGAAGTTGTAAACAAGACTATAATAAGAGGATCCTCGATGACCTTTGACCTGGAAAAAATAATTTTGGTTCTAGGGGAACGTTTATAACTTCCAAGTTATATTATATTCCATGTTTAATGGGCTAAATTAGAGACAAGAAAGCTCTCGTGACAGAAAGTAGGCTACATCTTAAAACGCTTAGACCTAATGGCCACTAAGGTATTATTGGTGGATCGTAAGTGCCAAAGTTAATGATTCCCAAACAGTGGCCATGTTAGTGGGAACAATATTGATAAGATAGCTTCTTTGTAAAAGATGTTAGCCCTGACCTCAAAAATTGCCCACTGGCCTCTTTCTTGAGCCATTCACCACCCCCTGTGACAGATATGAAGGAGACCTAATTTCTTCACCATGAGAAATGGACACTGACCTTGGCATTCTTTAAATCATTACAGATCACTATGACAGTTAAACACGATTGGTTATAAAACATTGGCAAAGCTTTGAGCCTTTCTCAAAGCACCACTACTGTAATAAAATGGTGAAAAAAATATGGTATAAATCAGAGATCAGGCCATCATTCCAAACTGAGCACCTGGACAAGAAGGATATTCCACAGCAAGAAAGCTGTCATCCATCCACATCAGCCACCATAATACTGCCTGCTCAAACAGAGGTTCAAGCAAGGTCACATGGTTGGCTGACGCCACCACCAAGTTAGCAGCCCACTGATAATCGTGGTGTAAATTACTGAAAAGGCAAGACAAATTTAAATTTCCAGTTATTAGCTTTTGATAACTGGAAAGAGTTAACAGTATCAGTGTTGTGGAACAAGTTTGAGTAGACTATACAAAAAAGCAATGCATACTTTTAAGTAAACTCCCACACACTTCATCAGATTGCAACCTCCTTCACACATTCCAAACCCATCTTACATCAGCCGTCCATCACAGATGAGCAGCCATTTCGACATCTGCTGATATAGGTGTATCATCCGTCTACGTACAACCCACAGTCCACATGAGGCTTGGCCTTTCTTTACACTGCATGCATAATGCACAGAAAGCACATCGGTCTAAGCTTTCCAAACCCTGTCTGCATGGTGAATATTTACTCAGAGGCACTCTTATAGCAACACAACCAGTCTGGTTTCCGACCTGCTCCCCGATGCTTTCCTTTGACCTGGTCAGTCATCTGAGCCCCTTCCGTCTACAGCAGTTCATTGCGCGATGAATCTTTAATGGCACATTGAATTCAATCCTGGCCTACAAAGATCGCTTTTTCACACGCGCAGGAGAAAAGGATATATACACAGCGTTCTGTCACCCGCCATCCTTCTCCATTTCCAGAGAGGGGTTGTTGTCCCAGCCACAGATCATTACCTCAGGAAATTATTATTGAAAAGAAAATACAAGTGTGCCCCTGACCACTGACTCTTACTTTCATCTAACCCTTCCCGAGCAACTCTGAAAATCAGAATGAACTCCTAATGACTAATGTTGATTTCAAGGATCTTCCCTCCTATGAAGAGCACTAACAGATTTTACTGGCTGATAGCCATATCTCAACTGCTCAGCGTGTTTCACTCAATGTGCTAGGACATACGAACAAAGTTTTTTGATGTTATCCTATAAAGCATGACAAAGTTCTTGTATACACCTACTTCTGGATGGTTCCTAGTTCTGCACAATCATTCAACCGACCTCAATCTAAATTTTGATTGAGGCCAACGCTTTGGGGAGGCGGAGGTGAGGCAGAACTTTGGAATGCAGAGATGACAGTTGAACATCTCAGCCATTTGCCCAGGCATTCTCAACAAACAAGTCACAGTGTCTGCACCAGCCCCTCTGGCTTACAGCTCTGTGACTGCTGAGCCCATGCATGACTTCTTGTGCAA
This sequence comes from Anguilla anguilla, assembly GCF_013347855.1. Classification (NCBI taxonomy): domain Eukaryota; kingdom Metazoa; phylum Chordata; class Actinopteri; order Anguilliformes; family Anguillidae; genus Anguilla; species Anguilla anguilla. The sequence continues at coordinate 27,935,569 of NC_049216.1, read as the reverse complement.
ACATTAGCCTAACCTGTAGACGCAAGCACTGCTCCATAACCAATAAAACGCCAGCACCAGGTTGGAGGGGAGGGCGGGCCTGTTCATTTCATTCCACAGTTTCTACCATGTGCTTCCCATTACGTGCAACATAGTTCTTACAGTAACAACGAATGCAGAAACCTGCCAGTGTCATTTTAAACCAACGTAATGTAGCTAAATAAATTACTGAGATAAAGAAAGCGAAGTATAAGATATTGATGGCTGTATATCAGTAATATCCATTTAAGTCTTGGATCCATTCATCCCTTCAAGAACATTCAGAAAATTAATAGCAACCCAGGATTTATGGCAAGATTCTGGTGTCACTGGGTTCACTGTTCATGACCACTGTGTTTTATTGCCTCTAATCTAAAGATGACCCGAGACCACCTGGTGGAATCAGGTTACGCTTCGCGGACTCAAAACTGCCAAGAATTATAGGTCTTATTTAACAGCATGGTAACGCTATACAAATAAACACAGCTACATGTCCAAGAGCATACACGTTCTGCGTAATGCTACTTTGATTTAAAGTGACAGTTCACTTTCTGGGGTTTTTAGACATTAGCCTATATCAGTTTTAATGTTTTCAATTGGCCCAGACACTGAAAGACCAATGAAAAATATACACTAATATCAAAATAATATAAATGTTCTCCATAAAGTCAACTATTACATTACCAGCATAGCAATAAAAAAGTTTTTTTGGTTTATAAAGCATGCATTAAAGCATAATTCTCAGTAATGACCCAAACTACATCTTCAGGCAAAGGATTATATAAAATATTTAGATGAGAAATATCATCAGGCAAATATAGGAGGATGTAATGAGTTCATGGCAATGCAAAATATAAGAGAATCTCCTTGGAGAAGCAGTGTCTCTATCATTCTTACATGTCTACTGTAAGTAGGAGCAGCAGAGAACCTGACCCAGGCTCAGAGACAGCGTGTGTGTGACAGCGTGCTGTGAAATGCAGGTTATTTATACAAGCCAGTACTGTACACACACACACACACACACACACACACACACACATACACACACACGCCCAGTCACACCCACACCCACGCACACATGCATTCATGCATACACACACATGCCCACACACACACGCCCACACACACACCCACGCACACACGCATTCACGCATACAGACACAGACACACACACACAAGGCCAACGGGCTAGACAACACTACAGTCAAAATCAGGGCCGTCATTCTGATTGAACCAATGTGAAAATTCACTGGCAACCAAAAGAAAATTTACTACCTACTGAGTATTTCACCTTCCAGAAAATTATTAATTAAGAACCATTCATAGCTATATTCTTTCCATGTGAAATAGGCTATAGGTAGGGACAATGGTCAGTGAATTACCAGGGGCATAGCTCAATAGTCTAAACTATTCTAGTTGCACATTCGGAAAAATAAATATTTGGCTATATTGTTTTAAAAGACTATTGATTGATTGAATCTATTGATTTATTTCTCTTCATGCAAAAACTAAAATCATGTCCCTATATGAATTGCATAAATGTGTTGCACAGTAGCTATAGTTGCCCAAAAAAAAAAAACCCCCCCCAGCAAAAATCCCACTCAGTTACGTACAGCAGAACATACAACCTGGCCATGCCTAGACATGCAATTCATGAGAGTGCGTCCTTTCTCCTACAACAGGCACTCATTTATAAACACCACGTGGAGCTATCAAAGGACTAAATATAAACACTCATTACTGCACTTTCCAAATGGCTTCTGGCAAGAAGCACATTTTACCCTGCTCATTCCCCCACCACAGAGAGAGCACTCGCATACGAGCATAGATCCGTACGTTTTCCCCACTGGAGGAAACGCCGTTTCAACTTACATGAACCAGAGGGCAGAATATAAAACCTCAGATACAGTTCTGCGCTGTAGGGCCAAGTTGTTATTGAGGGTCCTGTTAGAACGATCAGGGCGATTCTTGGCAAGTGTCAAGGGACAGCATAAGTATCAGCGAGTCCCACGCTCACTCTGTGCCATTCCTGTGGTAGCCCAGCAGAATACCGAAACGGAGACCCTGCGTATAACGGCCATCATCACATAGTACAACTTCATTAACTTCAGTATTGAGGAAACTGATTGGCAATTAGGTATCCTTTTTTGTGAATAAAGGCAGCCAATGGCAAAGCCTGGATCTTTTGCAATGCCATCTTGCCCAGCCTGGTGACTCAGAGGAAAAGAAGCAAAACACAGGAAAGGGAATTTGCACAACTGTGTTGCGTTATATTTTTACAAGGAGAGCTGCACTGCAGCGGAAGTCTTTGAAATGCCGAACAGATAAACTGTGCCAGGAAATCCGTCTGACCCCCAATGCTCGGGCACCGGAGAGAGAGTTTACAGCTTTAAAGAGAATGACTTTACAACACAAACATTTATGAATCCCGATTAAGCATTTGGACGGTCAGATAGCATTAGCTTTGGTGAAAGTTCATATGAACAGTGAAATTAGGTACAGGACGGCTCTGAACTAAAAAGAACTCTGAAGCATTAATGATATGTGCAGCTTTTAAAGTGTTCCAGTATGGTGGCTTTAATTGTTTAAATTTCTCACTTGAACATATTTGCTGAATTTGCTTATTGCTCGCTGGTGTCACCTTCATGTTCGCCAGCTTGCAGAGGAAAAATATTGATGTTCAACCTTTTTTTTTAATTTTTATTCCTGTTTAGAACTGACCACAGCAGGAGAGAAAGAAGCTGTTTAAATTACATAACCATTTAACTGCACAGAAAGGTTTAGTTTCTGGTGTGAAATATCAATGACGTGACAAAAATGCCATCCACCAGTCATAAGTAGGAATTCCTTTATTGAGGATAATTCATGCCTATGATATTTTAAACAAGATAAATACATACTTCCACTTTGATTTACTACAAATATTACTTTCAGCCAGTTGTCTGGAATTGATGAATGCAATCTCCTCAAAGATCCCCTCATCTTCAATTTTTGTAAGATGTGTGGTTGTGGCCGGGATCTCCATGCTTGTTATAATCATATCTTATTTCTCTGCAGTTCTCTTGCTGCTTCTGCAGAGAAACAGATGTTGGAACAGGGTCTTACTAATATTTTTCGGGATCAATACTAGAGATGTGCATATTCATCTTCTAAGTAACCTTGATAGCTCAACCCATTAAGGACACTCACTGTATCACTAAACCCACACTGTAAAGATCAGTGACCACACTTTTGGTAAAACATTTTAGCAGCCATGAACCTACCTCCTAGTTTGCAGGCACACACAAAAACAACTATCACATGTAAGCACATGTAACGCAACACGATTCATAGTAGAAAGACAATGTGGGAAGACTTAGCCTAAATGTACAAAAAAAGGGAGCAAGAAAGGACCATGGCACATTTGCAACTGCTATTAAGAGCTTAATAGGGAGCTAAAATCATAATGTTTATTTAGAGCAGTCCAGGTAGTAATTTTCACACTCCCAGGCTAATTATAATCCTGAATCTAGATTAGAACTGTCAACGGCATGACCGCAGTAACAGAACGGGCTTTGTTGGTTCAGGGACAGCCACTTAATCTCATGCTTTTACCATGGTGACCAGTTCCAGCAGTGGTAAACTAATCCACTGGGGATAATAGCAGAGGACAGAGGTGGAGCAATGAAGAGAAAAGGGCCTTAAGAGGAGCTTTGGCAAGTTGGTCAGCCCCAAACACTTTCTCTCCCTCTCACCAGGGAGCGGTGAAAGATGACCCTGTGATCACGTCGTCCCTCACTGGAACAAAAGCATGAGCTTGGCTCTCGTTTAGTACCCAAACACTCCACATCGCTGGTCACTCAAACATCCAGATTTAAAATGGACGAACAGGAACAGCATGCAAGGCAGGATCATCCAGAACTCACAGTTGGCCACTGTTTGGTTCTCCAATTGCAGATACCATAGATCAGGAACTATCAGTCAACCTCCAGACAACCTGAAAAGCACTCTGAAATGCTTCCGTACTGACAACTGTGTCAGGCTAACATGTCAACAGTGGCGTGGGGCGGAACCTTCTGAAATAAGCGCCTTCAATAACGGTGATCAACTAAGAGCATGGAGTACCACATTAGGCTTAAAAACTGATAAAACTGTAGCCATCAAAGGCAATAAAAGTATGGTGCAACGTAAGACTAAAACATTCCTGTCAGAACAGACCCATAACAGAATTTAAACAGTTCCTTATCACAGAGAACAAAGCTCAATATGTGGATTACCATCCTGAAGTACAGGGAAATATTTAGAGAAAAAAAGTAACAGTTGCAGTCTTAAATGGACCAAATCCTGAATTTGGCAATACAGGAAACAGGTTCAAAGAGGACACTTGGCACAGGCCACATACTAGGCGAAATGCCAACCATTTTAAACATGGAATAAATAAATAGATTTTGCTCTCCTCACTGCCCAGATCGACCAAGCTGCACCCCATCTCAGGTTAGCCTAGCACTGCCCTCCCCATCTCCAAGAAATGTTTTTAAAAACAAAGGGCACCATGAAAAATGATGAACAATAACACTGCCACGGTTGCATTAACACTGTAAAAGGCTTATTACTTGAGCATGATAAAAAATGTTACTCTGTATAAAACTCCACAGCAAATTATCAGCACTGACTTGTGTGTTGAGTGCTGTCGGTAATGAGAAATGTGTGTGGACATCTTGTGTCGTTCGGCTGCTTTCAAGTTGAAACAAAGTCACACACAGAAAATATTGCAAGAATATTTTGACCTGGGGCCAATGATTCTTTTTACTGCAGTTTGGTTAGTGTTAACGATTAACCCCCTGAGACCACTTTAAGTTAAAGGAGTAAGCCGAAACTACGTTTACAGATCTTTCCGACAGGGTTGGCCCATAAAAAAAGAAAAGCACATTTATACTATTTCATCATAATGTTTAAGGCAGAGGGGCAACGAACACCACATGATACAATGAGCCCAAGTTACTAAGTTCCAAGTTCTTTAAAAACGCAAAAAGAAATCACCAAGATTTCTCTGAACGTTTGGTGGGCTACTTTTCATTTTTAAGCAGTGCACATGAATGAACAGGACATTTTAAGCATTAAGATTTTAATATCAGTGACTTTAATCCAAAAACCAATACTGAAACTTCTTGGCTTTAATAGTCTCCATAATCACATATATTTCATTTCATTTCACATAGGCGGTGCCATATAGCCTATGGTATCCATAAGGTGGAAATGCTCTTGATAATTCCTTTTGATTTATTCATAGATTTTTCTTCATCATTTTATTTAGTTGAAAAATTGGTTTAGTGCTTTATTGGTTTGCTGCCTTTCCTCATTGGTCACCTTAATCCCTGTTAGAAGTGGGACTGCTGGAACACACCCAGGATCCAAACCCTTTTGAAGGCTGTGTCAAATAAATACTTTGATGTTATCTGAGGAGGACCATTAGGCTGAAATAAATACAATAAAGCCCATTTCCATTGTGCGTGTGTGGCAGTTTTAGATTGAACTGTTGTCAATGCAAGGTCTTGGATAAGCAAAATTTACCAATAGGAGGTGGTGTGGGAGGTTTCACTAGAGATGACAACCAAATACTAAATAGTGTAACATTACTCATTAGCTGACGAAATGTGGAAGGAGAAATTGTTGTTGGCGGTCTCTGGCTGCCTAGACAGTGGCTGCTATTAGAAAGACCAGAGAGAGAACTCTGGCCAAAGTGTTGGACAGGGGGTAGCCTTAACTGGTGGGTGAAATTATATACTACTTTCTGGCTAGCTTTTCAGGTTGATCAGTAGCAGCCTATTTAGCCATGACCTTTAAAATGAATTTTTTTATTGAAATGGGAAACTTGACCAGTTGCAACATTGCAAACTATGACTAAATTTCGAGTAGCTAGCTAACTAGGTGCTGCAACTTCTCTCATGCTCACACTACATAATATGGCGGAATACCACTCTGCTAGCTAGCAGTTATTTCTATTGATGTTAACGTAGTGTTTGAATCTATGTGCAAGCATTATTTCTGTGATGCGTATAGCGAACGCTAAAAGACGGTGGGTCAGCACCAATGGAGACAACTCACCGCCAACAAGAAAGAGTCAGTGATGGATTTCTCCATGATTTGGACCATTACAGTATGGCCTTGCATAGCCAATATGTATGAATCCAGAATATTAACACAAGGCATTTAACAACAGCAAACCTGTTTGGATGACAGAGAGGAGCAGCTGAGCTGCCAGTGTCTTCACTGTCAGACATTGAAAATTTTATCACATGATGGGTTTCATTTCTGAATCAGCGTGGCAGTGTATTATAATTGTTAGGGAACCAGGCTTGTAACTCAAAGGTTTCAGGTTCAGTTCCCAGTCAGGGCACTGCTGCTGTACCATCGAGCAAGTCACTTTACCTGAATCGCTTCTGTAAAATTATCCAGCTGTATAAATGGATTTAATGCAAAACTGGGCTCAATTTCCTGGGTTCAATTTACAGCAGTGGAAGAACACAGGTAGAAGAGAAATAACAACTGTAACCGTGTATCTGGCCGAACCCAGGGTGTGCTGCTGGCCCTTTAAGACCACAAACCACTTCACAGGCATACCAAGCAAAGTGAATCGACACTGCAGTTCTATCAGGCTGATTCAATCACACTGGTGATGACTGAAGAGGCATGCTGCCACCTCCATGGATGACATATACCATCCCACGCAAACAGCTAGCCTCTGGCCACAGCATGAGGCCAGTTTAAAAACTCTGGTCATTCCGGGCTTGTTCCACGTTTCCGAAGCAACAGCACGATCAGGAAACAGGGCAGTGCCCATTAATTGGACCTATGGCTGGGGAGGAAGGTGGGCCATGGTATATGGGGCCTTTGCCGTGTTTAAAGATGGTTCCTCCATATTAACTTAAATCATAATAACCTACTGTGCTTCAAGGATCCATTTCATTCACTCATTTTGTGACATTCACCAAGAAAATATATACCTAATGTAGTCATCTACTTAAAAAAAAAAAAGGATTATTCACGTTTCAACGATGTGAAATGTTACTAACACAGACACAGCTGTATTTAAAACTGCTCATCACCTGTTCATGTACAATTACTTTTAACCAATTAATACATTCAAATACACTATTTGTGTTACTTATTCTGCTTTTGGTTTGTCACAGCTTTATTCCTGCAATGTTTTTTTTGCAGAACAATGCGCTGCATTTCGCCTTTTCTGTTAAAAAATCTGAGCATTTTGATTCTTTAAATGGTGCATTTTTCTATGGTATAGGATTCACTGAATGGAGCTCAATAATGATAATGAGGAATATTCTGTACCATTGGAGGACACTAAGAAGTTAGTGTCAGAATGCTTTAATGCTGCACATACAATGCACCACAATGACCAACTTCCTTCCAAATAGGGCACTGCATTACACGTTCAGGAAAAGGAACAATGGGCTCTGTGATAAATACCTGTTTCAACACGACCACAGGGATGTATAATCAGTAAAATCTCAAAAGAACTGTGCAAATGTTCACAAACACGTTGTGCTGAATCAATGCACAACACGTACAGGGTGAATTAAGAATCCATTCCAAGTTCCAGAGATGAATCTATGCTTTTGATGCAGTCACATTTATTTTTATTTTAACCTTTTTTTAACTAGGACAATCAAAAGAGAAATTAGGTTGTGTAGGGAATGCAGATAATGTTCTGGTACAGTTTGTCATGTCATCTACAGTTCCAAAACAGTACTCTAACCTAGCTCTTCTTCACTGCTCGATATACAAAAAAAACCCATCAAGACTTGATGAGATCAAAAATCATTTAAATTTGGATGCTGAAAATGTATCATTTAAATCCATGGATGTCATCTGCATTTTCTTCTGAACTACTGTCAAGATCTGCTTTTTTGGATGAGATTTACTGTCTTAGAATATATCAGTGTCATCAATATTTTATTAACCGTGTCAAGTCAATCCACATATAGAGGGGGAGAAGGCAGGGAACTGAGAGATGTGAGCTTGTTGAAATTCTGAATTATGTTTCTTTTGAAATATATACACATATTACAGATCACACTCTCCACTGACTGCACAACTTCGGAGAGAGAGAGAAGAAATCCAGCACTGTAGGTGAGCTAGAGCAATATTGTTTTTGGTCACCTTCTAACCGTCTCACTTAACAACTTTTACCACATCCTTTCAGTTGAGTAAAAGAAGGAAGGAAAAAGACAGAAACTGTAATCACTTCATCATAAATGACAAATTCATAAATAAGATGACAAGATGGTTTCATCGAAACATCAATTACCCCCAGACAAGAAGCACCATAATCTGACAGACTAAAGATTTCAGGCCTTCAGTGCAACATCAGGATGTCATTTCATCTTCCAAAAAATAAAAATGACTCATTTTGTATGTAAACATATCTTCATTTGAGCTTCTGAAAACAGTTTATTCTATAAACCGTCTGCAGTTATATGCGGACAATCTAATATAGATTCAATCGCTGCACAAAAAGAGGACAAAGGGCTATTAGCAAATCATTTGCAAAAAAAAAAAAAGTTGTTTTTTTTGTAGAGCTCTGCCATGTGTAAAAGCAAACAGAGCTTTAAAAATTGTAAATGAGCTGATCACATGATCAGGCTTTGAAATCAAAGCCAGAGGATTCAGCTGAGTATAACTTGGCAATGAGGCAAGTATTCACTTCAGGCAAGTTATTTTCAGTATTCACTGCAACAGGCCTCCTCTTGGGGCTTGAGAGGGATACTTGGAAGCAAAGCACCCTTCTCACACCAGCGTTCACAAGAAAAAGTACCCCTTTAGCTGCGGTGGTGCATGCAATGCTATGCTATGGCCTGTAAGGAGGATGCTCTCAACTTCTAACATGTGTTAGGCTAATGCAGGTTTAAATAACCAAAATGCAATCCAGTAGGCTACTGGTTTGCTTTTGCACAGCTAAGCCTAGACTGGCAATAGTGAGCCACAGCTTTGCTACCATCTCCAATGATCTGAAAGAACTGACAGAAATGATAAACGCAGCCTGATGTTGTTCCAACCATCAATTTCTATTGCGGAAAGGCTATTACCAATATGCCATTTACACTAATCGCCAAAAGGCCTGCGAGAAGAATACTTCATTGGATAAAAAAGGAATACCCATTTAATTTAAAAAAACAGTGAAAGCATGATTATTAATCATTAATATCTGTGGCCTCCCAAATGGCCCTTCAGATAAAGCCCAAGAGCACTTGGTGCACCCCCTGGCATTGATTTGAATAGTGAATGTGCCAGGGCTGACTCTGGCCAGGAGTCCCAACGGCCAATGCCCAATTAGCCAGAGTGATCTTATCAGAACGAACTGTGAGAGCGAGTCTGCTGCCTGCTATGTGCTCGCACCAGCTACAAAACAGAAAGACACAGCAGGAGAATAAAAGCAAAAAGGGTGGCAGTATACAACCAAAAACAAAGAAACTACCAATCCAAGCAACAGATCAGTTAAAACTGTGCGGCCTTGGCAAATACAGAATAATCAGCATTTCAAAAGGATGATGAACCCCTTGAGGAACACAGTCAGGTCATAGAAACTCTGAACAGCCACTTTCAAAATTTGGCTTAATTTGAAGATTAAAAACAAGGGCACAGCAAAATCCTTCCTAATTTTCTCTGTGTGCTAACAGATGGAGGGAGGACAGAAAGCGCAACTCGGAAAGAAACATAGCAGTCGCAATGTTAGCCTGTGCCTCATGGATGAACACGGCTTTGTTTTTATTGCCAGTCAAAACTATTTCAGGGCCTTCAGCGATAAGTGAGCATCTGTGGACATTCAAGTGAATCCACTGTTTTCAAGCAAGGCTTGTACACAGGCCAGTTTGTTTAACAAAGCAAAGTCAATATTAATAGAGCGCACATACACATTTACACACAGCCCAGCCCAATTCCTATGTGATAGTTAATGATAAACCATTCTGTGGCGTTTAGGCAGTCTGAGAAAGCGTACACCTAGAATAACAAGTGGAGCTAACGTTCTGAAAGCTGCACACGTACAATGAAAATTCATTATCCCACCACCTCAGCTTCTTAGCTCAATCCCATATCTGAAAAGTATAGACTTTGTTTGGGCGAGAGAAACCAGGAGATGCTGAGCATGTGAAAGAAGGTTTGAGGCCAGTTATTGTTTTAACTGCAGCCAGAGTCTGCCTTGCCTCTGGTCCAAAGGTTCTGTCATTTCTAAATAACTTTACTGTCAGCTTCATTATACCACAGAGCAGATTCACCTGAGTTCTTATGAGAGATTCCTCACCCTAAGTTACTAATGAGACTGGAGAAAGTACATTTAAGGAAACAAAAATCTCTCCATACCCCTCAAGTGAGTAATTGCTAAAAATACATATCTATAAGCATCTCCAGGGTGGATTGCCATCACTTATGGCTCCATGTCCATATGTCCAGCTCCATTGCCATAGCAAAGCTTGCATCTTTGGTGCACATGACCCTGTAGTTCATTAGTGCACACTGGCCCCGGGGGCTCTGCAAAGCTAAGGCCAAGAGGAGGGCTGTGCAAATTAGTGAAGACGATCTGTACGTGGAGAAATTAAAGTCAGCAAAAGTACAGAGTGGCATAAGCAAGTGTGCTTATTAGGAGGAAGCCAGCTGTTTTGTTAATGCTGGCATATCATTTTCGTATCAAAAGGCTGAGTTCTCATTAGCGCTCTGAAGCAGCTGTCATTCTAAGGGAGAAACCTGGGGGGGGCAAATCATACGCAAGACAGAACAGAATAACACAGGATATGAAGTTAGCACATCTTTCCTACGAACAGACTCATGTTTTAACAAGAGATCATCTCAAAATGGCAGAGGCTTCATTTTACTGGTTTATCCTATTTAGAATTTAGTCCACACTGGTGCAATCAATCACTTAAAAAAATAACATTCTCATAGAAATGTTATTGGAGTACAAATTGTGCTTAAGCAGGATTCTTTTATATGCATGTACAAGGAAATCTTCAAAGCTTAATCAATGATAAAAGCAGCCATTTATATAAGGGCCACCTTATATAGCATATTTAACGTGAAAATACTAGCCTACATGTAAATGCAATGCAAATTTATGTGACCAGAATTCATTTTAATTAGCGCAACCCATTACAGTACAATATAGCAACAGTAACCACGGCAGGCTGAGCCTCAATGAAAGGTCAATTTTACAGTTACATGGCAGTTACTCGTCTTTAAAACCAATGTTTGCCCATGACAATTCAATTAAAATGGGTACAACTGTTGTTGAGTGACAAGACAGGAATCGAATCAAGCTAAGGGGGACATCCTACATAGCCAATGTCAAAACGGTTTGAAGACAACATTGACTAGGATTGCAATTCCACTACCTTTTTTAAACAGTGTGGAATTGAGCTGTTGGTGTGGAAGACATGCAAGGAAATGACAGATCTGGAGAAAAGCAAAAACATTGATGACAATAACTTCATTTAAATCCTACAAAAGCAAGTAACAGATTATTAGCATTCTGCCAAAATGTCTAGCTCTAGTGTTCATTTTGAGGTCACAGTTCTTAATTGGAGGTTCTGATGATTTCTACATTGTCAGCTGTGGAATTACTGTCTTAAAACACTATCGCCTATTACTCATTAACCACTGAAACAGAATAGTTTCAGCTTCAACAATGTCTTAAGAAAGTTCAGCCAATTTTTTCTATTATTTTTGTGTTATATTATTTATGCTATTTCAAAAAGTTGGTAATGATGCACAATCAAAGCATAGGCTACGCTACATTATAAATCAGATAGCTGGGGTCATGTCTTTTTTGTTTGTCAGATCATAGATCAAAATGGTGAGAAATCATCAATAATTACTTTCTGGGTCAAAGAGAACCGTGGATCATGTTTACAAATAAAGAAACATACTTCTGTGTAACCAAGCATGAACAAATAATGGATGTGCTTTAAAGTTCAGGATTTGTGATTAATGGTTAGAACTCATGATTTACAAGCATCGGTAGATGCATTTCCTATTTCTAAGGAGTAAGAACTATTAATTACAAGAGTGAATACTTTTGACAAAAAATGTCTGCAGGAATTGAGAACTAACCCTATTTACCCCAAGGGCACCATAAACCAAAGGTACTTTCAAAAACATCTCAGCATGGTGATGGCACAGCAAAGAAAATGGTCATTTTTCCAAAAGGTGCATGACGGCCATCATTTAACTCCATGAGTCCTCCCTTCATCACAGCACCCTAACTTCTGCAGACCTTGTAGGCCTACTTCCTCTGATACTTTACCACAGCTAACAGCACTACTGCAGGTCCCAAAATCCAGCGCTTCAGGGTAGGATCACAGCAGCTCCACAAAGATACATCTCCTATTGCTGGGAATGTGACACCTTTGGAATACCGAGTGCCTAGCATCCAGTTCCCAGACACAAAAGGCTTCCCGGATATTGAGGTCTTTTTGTTCACGGTCATTTCTGAGCTGCATACCACAGTGACCACATTCCAACATGGTCCCATTTTAGGGAAACATTCTCAAACAGCACTGCCACACGGACATGGGGGGTCAGACAATTCCAGACAAGGAGGCAAAAACCGTTTATCCTTTGGTATCATTCTGTCCACTGCAAAGAAGTAGGCTAATAAACTATCAAAACAAGTCACAGAATCTTGATGAGACAACTACACCTTGATTGCTTGGTTTCCATTAATAGGTAATGACTGCAGGTTAAGTCTGCTTTAGATCCTGTAAACCACCCCAGACTGCATGAATCCAGCAATGACATCAATCCCGTAAAGGTCCTTGCGACTCAAATCCCTCAACATGAGTAAACCCATAAAACCACCATAACATTTTTTGCATCTAGGAAAATACTATGAAAAATAAAAATAAGTGCATTTTCAAATACACAGAGCACAAAAAATAGAAAGTAGAAACAAAAACCATTGTGATCTGCAAACCACTTAATGGTTCTGAGAACATTCAGAGTAAAGGGTCTTAACTGGTATACAAAGCCAACTCACAGCCTTTGCACTTTGAGCTGCTTTTTTGTATAAAGGTGCTGTACAAATAAAGTTGATTAATATATAAGCTGGCAGGGTATGAAGCTGGTTTCACATTCTATCAGGATTACTGTAAGTGCACACTTGTTCTTGTAAAAATACACTCATTATGACTTGTTCAAATGCCCCTGTTTTCACTGTCCCAGCCCCCTTAAATTTTTGGGCTGATTTCCTCTGAATGACTTTAAAGAGAAAGGAAAAGATCATTTTTAAAATCATAACCTAAGGGAAACATCCAGTTCAATATGTAGGCAGGAACTTCACAGTGCATGCAGACAGATGCACAAAATCACCAAGGCTTCTAAAACCACTGTCTGTCTGACACCAAGTCCAAATTCAAACATGACAGTTGACTGTGGACTGCACTTGTCGCCAGCAAAAACTTTCCTATTTTCCCTCCAAGTAGGCTAACTTTGTCTAGTAAACTTTCCACCAGAGGGTCTGATTGGTTAAAATAATGCAGGCCGGGGCTTTTAGGGGGAGTTTTCCATTTCTGTTTCGTATTAGCCTACATAAAATAAAGTTTTTTTTGTTGTTGTTTTGTTTTGTTTTTAAATAGCATACACTTCTGAGATGTATACGTGCAAAACAAAATCAGGCCAAACATTATTTTTTCTATAAGAAATTGGAAAAAGAAGTTGGCCTAACAGCAGAAACTTGGTGTTTGAATCTGTTTCTACATTACAAATAATAATAAAAATTATACCAATCATATGGGCACAACAAAAAGATTTTTCCGGGCCAGATCTGACTTGCAGATTCTAATACAAAAAGGTTGTTCTTCTGAAAAAAATGGGAAAAGGGCTTTCCCTGCTCCATAGAGTTCTTCCTAGAAGCATACTAGTAAACAAAATGGATGCATTAAATATAGCATGGTGGAAAACATTAGGCTAATTAAGCTTTAAATTAAAACATTTGAGGAAAAACTGATTCCAAATTATTATACAAGTAGTTCATTAAATACATCCAGGAAAAATATAGCTAAACAGTCATAACAGAAGGCCCTTTCCCTACAAAGACTGAGTCCCAGAAAAAAATTAACAGACCTTCCATTTAGAATTTAGGTTACCTTGACCACAGAAAACCTACAGTCATTACAACTAACATTTACTCTTGAAATCCAGAGAAGGTAGATTTCAGTGCACATTCAAAATAAAATTTTGTTCATGCACCAGCGACACTGAAGACCAGTCGTCTAGGCAGACTATGCAGAGGTTGTTGCGCTCTCCCCCACAAACCACTGGCATCCCTACCACACCATAAAATCTGGCTGACTTTACACTATATCCCTTAACATTTCAAAAAGGAAAAAACACTGGATTTGGAAAGCAATTACAATCTGTAAAAAAACAACAATCCAATCACTGAAAAATGTCTATAAAATCAGCAGTGCTCCAAAACATCAACACAAACATGAGCCAACCTTATGCACATGAACTGACTTGCAGTGTACAGAAACAAGCAAATCTATGGATAGGCCTAGACTTTTCTGTATGAATAATTCACAGTGATTATTCAAGTGGTATTATCCACTTATCCTTAAAGATTTTCTAATTGCACTACATAGTACACTCAAATGCTTCATAAAACTTTCTACAGCACTATCAGAAACAGCAATGGGTATGACAGATACGTAGGTTTGATTGAAAGAAGCCATAGAAGCTTAGACCACCATCATCCACGTGAGGCTTCAGAATTCATGTTAGTAAGCACTCTTCCCATGGATTCCACTGTGATTACACTAGGTCCAGAGACCATTAGAACTGACAGGTCTGCACAAACTGGTGCTTTTAAAAAATCAACAACACATTAAACTAAATTAGAAACATATTCTAGTAAGGAAATTTGAACTAAAGCATTCCCTAAAATAAAATGTTGGGACACCAAAACATTATTCAATCTAGACAACTCCAGCAGCAGTTAAAAAAGGAAGATGGGCTGTGGTGTCACATTTAATGTAGTCATCACTTGTATGACCCCCACATTTAAACAAAACCATCTAGGCCTAAATATTCAGTTTAGCCCTCAGATGTCTGTCCATATTTCCTAAAAGTCTAAAAGTTTAAAATCAAAACACAGCTTTAGCACATATTACAGTGATGAGTAACTACCAGTTTAAACACAGCATGAGTAATATGTTGTAAAAAACCCTTTTTCCTTGTCACTTGTTACATGTTGCCCCATCCCTGCACTTCTTGGTAAATTGTATTTGTCCTAATACTCTAGCTTAATCTTCTGCCTAGTTTGGCTTTGCAGATGTTAGACCAGGATAGTGTTCATTGTTCTCAGCTAGAAATAGCTGTACAAAATAAGTAATTGTACCTTACTGAACCCGTGTTCAGCAGTTGTCTACGATCATGAAAATGCACTTCTTGTACGTCGCTTTGGATAAAAGCGTCTGCCAAATGAATGTAATGTAATGTAATGTAATGTTGATCTAGCTTTTAGTGTTGAACGTGTAATAGTGTCCTCTCACACGGTAGTTCACCTTATCTGAAAACCCTCTGGGAGTTATCATGCTGAACCTCTTAACCCCCCCCCCCTCCCCCACATTAGCATAGCTTTTTTTCCCCACTAGTCTATAGCTTAATTTATATGTCAGCAGAGGCATGTCCCCACCCCTTCCCTATGGCCCAATTTCTGTGCAGGCACAACTGACACATAGCTATTTATGCTTAAATTATAAAACATTTCCAGCGAGCCCTAATATAGGAATGGGCCCTGGACACATCAACATTTAATGATTTTAACGGTCTATCTGTATGAGGCTTTGCATTAAAATTACATGCTGATATTCAAATTACATATTGGAATTATATATACTGCAGAAAGTTCCAGCTTAACCCCTTCTGTAGCACTCCTTTTTTAACACAAGTCTGAAAATGACATATCCAAAATAAAATGGTTACTATTCTTGAATCGTTTCAGCTATGGGCATAATTCTGGTCTCTTCTGAAAGGTAGCCTAACCCAAGTTGGGAGTTTGCTTTCCTAGAGTCAGAATTACTCTAAATATTACAGAAACAAAGTAACAGAAGCTCAAACACAGTGATAGTTTTTTTCCTCACCCAAAAGATTATTTATTTTATTTATTTTTTTGAGTAGATACAGATGTTTGTGGCTGAGCCTGGTCAGCTTAACGCAATGGGGCCACTGCCACAATGCTGGACAAATCCTGGTTCAGATTTGATGACAATAGCACCAAAAATGAGTACTGTGTATTGTTTTTTTTTCCCAAGCTCTGTCTAGGCAAGTTTCCAAAAAGGCCATTTGGAGACTCCAGGACACTTGGTAACCAAATGATATTATGGGTCTTTAAAGGTATAAAATACTATATATTATATACTGTATGCTTGTGGAAGAAGTGTGCTGAAATTAGCTTCCTTTCCCTCCGCCTTGTGACTCTCTCCCACTCCCACGCCACTTCTGGCAGCAGCAGGTCTGAAAGATTGTAGAAAACAACTACATTAGCTAGCTAGTTTACTAATCCATTGATTGAGGGGCACTGGTTGAAGCTTTATTCAAACACTTCACCCCATTCAACATGTCAAACACATTCCACAATTTCACATACCACATTTATTATTCAGAATGAGGCCTACTCCTTACTCATTAGCATACTGAATAATAATAAATAATATTTTTGAGAATGTATTTAGATGCTCACGAATATAATATGGGATCAAGTTCTTCACTGAATTTGAATAATTTTTGCCAATTAAGTTACCTTTCGAAACGTAACTTCAATGTCTAAAATGCTTCTCAGTCGTCACTATAATAGCTTGCCACTGGCTAGCTGTGTACTGGGATGTTATGCCCTCCATGTTAAGTCATTGCTTGCACACAGCAGATCCCACTGGCAGTACTTTTTAGGTGGGCTCATCTTGCTCCAGAGATTTTCAATGTACGCAGTACTGTCAGCTTGTATGCAAAGGCTAAACAGTCAACACTGTAAGCAGACAATGAACGTTCTATTGATGTTTCTCCGAATTAGTACATTTTTGGGAATATAAGGGGAATTTTATTTGCTGGACCCATGACGTGATAAGGCTACACACTTTACCGTGATTCGTGCTGTCTGTGGATTTCCAAAACATAAACACGAGGACCCCCCAAAGCCTGTTTTGCCTACACGTTACAAAATAAGCAATAACCAGCTGACCACCCTATACCTGGCTAGTCTAACAGTTTGGGCACCAGTTTACTCTACCAGCTTAACCAGCTTTAACCAACCATAGACTAGCTAGAACTACCTACAGACCAGCTTTGACCAGACTAGTCTTAGCTGGAATTTTCAGCAGGGGTGTGGATCAAAAAATCAGTGGATTAATTTGACAGTTTTATTTTTAGAATAAAAACTACAAACTGTGAATAAATACAATAATCAGTCCAAAATATAGCCACCTGAAATTAATTTGTACAAGCCAGTTATGTTTTCTGTGAACTACCATAAAATATGGTGGTGTTACCCAGTCTGCTGCCAATATAGGGTTTTAATCAGACCATAATGAAATGTTATTTGTACGTGCTGCGTTTTCTGGGACACAACCATGACATGCGGTACTGTCCCTCAGTCTTCTGCAAATGTGGGGGTTTTTTTACCCTGGAGCAATGTAATTATTGATAAACAGATAAGATAAATATCTAGATACATTACTTAGCTAACTAGTTAACTTACACAAAATTAACAGGATACATAATTCTGCCCGATATTGGTGACATTGCTTTATGGCCGACAAGACCTCAAACCAGAGAAGGTCAGTCGGTCACACTATTCTCTCTCTCTCTCTCTCTCTCACGCACGCACGCACGCACGCACGAACTCACACACAGAGCAGCCGAAAAAGGAATTTACAGCTTTTGACGTTAGCTAGTATCCAGCAATCTGATTGCCTCCACTAGGTAGGTTTTAGCCAGAATTATTTTACAGGTCGATGGGTTAGCTTTAATCTCAGCCTAAAATTTGGAAACCCAACTACAAATAGCCTATTTATTAACGTTACAAATAACTTTTACAAATATCAACAATACTTGAATTAATGTTTCAAGAAGCCCCACGAGCCTGAACACAAAACAAGTTCTAAGAAATGTACTGTACAGCCCATAGTTTACAGTGCATCCGATTTAGTCAATTCAGGTGACTGTCAGCTGTCAAAGCAACGTTAAATTAACGTTACCATGCTAGCAGGCACAGAGAGCGTGCTAGCCTAGCGCACATCGTGCAAACCCAGCAGTCATGAACTAAGAATAAATAAACCATTAAAGCTAGATCACACTAGCTCCACAGCTTGCATACAAGAGCATGAACCATATCTTATACCAAACCCCCCCCCAAAAAAACAGAATTCTTCTCAGGAACAGTCATTAGCTAACGAGACCTCGCTAGGTAAGCGAATACTCGCCTTAAACTCTATACGTAAATAATGTACATAATCTCATCATTACAGATATGTTGACAATTGTACTCTTACATTTACTTTCTCAGTAGCATTTCCTTTCCAGCGTTGCCCGGAAAAACAGATTATGGCTCCGAAACAGTCCCCCAAAGTATTACTATTAGCTACGTTAACTAGCCAGCTCCGCCTCCTTCTCAGAGATGAGTACCCTAGCAAGCCACAACTTCAACATTACCACCAATATTAGTCTAGATACATGCCAAGCCACGGTTAACCAATCCATGATTTCAAAGTTACTCAAACGTTGGAGGAAAACGAAGTAACATTAGATCTAACTGCTACAGATCAAAATCATTTGTCAAGCAGTTAGTCTAATTGCTTACATTCTCTACAGCTAACATGCTAAAATGATCAAGGCTGCTAGCAACATCATTTATTGCTGTTGCCTAGCTATGTAACGTGGCTAGTCTAGCTATGTTAGTCTAACAATAATACAATAGCTGCCATAGCTGGTAAACGTTAACAGAGTCCGTAAAGTCAAAATAATTGACACCAGCCACTTTAATGTACGTCAATTTAAGTAAACATACTGTTTCGTTCTGGGTATGGAGTGAACGTAACGTTAGCTACGAAAACACACAACACGCCTACAAACTCGTAACTTGCTAGCCAAGGTTAGCTAGCCAATTAGCCTAGCTACCACACACGTTCAGAGTAAATGGAATCGTAACGTTAAAGAGATAAGGCCCACACAAGACGAACAGATAATCATCCCACAGACAAACACAAACATGCTCACCAGTCAAATAATTAATTTGGTTTTACCTTTAGAATATAGCGATTTTGGGGAATTAAGGTCGAGATCAGCGCTGAGCAGCGATATGAAATCAGAGGGCATCGCAATGCCTCTGAGGAGGGGAAATCGGACACCCTCTTGATAAGAAATGTAACAGACTAGCGATCGCTGTAATGTTGAAAAGATGTAGGAATAAAAGTTGAAGAAATGAAAACAGAAAAGTAAGAAAAACGCAAATGTACCTTTACTCAACTGTATACTGAAATATGAGTAACTAGCTGCGTTTCTTTCTCTATCCCTTTCAAAACTGACAACGCTTCCACACTTATTACTCAGTCAGTAGCTACGTTCCTCTATTTTCTTTGCGACTCCTCCCACTCACGCAGGCGCGTCAATGATGAGAAGTGGGCAGAAGCCTGTCACATGACAGTCTTTAACAGATTACAAGGACCGTAGAATTCAGTGATGAATAACTTCAGTTTTTGATGAAGCTTCTTGTTCGTTTTGTTTATTGTTTCTTTTGGTTGACATAGTAGTCCTTAATTAATTGATTGCTTTACGTGAAATTGAGTGTTATGAAAGGAAAGTGAACAGTCGAATTTAATTCCAATTTAAAATTTAGGCAAAATATTTTTAGTAAACTCACTTTTTAAAATTGCGATGGCACACGGAGAGCTTTTAATGTGTGTAGCAAGATGTTTCATCACAGAGTTGTCACCGGTTGTATGCTTTTGTATGCAGGGATTTGGGGCAATGTACAGAAGAGTGACCTTTAGAGGCTGAATAATGTCATAAAAAAAGATTAGCTCCACATCAGAAGGGCCTCTGGAGACCATTTATGTTGTAGTTCTGAACAGGATGGAGAAGAAGACCCTGTCCTGATGATGTACTCTTATTTTGGTCATTTCACAACTCCCAAGTGTTCCACTCAACCTATTAGGTTCCTCTCCATACCTGCTTCATTTTGCACTTTTAATAACACGAGGGCAGGGATGGGCAATTCTGGTTCTGGAGGGCCTGTGTGTATGCAGGTTTTTGTGTCCGCCAGTTATCTTGGCTAAATGAGCCACTTGGCTGTGTACATCAACACTGGTTCACTCTGAGATAAGATCACAGTAAAACATTTCATATGGGGACACAGGAACAGTCTTTGGCTGTTATTCATGTGTTTATCAAGAAATGTAGCTAAAATGTCAGATGATGCAAATGTTAAGGCTGATTATGTCATTAAGGCCAGAAGTTGGCATGAAAACCAGAAATAGATTCTGATTTGTTTAGCATTATCTTTGACGTCAATTGTTTTGTGCTGTGAAACAACCAAATTTCCACTGGGGGCTGAATAAAATATCTATCTATCTATGTGTCTATCTGTCTCTCTCAATCTATCTTACTGTCATTTGATAATTCTCCTCACACAAATCATTAAATTATCTTAACTTTCAGAAGTATTCAATGGCAAGATGATCCCAACAGATAATCTACAGTCTGTAGGTTAACATTGTTGATTATGTACACAAAGTTCTGCAGGAGTTCCTCCACTAAACGTTGGCTGTGTTTGCAATAGAAACACCTTTACTAAGGTCCAGGCATTGTAGTTTATTATTGTAAGTTTGACTTTGAAAATTTGAAAAGAAGCATTGAGTTCTACAACACTTTCTGGTTAATTCTACCCACACCCACATAATTAGTGGGCTACAAGTGAAAAACAGGGGAAGTTTAGGCATGCTGACATTTGACTAGCCAGCGCATTTGGTTCTCAAATTCCTAACCCCTCCCACCTTATTCAAGAATGTAGTACATTCATGAGAACACAGTTCAAATAAGCATTGTTTGCACATTATCTCAAACAAATTATCTTGTGATTAAGTTATGAATAGAATATACATATAAAATAATATAATTTATCTGACCATGGGTCATTGAGTATTGTATGTGATAAGGAGAACAACAAGATTGTTTTGGAAGTTGTGGTCATCAGTTGTACTAATGATCCCTTGGACACTTTAGAATGGTTAAGTATGAGTGGAACATATAAGTAATGTTTTCAGTCTGATTTCTTATGAAGTTGACATAAGAGAGATGAAATGGTGGTGCCAAGATTGGGTTTTACTGTTCAGTTGCACCTTGCAGCTGTTTGGAATGAATATTTATTTTCACAAATCAAAACAGGATTCTACATCAGGCCTCCTCAAATCCTGCGCTACCGTTCAGAGAAAATAGCTCTATATGGTTACTATTTACAAACAAGGTGTTCTGTAATGAAGATAATATTATTGTGTGTGCATGTAATAAAGCCATATTTTAATGAAGCCATATTTGTAAAGTGAAACAATAACGTCCTGAATCTATAAATAATATGCATTTTGCTATATATTGTAAAGTGTTATGCATAAAAATTGGTGTGTGTAATATTAGTTTAAGGTGAGCCGAATATTTATTTAACTGTTTGAATCCGCAGTAAATTATTAATAGCTCAATGTGTATTTGCAGTTGCTATGTGTAATATTTGCTGCTCATTTGTCTATTAAATCCCTATATAATAATTTATAACTCACTTCTAAGCGAGTTAAAATACCATTTAGAACTGAGTTGACTGTATTTGGTATTATGGAAAACCACTATAAATTTGAGTGACACTTTAGAAACATAAAGACTACATGATGCACATTAAATATCATTAATAATAATTTTAAAAATGTAATTACTTTTACAATCAATACATTCTTTATGGGCAATACAACCCAAAGGGACTGTGATGTTTTTTGCACAGATACTGTTCATTCAATTAAAAAAATATATATATTTTTTTTGTAAAGATACTGGCCTAGTATCTGCAAACATTGGTCAGGTATACAGGTATTCCATGACAGTTTCAGAATTCAGTGTGGCAACCAATCAAGGTTCGATGAATCAAATTGATCTCTGACATCTATATTCCTCAAGGGTGTTTTGCTTACAATGACAGTTTATTTCGCCAAGGCTGAGAACGCATTTTCACTCAACTGTGGATTTACCACCGACCACTGAACAAAATCAGTCATGATCATTAAATGCAGAGATGATCTTTGTGAATTTATTTGGAAGCGTAGGCGTAGGTTTCATTTCAGCTTTGGGGCAGGCACACTGCTGGACAACAAAGTGAAATGTCATGTCTCACAAGAATACTAGCTTGCCTAGCAATTCATTCATATGAAAATATTGGGGGTGACATGGTTTTCCCCAAACTTATGCATATGTTTGGAATTATATTTGTATCTATGCAAATTTAAATTGCATGTTTTAATGCTTGTGATTTGTCTTTGACAAGCAATAGTTTTAAAAATATGAAAAGTGTGATACACAAGTATATTTGAGCCATTTTTACAAACAATATATGAAGTAGGGTATATGAGATTAAACCATAAGGCATATTTTCACTTATTTTCCTGGTTAAAGAAAAGATAAATCAAAATAAAATAAGGTGAAACTGGAAAGACTTGATTACCTAGAGTTGATTAAATATGTTAATGCTGGCACTGGAAATGCCAATTCTATTAATTTTATCCTTTCATTATGAGTATGTCAACTGAGCTGTTGTAGTGATATGTAGATTTTGTTATAATTTCAGCAACATAGAATATAGCATGTTCATGTGAATTGCTATGTTAGTTTCATCCCTGCGCAAAGATACCTTAAATATGGCTAGGACATACAGTATGTTTATGTATTTTTGAATTTCATTGTAAAAAGGAAAGCAATAAAATATGAGGACGCAAAGAATGATTATTTCCTCTTCATATGACTATGAGTCTTTGGGGAACATATGAGAAGCGGTTCTATAGCCTTTGATCCACTGTTGCAGTTTATAGATTTGACACAGTAATGCAGTTATTGGCTGGCTATGATTCACACAAGCGAAAAAAACAGTGGCAGAAATATTTGTTGTCAGAGGGTGGTATGAAATGAGTGCCTGCTGCTGGCGGTTAGTCATTTTAATGTTAAAATGCTTTCCTGTTTATTTATGAAATGTACTTTTCTTAGAATGTAACAGTTATAATGTTATGCTGAACATTGAGTCACACATTAGGACAGCTCCCCTCTGTGTACATAGATGGGATGCACATGTCTATGTATACTTTCCAGTAAAAAATAATACAAGAGGCACTCATGTCCTAATTATGTTATGCGCCACACTTTTATGAAATAAACTAACGCCAAAGTGAGACCATTATTTGATATGAAGACAAGTGTGTGTTGACTGTTGAAAATCCTATATGATACAGGTAAGACATGTGGTACTGTATATGCGGTAGCTGGTTCAAACCATCTGTGAATCTGTGTTGTACGTCGCTCTGGATAAGAGCGTCTGCCAAATGCCTGTAATGTAATGTAATGTAAATGTAATGTAATGAATCTCTTGGGAGGATCTTCAATCCCCACCACTGCATCATTGAAGATGCCATCCCTTTTCAATCTGTTACCCTCTCTGCTTTCTACCAGCCTGTATGAAGCTCCGAATGAATGAGACCAGGCCTGTATGCTGTCTTTTAAAAACTAGGGGTCAGTGTTCTGCTGTCTCTATGTAACTACTGCACGTGGATCTCATGTCAGTACAATCTGGGTTCGAAGAAAAAAGTTTTCACAAGTGGAATTTTGGAATATCTTTCTCATTTGTCATCTCGCTGAGCACAGAGCTGTTGTCTGGATTTAGAGTCATGTCACATGCTCTCTTTGTGTACTGCAGTCCTCTGGGAAGACCCCGTTCTCATTTCTCTAGCAGCTCCGGTGCCTTTCTCCCACTCTCACTTCTCCTGACAGGTCTCTGGATGGCATGGCAGTGTTCCTGCTAATTCTGTTCTCAGCAGTAACTCACACAACCTTGGCTTTGAACAACCAACTGCATAAGCACCACTGAGTTACTCTAATTGGTAGTTCCCAAGCAGGGATCTTTTAAATCAGCCATTTGAATGCCACCGGTAAAGGCCAATGGTTTAGTGCATGTGGTGAATACTTAACATATTTGGTGAAATGAATGCACTGCGGTGTACAGTTTACTGGTCAAGTGTGTCAGATAATACATTTAACACAGACCACAGAGCAGTATTTTTGTCCAAAAAAATGCAGTGGGTTGCATTGGAAATGTTGGAATTACAGCAACAATGAAGCCATTGCTGAAATCTGATGACTGGATCATGGGACTAGGTTGCATCACTGCATATTTATGTTGAGATGCGTGTGAGCTTTTTTCAGAATGTTATTGTTTCCTTCTGTCATTGTCATTCATCACACACTTCCACGTTAAAGACACAGGCACTGAAAATACCTTTGGAATTATTGATGAAACAGAATTGGTTTAGATGTTTGTCTGTGAGACCTTTAGTAAAGAAATAATTTAGGTAAATCTGATTTAGCTTTGCATACTAAACCTTGGCAAAATAAGTGGGACAGTGAAAGTAAAATATGCTTTTACATATGCTGGCATTCTTGCTGTATTTACATGGCCACCAGACTATCTCACTGCAAGTCGTGTTCTCCTAATGGAAAAAAAGGTCAGAAGATCTCAGAAGTTTATTTACTACAAGAGAGTTTTTTTTTCTTTTTTTTGCATAGAATGTAAATTACAAGACTGATTCAAATGAAAAGAATGTTCATTTCAGAAGCATCTGCACATTTTGTATTTCTTCCAAGGTTCTCCACCAAGTGAGAATTTAATTATGTTGTTTTTCATCAGGTACCCAGCACCACTACCAAGGGCTTTGTCTTTCTGTTGTATCCATGGTGCCAGAGATGTTTGCTGACTGTCCCAGTGTTGTTTTTGCAGTCGTGGTTGGTCGGTCTATGTCAGTCACTCATTGTGAAAACAATATTGGTTTATCACATATCCTGCTAAACCTTGTCCTTCAGCTGCTAAGTTGAAAAACAGGAATTCTACTATCCAAAAAGGGGTAGACTTTCACATTTGTGGTGGGAGGTGGGGGGTGGGGGGGGGGGGGGGGTGACTCAAGACAGAATGTAATAGCACTAAGACATTACAAAACCTATAGAAAGTATGAGTCTTCATCAAAATAAGGTAAATAACCGCTGACACAGCGCATAGCATGTATATGTTTTACCACTGAAATAACAAAAACAAGAAATGACATTCATTTTCCAAGCAGGGCTGTCTCAAGGAGATGTTGCATGTTGTACTCTGTTTTTATAACTTTATTGTCTTAAAATACAAGGTTGTGGGGGATGTCCAATCATTATTAAGACAATTATATCAAAAAATTGTCAAAATTCATTAGGCACTGGATATTAACTACAGTTAAGCTCCAGTTGTATCCCGAGCCCTTTAAAGTTTACATGTTCCCTGTCTATTGAAGGAGGAGAAGGCCAGATTTCAGGGTGCTCCCCTTGATGTTTAATGTTTTTTATTTTATTTGAGCCTCTTTTCTCCTGACATTTTCTTCCTTCCAACTTTAATAATTTCATACATGGAAATAAAGTCACAGGCCAGTCTTCCATGAGGAACAGCGAGAAACACAATGTCCCCGACCCCAGCAATCTGCTGATCTTTTCAGCGAGAATCCATTAGATGTATAACTGTCTCTTCCAGCAAAAGGATTGCCAATGGAAGCTAATTACATTTATTTCATCTTCATTGGTTTGCTGGGAGAAAGTGCTCATGGTTAGTGGCCAAGATACATGGCTGAAAAACCATGGTTAACTCCTTCGCTATGTCCCATAAAAGGGCATAGATCTTTCCTTTGATATCATTGGTAAAATGCAAACTGTCAGGGCAGGGCTATTGGGAAATGACCACTGTCCAAGAACTCACAGGCCGAAACCCCAATGACTCTCTTGCCCCTTGCTGGGAGTGGCCTGTCATATGAGATGTTGAAAATATCAAGGGCTGAGAAGCAGGTCTAAGAGTTGAGTTAAAAAAAACCATTCTTGTTTTGGACACTCCTGTATAAACTTCTGGTTCTGACCTGTGATTGGCCAGGCAACCATGAGATAAGACAACATAGACAAGTATTTGAGTAGTCCATTTTCAGAGCAGAACAGTATGAGAAGATCTACAAGGACCACATGACTCTGAACTACACTCTGAACAAAAGTATGAAAAAGTGCCTATAAAGATACAAATGCTTGTCGCTGGGGTGGTGCCTTATGGTAATATAAACCTGTGCCGCTAGCGAGAAATACATGATTAATTTGTACCTTTCTTGTAAAAGGTACTTACTGTATTAGTACTCAAATTACATTACTGTACTTTCAGGGAACATTTGGGAAATTTGTTCCCTTAGGAACATAAATATACCTCCACTGTACCTTTATTTCTCAGCTTGTATGGTAATAGGCTTCACCTGGGAATTAACCAGCGTTTTGTTAAATTTATAAAGTTTTTTCAAGCCAAAATTCAGTAATATACAGTATAAAGCTGGCAATCCAATGTTTAATTTAAGTATGGTCCACTGGATAAAAACAAATCTTATCAAAGACACCCTCCACCATGTCTCTGCCAACAAAGTCTGACAATAAGGCCTGGGCTAATATCTTTTAACAAAAACATTTGGTAATGACATTCTTTCATTAGATATTAAGGATCTAAAAAGATAAAGTGAAAAGCAGGTCAGGCCTGTGTTTGGCAATATGAACACGGGACCAGAGCTGAAGGGGAGTTAAAGCAGCAGACAAGGCCAGGGTATCATTAACTCCTGCAATTCCACACTGAGTATCTCACTTTAGAGCTTCACAAAGATTCAAAAATGTACACTACAAGGCCAATGTGGGACCTGGCATCCAACATCTCATCCAAAATTAAGGGCATTAATATAGAGTTGGTCCACCCTTTGCTACTATAACAACATCTAGTCTTCTTGGAATGCTTTATACTCGATGTTGGAGCATTGCTGCAGGGATTTGCTTCCATTCAGCCAGAAGAGCATTAGTGAGGTCAAGCACTGATTGGGCGATTAGGCCTGGTTTGCAGGTGGCTTTCCAATTGTTCCCAATGGTTTTGGATGGAGTTAAGGTCAGGGTTCAATGCAGGCCAGGCAAGTTCTTCCACACTGTTCTTGACAAAACCCTTTCTGTATCGACCTTGTTGTGTGCTCGGGGGCATTGTCATGCTGAAAGAGGAACAGGCCTTCCCCAAACTGTTGGGGAAGCATGGAATTGCCCAGAATGTGATTGTATGCCATAGCATTAAGATTTGCTTTCACTGGAACTAAGGGGCCTAGTCAAAACCATGAAAAACAGCCCCAGACTAAGGGGTGTCCAGATACTTATATATATATATAATTATTGTTCATTCATTTAAAAATTCTAATTGTGGAATTGCATTGTCATTCATGTTCATTTTATTGCCAAAAATTTACATTCAGAAAATATTACACACACAAATCATGGTGCTTTTCCGTGGCTGAATGACAATCACCTCATTTACATGTGCATTTAGGAGCAATAAATATATTAGAAGATTATTTTGACTTAGTTTTCAAAAATTAATTAACAGTATAAAATTGGCAATTGCCCAACATTGTATGACACATTTATTTTCAGCGTTTGGTAAGAATTGGTGGTAATAAGCATGCCCATTGCAGAAAATCCACATAAATTAGTAACAGGCTATGTGACTGTTCATTAGCCAGGGTTTCACATTGTTAATATACAACTGCTAATACACTGGGGTGTCCAGATACTTTTGGTCATATAGTGTATTTCTCCTTTATTTTACCAGGTGAGTCGCATTGCAGTTTCCATCTCATTATCGAGGGAGCCCTGGCCAAGAGAAGTAACGAGCAGTCAGTTTACACTTAAAAAAACATTAATCTGCAAAGCCCTTACCAGCTTACATACATATAAAATCATGTTTTTAACCCTTACTAACCCATAGTTTTCCCTTTTTTCAAATCTACAGCAGATACCTGCATCCTTTGTTCTATCAGTTAAGGTTATTGAAAACATTGTTCCAGTTATTCCATCATGATTGCAACTCTAAGGCTGCAGGTTGGATTCCCCTGTAGACATTGCTGTTGTACCCTTAAGGAAGGTACTTAAATCAGGGAAAATTATTCAGCTGTGTAAATGGACTGTATTTTAAAAGTAATATTTGCCAGTCTCTGGACAAGAGCATCTGCTAAATCAGAAAAACATAAAATAATTGCTTCTTCTTCTGAACGAAAGCCTGTAAATAGTGTTATAATGTTTTTTTTAAGTACAGCAATAATGTTGTTAAAAATGTAAATGCAAAATCCTAGATAATTTTACAAGATTACATGGCCTATTGCTCTTATATCTGAACCAGTTTGCTTTTCAAGAGGCACCTGAATCACCCATGTTAAAGATCTTGTTTTGAGTAGCATGCATTTGCAGAGGTCTTGCTTTGACCATATTAGCTTCTGTTAGACAGACATCTAGTGGTTATTTTGTGAAAAATACTTTATTTATATATTTATTTCAGGGTTTGCTCAACTGGGTATTCCTGTATGTGTCTCATCGTCAAATACAATTACTGAGAATATGTTGTTCCATAAGCATGTGCTGAAAAGGAATTTTGTTTTATGACAGTTTTAGATTTTTGTCATTGCCTTTTTTGCAATAAACAACTGGCTTGTTGACAATACACTAGATGCAATCTAACATAGTCATCAGCTAAAAACAAATCATAATTCAAAGAGAGATGGTGCTACTAATGCCGAAAGCTGAAAATGGAGATAGATCCTCAGACTGCATAGAGATTCACTTTATTTTTTATGTAATGCTTGTTTTGCTCAGAAATATGAGAAAGTTATATTGTCTTATAGGTACAACATTGCTCTGAAGTCAATCATAATTTTTAACACCCCAGCATTTAGTACTTTGTGCACTTTTACTTTGTAAAGACTGGATATTCCCCTATAATGATAAGGTGGAAAAACTATAGCAAGGGATTTGAGACCTTTCCTCCATGGAGAATCCCTCTAGATCCGTCAGTGTAGTTGGTCTTCAATCGTGGACTTTCCTCTTCAGCTTCTCCACAGCTTGTTTAAGTCAGGACTGAGATGGCCATTGTAAAAGCTTAATTCTGTGGTCAGTTATGCATTTATTGTGAATTTGGAGGAGGAATCATTCTTATACTGGAAGATCCAATCATGACCCAGTTTTAGCCTCCTGGTCAAAGACTTTGGTTCTTGACGTCCACCATGCCATGTATCCTAACAAGTTTCCCAGAGCCTTTGGAAGCAAAGCGGCCTCACAACATCACAGATCCGCCACCATACTTCACAGCAGGGATTAGGTTCTTCTCTGTTTGACCTCTTTTTAGGCTAACTCCACCCAAAAAGCTCTGTTTTGGTCTCATCTGATCATATAACCCAAGTCCAATAATTCAACTTGTTACAACTGGGATTCTTAGAGAATTTTAAATTTTTAAAATTTTTGCTATCCAACCATTTTCCTCACTGTGCACGAGGGCAAAATACATTTATGTCCTCTTTCAGGCAAATCCATCACAGCTCCTTTTCTTTTAAGCATCTTTGTTATTGCCCAAATAGTAGATATGGGTATTTTCATGAATTGAGCTATTTTATAGGCATTTCCAGATTTCCAGAAAGTTAATATGTCTAATATTTCATTTTTGTGCTTTCTGACCTTCCTCATGTTAATGGATATTGAAGGGCGTTTAGCATATATGTGACTTCATATATACCCCAGTGAAACAGGAAGTCAATGTTGACCACTTAAGAGTTTGTAAAGACTATTGTAAAGACTGTATAAATGGACTTTACTGAAAAAGTAATCTTAAATATATATATATATATATATATATATATATTGCAATATACATATTTTAGATTTTGTTAGAAAGATAATAATTGTGACACAAATGTTGTTGAGGAAAACAACATTTTCTGAGGAATTTTAGCGCAGTGAAATGTTAGATTTCTCTCATCTGGGTGTGAGATAAGTCCGACTTTTTCCGCTCATGTGCTATCATCTGTTGGCACCAATTAAGGAATACATATCTTAAATGAATATGTAATATTCAAATGCAGTATTATATATTACAAAACAATAACAGTAATAAATGCAATAATTCCGTTATTGTATCAGATATAAGATTACCGAAATCTTACTCTATCTGTGCTTTATTTATTTATCTATTCAAGTAAAATATTATAAATAATACGTATATATTTTTTTTCTTACTCCAACTTCAGAATATTACTGAAATGTGACTGTTAGACTTCCAACGCAGTAGATGGCAGTAACGGGTTGTATTTGTCAGACATATGAGGAGAAAAAGAAGAATAGAATACCGATTGCTATTGGCCGTTCGTTGTAATATCCCACAATTCTTTTAGCGTGTACTTCCTTTTCCCTTTCGTCCATTTTCTCACTGGACGGTATGTGGATTTTGTGGTGATTCATTTTTGATAAAATCCATGTTAATCCTTTATTTTGAAGCATAGTTGGATTTGTATAACCCATATTTATAACACATGCTGTCTTTCCGTTAGTAAAAACTCATTATTGAAGTTATCACTGAATGGATGACTGTGTTATGTTGGTTTCATTGACCCGTGGTTGTGTCTGGCATCCCGTGCCCGCTTGTGTGTTATGCAGTTTCTTCGTAGTACTAAATTTTACTGGTTCGACGGCTGGTCTTTCCGCTGATTTGTACCCTGATTCTCGTTGTCAAGCATTAATAAAAGTAGGCGAACATTTTGGTTTTATGTTATCCTTTTTGCCAAGTGTTGGTAAGCTAGCTAACTTGGCTAGTAACGGTCTTGTTCAGCTAATGTGCTAATAGTCGGTTAAAGGCTTTTCGAATACTTGTATATAAATATCCAACTGCATCAATTAAAGCACTGAAGAGCGTGATTACTTGTGTGGTGCGATTGAACAAAGTGCGCGGGATTGCAGACGGAGGAAAAATCGTTGAACTTCGTTGAAATTTCGTTGAACAAGAGTTGCACATTCAGATTTTAAATATAAATGGACAGATTTATATTTTGCTTGCTAGCTAATGAACTCTGAGACCAAATGTGATTGATGTTTCTGTGTGTTGGAACCTTGCATAATCTGAATATTCCTTTTATTTTCGTGTTAACAGGGAAGTAGCTAATCATGGCCCCTAGTAGGAATGGAATGCTCTTGAACCCTCACTTCCATAAAGATTGGCAGAAGAGGGTACGCACCTGGTTCAACCAGCCTGCCAGGAAGCTCCGCAGGTATTACCACACTGGCCATGTAGTCATTAGACTTAAAGCTTTGATCAGCAGTACACAAATGGCATTATGTTTATCCTGAATGGTCGTGTGTATTGGTAACTGCCAACCTGGTGAAGGCTATGAAAACTTTAAACTGATAAAAAGATGATGTCTTGCTGACTGGTCTTCGCCTCTCCTTGCAGACGAAAGGCCCGCCAAGCCAAAGCACGCCGCATTGCACCACGTCCGGTAGCTGGTCCCCTGCGGCCCGCAGTCAGGTGTCCCACCATCAGGTACCACACCAAGGTCCGCGCTGGACGGGGATTCACCCTGGAGGAGCTGAAGGTATTGACCGTCACGATAAGATTTCAGTACTGTCTTCAGTGCCATTTTTCCTTAGGTTGTGTTCAGTGTGCAGTTTATGTTTTTTGTCATTACACTTTTGGGATGTTGCATGTGCACAGATGGTCCTGCCATAGCAATAAAAGCTGGCAATATCCAAGTTTAGGCACATCCCTACTGCAATAATTTCCAAACAATGTTTGAGTTTGATTTTTTTTTTTTTACTTGCTGTGGAAATGTCAGTGTCTGCAACACTGAAGTAGATCATCTGTACTTATTAAAAACTAGTCTCATTAAATCCAGCCATACCTGTGTTGGTATTGCCTTCAGTAAGCAGGTGTGTGTATAGGAGGATCCAAAGGGTCTACCAGCAGTCAAATGATGACACATTCTCCGGAATCTCTGTACTACTTTGATGATTTTCCTTGAACCCCTTTAGCTGATGACTGCCTGGTATAACCTTTACCTAGCTTGTAGCTTGAAGCCTTCTTCCTCCTGTGCAACTGGAAATGCTAATGCCAAAAGAAAAGCTGAACATAATGTAACTCAATTAATTATTTAATTAATTAGTAATTTTTACTTTTGAATGACCCATTCACCCTAGAAGTCCAGGCCGTTGCAGATGAAAGTTGAAATTTTACCACATTTCCACTCTGTTTACCTCTATGCAAAGCCGTAAGGTCTACCAGGCAAGGAAGTTTGATTTGAAGTGTCATTGCTCGTGAGGGTGAATTGTGTGTACCGTTAGGGCTATTTCTGCATGCTGGTTGCTCAGTGGTTGGTTTTGATTGATGTGTTCAAGGCTGCTGGCATCCATAAGAAAGTGGCTCGCACCATTGGCATCTCTGTGGACCCCCGTCGGCGCAACAGATCCACAGAGTCCCTGCAGGCCAACGTGCAGCGGCTGAAGGAGTACCGCTCCAAGCTCATCCTCTTCCCCCGGAAGGCCACCGCCCCCAGGAAGGGAGACAGCTCTGTGAGTCACTCATTTCACTCCACTCGCGGGAAACTAAACCCCCTCTGTATTATCCAGCACTGGGGGACTTTCAGCAGGTGTTAGCACAAAATGTTGCAGGTGGTATTTCATGGTCTGTTTTATAGTCATTGATAGGGAGGGAACCTTGGATTTGCAGTTGTGTGATGACAATTTCTCCGGAATCTCTGCCACTTACTTTGATGATTTCCGTTGAACCCTTTTCCAGCTGACGACTGCATAATCTGTGATCAGTCTTAAAGATGTATGAATGAATGGTCAAGATGGCAAGATGTCCCTGACACTCACTGCATCTCCTCTGCTTTACTTTGCTGTGCTTTCTCCAGGCTGAGGAACTCAAGATGGCCACACAGTTGCCAGGCCCTATCATGCCCATCAGAAATGTAAGCCCTCTCTCCAGACCAAATTCACTTGAATTCTGTCTTACTTTTGTTTATTCTTAGGAAAGTCTGTGCGAGTCGGTGCTTCTCAGTTTCTTTTCTATAGTCTGGTGTGCAGTGGCATGTACCTGTCAGCCCATCCTTGACCCCTTTGGCTCCTCCGCTCTGCAGGTCCATAAGAAGGAGAAGGCCCGCGTGATCTCTGAGGACGAGAAGAACTTCAAAGCATTTGCCAGCCTGCGCATGGCCCGCGCCAACGCCCGCCTCTTCGGCATCCGCGCCAAGAGAGCCAAGGAGGCCGCAGAACAGGATGTGGAGAAGAAGAAATAAACCTTTCTATGGAACTTTGCAAAATAAAAACAAACCACGAAAAACAACTGGTGTGCGACATCCCTTATTTCTGTTAAGATCTGGGGATGTAGCCTTAGTGGGAAGGGAAGTGCTTGTCAAGCAGTTTGGGAAAGTGCTGGTGAAAAATTCTACTTAATTCCTGTCCTTGATTCTAGGACAGATAAGTAAACAATACTTGTCTGCTGTGATGGTTTCAATATATTTTTGATTAGGTTGGAAATGCAACCTGCACGCTGTTTTTGGATAGGCTAACCCCCAGAAACGGGTAATGTTTAAAAAAAAATTTTTTTTTTTGAAAGTTGCTCATTCTGATAAATTTTTTTAATTTGTTAGCGGAATGTTTTGGGGTTATGGGTAATGCATAGATCTGATTCTG
The DNA here is from genome assembly GCF_013347855.1 of Anguilla anguilla. NCBI lineage: Eukaryota > Metazoa > Chordata > Actinopteri > Anguilliformes > Anguillidae > Anguilla > Anguilla anguilla. The sequence continues at coordinate 27,901,693 of NC_049216.1, read as the reverse complement.
GACCAGTATTGTGGGTGCTATTTTCTGAAAATATGTGCCACACTCCCACCAAACCTTGGTACCACAATTGAGGCTGATATTAGCAACAACTATGTGCGTGAACTGCATTCTGTCAGTACCTGCATGTGGGCGGGCGGTCGTGTGTTGGTAAGCACACAGCTTTGTGGGCTGCTTCAGGTTTTTAGCTCCGGTGATCACTGCATCCCGTAGCGGCGCCCACTTTGCTGTGTGCAGCCAGGGACAGTGTCTCAGTTGCTGTAGTCTAAATTGGTTGCTTGTCTGCTTATTTTTATGCTCTGTTCTTGGAAGAGCCTGCTGTGCATTCAGTGTGGGAAGTGAATGAGCTTTCCATTGAAGAAATGAGTGAATGGGCTAAATTCTAAAAGGCTGTGAATTGGCTTCACAAAACAAATATTCACTTCTGACCAGGTGGTGGCAGTAAATACCTGTATGAGCATGATAAGTTTTTGTGCTCACTATGGTTTGCTAACCCATGCATTTTGGTACCATTAATTAAAACTAAATACAGCGTCTTGTAATCGTTAGTTTCATGTAATGTTGTGTCCTGGAAATACAAATCTTAGCTAGAGTACCTGTAAGTGAGGCATTCAAATTAATTGATAAAGCTTTTTTTCCAGTTGGAAAAAAAAAATTGCCTCCTGAGAGGATTCATTAAATTGAATTCTTCAATGAATTACAAATAAATATGTTTATACTTGCCTGGAGACACCAGAAACGGCAAATGTGCTTGAATAGTCAAGTAGGTGAATCCTATGAACACAGACATTGAATCGGTATCAAAGGAAATCTGATTGAGAGAGGTGGTTTGACATTTTGGAGCCCCTCAGACCCCTGGCCTACACTTCTAACAGTTACATAATTTTATATTGTGGAAAAACAATTTTCAATGGAGGTGCATTTAGAAACAAAATACAGTTCTGGTTTCCTTATCACCATGGTAACTAGGTTTCCAGGTACTTGTCAGGACAGCAAGCTGCACATAAAGAGGGATCATTGACAAAATGTGAGATTTTATGGAGGAGCCTAAAGAAACTGAAGCCTTGCAAATAGAGGTAGAAAATCATGGAAAACAGGTCACATTTATCATTGTGTTTAGTATGTGCACTTCTGAACACACACTGTATTGCATTGCCTCGGGGTGATGCATAGCTTACACAGCTACTCATCTCATTCATGTGATTTCAGAGAGCTCATATGCTCCTTGAAATCACATGAATGCTGAAGAGCCATCAAATGTTCTCAACGTTGCTGCATTGTAGTGCCAATGTAATAACATTGACAAAACATTCCAGTAACATTGTGAGAACATTTTGTGTTAGCTGGGTTGTTCAGAATTCCCTCTTTAACATCACGTCATGACGGCAACATTGTTCTCTGTAACGCCTTTCCATTCAGAAGTATACAGTTGTGGTGCACGTCTGCTGAGAGGGTAGTGGGAGTGTTACACAAATTTCTCCACACTCCTCTCTGTTTTCTATTTGTGGTGCATCTCTGTGGGTCAGAGTTCGCTCACTGTACTCGCATATTAATTGGCTCGTAAAAATACGCGATGGAGGAATTTTTGCCGGCTCGGGTCCATGTGTTATGTATGCAGAATGCCTCATCTCTCACAGGCAGCGCTGGATGTATGGGTTGACTCACGCAAGCCAACTGACGTCAGTTGGGAATGGATTGATTCCTGACTGCTGTATGGAAGCTGAAAGGCCTCTGGGGTGCGCAGCACAGGACATTGGGACAGTGCTGGCTCCGTTGCTGATTTAATGAGCAGTAGAGTAATCAGATCTGGAGATTGATTCGAGAAGGACTCAAAAGGTTTTCCTGATAGATTATTAGCAAGTCTGAGGAACCAAGAAATTATAGCCAATTGGGTCCATAATCAATCAAATAGCAGGTTTGCCACTCAATATCCCATTAAAAGTGATACTGCAGAATATCAAAAAAATGTGAATTGGCTTAGAAGTGCCTATTTATAATCTATGTCAGCTTTCCATACGTCTACGAACTGCACTTCTTGTTTGCATTATGGCACTCCATTAATTGGTGTACTATGTATTCTCTCCACATTCTATATTTGAAGTTTTGTCAACTAGCATGTGCATGAATACATGAATAAAATTACAAAGAGGCTTTCTTGTAAATCTCCGGCTCCTGACAACAGATGGCAGATGGCTGTGGTTGTGAGATACAGCAGGACGGATCTCGAGTGGAAATCCCCGAGCAGTCTTTCCCGTTCATTCCAAATGGCCATGCAAGGCAGGACACAGGTGGTGTAAACGAATAAGAGAACATAGTTGAGTTTCATGGGAAGTGGAACATAAAACCCTATGAGCTACTCATTCATAAACTTAGTTGTGAATCTCAGTGCATTTCAGTGGTAGTAAGAATTCTCCCTTTTTAATTTCATTAGCATTTGACAAGTGTTCTGATACCTTTCAGGAAACAAAATGAATAGCACTTTCATATGTGCAAAACATATATTTAAATTTATATCTTAAATATATATTGGTAATTAGGGAACCAAGCACCAACACTATAGCTGTGGATGTACCAGAAATTTAATGACTTTTGCTGCTGTAAGACCAAGGGTTTGAGTTTGGTTATGAAAACGATTTATTTATTGAATTAAATAATTTGCCATTATGGCTTAAACTTGTGTACAAATACAGGTCCAGATCTTATCCAGGCACATGTTTTCTGCTCTTTGTAATTCTCAGACGTAAACAGTTGTATGTCATTAAATGTGTTGAATTCATACATAATTTGAAGTGAATTGAATATTGCCACATTGGCCTTGTTCTGGGGATGCATTGACATAAATAAATCTATATATCAGAATTACAGTTCTGATTGTGCAGAACTGCAAAATGAAAAACAGTCTGTAAATGTTTTAACCTAGCCGCACTTGCTAAAGTACTGCGTGGGGAAGTTGAGATAAAAGACGAAAATCCCACTGTATTGCTGTGGACCAGATTCTAGTTTGTTTCATATTTTCACTGTGGGTATAAGGGTTAGAATTGGAGGAGGTTGCAATAATGTGAACTGCACCACTACGAAGAACTGGATGGAGCTCCCTGTGGACCTCACTATAAGCGAAGTGTTTCTACATGCTTCCGAGCAGCTGCAGATGCACTGAATCCATAAATGTATTCTGGGTGAAAGTGAAACGCCTCACAGGAATTCTTTAATTGTCAGTATTTATTAGAGCTGGTGAATTTTGCAACATGCTACGCAACCCACTCTGTGTATGCTACCTTTTACTATATATAGCATTTCAGGCAATTTTTTTATTGTGCTGGTCTCCTGTCAATAGTGTATCATTTTATGATGTACGCCATACCATTTGAGGAAGTTATACCTACTCACCAGCCTGCCATTGATGTGAAACAATGTTAATCTCAATCTTACAAATGTCTTTATATTAGGATTAGAGCAGAAATCATTCCTCTAGCAATATGGACTGGCGTCTAATTTTTTTACCACGTGTGGACAAGTAGTGGCGTAGTAAACACATTCAGTCTCATTCACAAAACATGCGTATGATCATTTTTGATCGTAAACTATGTGTAAGAACATTTCCACAAGCATTTTGGCATTCGTCATTTTTTTTACCGGTTTATCTGTTTCCTTGTGCCGATCACATGAAAAGGATTGTGCATAACAATTATGAACAGTCAACATTCGTCATCTCATAAACCTGTGATATGCACAAAAACAAAGGTCTGAACATGTGTCATGAATCCCATATTGGTTTTTCATAGGAACATTTTTAAGGACGAAAGTAGCAATAATTTAAGAAAGGTTTTGTGAATGAGGCTCATTGGCTGAAGCCTGTTGTCTAGCTTTGAAACTGGGCATAAGCCAGTCTTTATTATCTATAAAACATAAATTTTAATGATAAAAATGAAATGCATAGCAAAGGTATAATGATTTAACTGGTGATAAACACCCCCAGTTTCCAAAAATCATACTTTTTACTTATCTGTATTGCTGTGAAATAACTTCTGTCTAGACAGACATTGTTTTCATACAACTGAATTGTTGCCATCCTTGGTAAAGATGAGCAAAAAAGACAAAGAAAAAATATCACTGTTGCTTATCAGCTTGATTTTGGACTCAAATGTGATATAAATCTTACCCTTAATTGAGGTACAATTGTTCAAATAAAAATATTTATTTATCAACAATATAAATATTTTTCTCCAAAGAAAAGAAAAAAGAAATCACAATTATTTGCACCCCTAGAAATTATTTTGAACAAAATAGCTAATAGCTGTATTTTGCCATTTATATTTTACTTTTTAAAGTTCAGGAACTCTTAAGTGGTCATCTATGACTTTCTGTTTCACTGGGGTATAAATATAACGTGGCACATACCCAACTCCCTTAGTCATCAACATAAGGAAGGTTAGTGAACACACTATTGAAATAAGACAAACATTTGTTTAATTCATAAGTTGTGCATTGGTTGTAAAAAGCTACACACCAGAAAATACCCATCTCTACAATTATAGCATTACCTAAGAATTTTAAAACCCCTGCAACTGTAATGAAACTACTTGGAAGCGGGTGCAAGTGTGTTTTGGCTCCAAGGATCACAAATCACCAAAACTATAATTAGATTCCACCTCCTTCCAACAATGTGTTTGGAAGGCTTGCCAGATGAAACCCTCTACTGTCATCAAACTACAAACGTAAGTGCATGGAGTGCTTGTGAAATGTCACTGGAATTGGGTTCTGTGGTCCAATGAAACAGAAATTGGGCATTTTGGCCACAAACACCAGTGTGGGTGGGTTTAGTGCAAAAATAAGGATGGTCATGCAGAACAGAATGTAATTCCTTCTGTGAAGGATGGTGGTTGATACAGTACATCTATCTTATGGTGTGGGGCTGTTTTGTTTCCAAAGGCCCTGGGAACCTTATTGGAATATATGGCACCATCGACTAGGCCAAAATCTGTCTGCCTCTGCCAGGATGTTAAATCTGGGTCATGGTTGGACCTTCCTGCATGGAGGACAATGATCCACAGCATTCCTCCAAATCCACAAAAAAATGTTTACTTAAGGCAGGATCAAGCTTTTGCAATGGCCAAACAACATGTTGTGGTGTGAATAATTGTTACACATCTTTTTAAGAATAAAAATGATTTCATAATGGCTACATTTCTGGAGTGTACTTTACTTACACATCAATTCCAGATCATTTTTGTGGGTCTGAATCCCTATGCTGCACTAACTCCCTGTGTTACATTCTTTATTCTACATTTTATTTGGAGACAAAGGGACACAATAAACAAACCAGAATGCTAGTGTATTGGCAACGATTTCATACTGTTGCCTTCACTGGTGTATTTGTTTATGTGTTGGCAAATGTAAATACTGCACAAGAAAAAACTTTTTTTTTCCAAGAGGAGGGCAAAGACATTTCTGCTTAGCATTGTGGCAGGATGGTGAGCAGTGACAGGAAGGCTTTTTGATCGATGCTCAATGTTGGCAGGTGGTGGTTCCCAGAGATGTCTGATAACAAGACAACCGAATCGCTGGGGAATTCAGGTCAAAGGGTTTTGTTTCTACTGAAGTGTGCCTTGTTTATGTCGTCCTATTTCAGAATATTATTTTTACTTTACTGCAGGACAAGACAGGTGGGGGCATGACATCATCACTCTGTCTCAGGAGACTTTTCCTGTGAAATTCTATGAATACTGGGTGAAAATGGGTGATTGAATGGATGGAAAGAAGAGGTAAATGTGCCAAATTTACCATTTCCTTGTTTGTTATTCTTTTGATGCCAATGTTTTTGAATGCATTTCAACTGTTTCTTAACCGATTAGTTGTGAAGAGCTGCTAAGTAAATAGTGAGCTATATTTTCTGTTTTGATTGTGTGTCACACTGTGATCGTGATATGTCAGTTGGATATTTGTCTCCCTTAAGCAAGTGATTATTTATAGATTTTTTTAAATTTTGCAAATATTTTGAATTATGCGTGGCCCTTAAACACTTAACTGCCCATCTAACTAATGTAAATTAAACTGGGTGACACTCTGTTACTTACACTAGTTCATTTTATTATATAAAGGAATATTTGTTACTATTAAAATTATGTTTACTGTTTAGTAGAAAATTAGGAGAGTTAATTTCCTCCTGGTGAGATGGAGTGACTAATGCCGCACATTAAAACGATATCAAGGGTCTGTGACCCTCGGCTCACCTGTGGTCCATGCTCCGCAACACCACTTGTTTTCATTAGAGCCAATAATCATTGATCCTGTCATTCCTCTGGAGTGTCTAGCAACCCCAAAAACTGTCAGTCCCTTAAATTAGCACAGCTTGTCCTTGAAACCATGTCCTTGATGCAGAAATAAACATTGTTGCCTGTGGAATAAGAACCACAACCAAATACTGCCTCCATTGTAACGGACTGTCCATAAGGAGACAGTGCATAATGCGTCACACGGTGAAGGCCACACCCACGATGGGGAAAAACAATCTGTTGCACTCCATAAAGTTATGAGCAGTCGGTGGATTTACAAGATTGAGATGAGAAAAAGAATGAGCCAATGATAAGGAAAAAAGTGGATTCAGACCATTAGACGTGAGGGGAAGGGAGGAAAACTGGGATTTTGAATCAATGCAATGCTAAAATAATTCTAATTGTAGTGTCACCATTCAGAGTGATTTGATGTAGCTGATTCTGAAATCCAGTGCTGCATCTGATGATGCATATGGTGAGCAAACTAGCTGGTGAAGTGAACATGCTAGAGAGAAAGCGAGAGCAAGAGAGTGAGCTCTGTACAGTCCCAGTTGATGGTGAGTTTGATAGGATAGGGGTAATGAACTTTCTTGAGAGCTGTGATTTTGACTTTCAAGTGAAACACATTCAAGGGAATAAGTTACAAACACCAGCAACAAGCTATAATTCTTCTGCTCCACTGTGCACATAACTCCTATGTTACCACGGGTGTTTTACCCTATTTCTTTACCTCTTCTTTTATGCTCTTTCATTTAACTTCATTTCATTTTTTCTGTGGAGGTCAGATCATCATTAATTATAAAGAAATGTTCAAATCCAGACTCCTATCATAACAAATAGATGTGCTACCTCACTGTAAATGGTTTCAGTGTTCAATAAACTATAGTAATATGCATGATGTGCATTCATTATGCAATGTGAGATTTAGCACTAGCTCTGGAAAAGATGTATTCTCGTAGCATTACAGTGTGATATTGTTAAAATCATTAAAACCAAAATAATATAATTTCCAATGACACAAGTATAATGAAAGCCCTTGGGTAATATATAATGACAAACACAATTGCTATAGCTTATTTGAATGGGGAAAAACTATTTGGTCCCTTTCCTCTAGCAAGACCCCATTTGGATTTTTCAACAGATGCAGAGGCAATTAGGATTATATTTAAAGGGGAAAAATTAGCTATGTTGAAAGAGGCTATAAAATAAGTACAACAGTTTTGGCACCCAGACGAGAACACTTTTGAAATCTGTTTGGCCATACCAAGCATTTATATTATAAGCTTTGTAGAGGCTTTTGAATGGATGCTTCCTTGTTATATAGCTAACTGCAATTAGTTATATGATGTATAAGTGTAAGATAAACTATAGCTAGGTATCTTGGCTTACAGGTGGTTACTGAAAAGATGGGTGGGCTAGGTTTTAATGTCCCCTGGCTGGATTTACAAACTGCTAATAGAGCAGGGTTTTCAGACATAGTCCTCTGTGTAATCTGGTTCAAGAACTAAAACATCAGCTTGCATTGGACAACCATTATTCATTGTTGGAGCAATGATGTATGGCAGGAACAGTATCAATTTGTCTTTGAGTTTGGCTGCAAGCGACTACTCAATCAGTTTAATAACACAGGGACTGTTTCCTTTGACTTTAATCTACAATGAATATGCCACCGAATGTACAAAGTTTCAGGTATGGCTGTACACCCATCTATAGTTTCTGGACAATTTTCATGTTATACAGCTCTGCCTGTTTGGTCGACAAGAGAAGTACCTCTGTATCTCCCTCTACAGGACAATAGCGGCGCAGCGTGCGAAAGAACTACCGGTGATTCACTTCCCGCTCCCCCCAACCCCCCACCCCACAACCCCCACGCCCTTTTTTATTTAGATCCCTCCCTTGCTATCTCCATCGCATCCTGAGTTTGTGTTGGAAAGGTTTAAACAGTGCATGTTCTGATGAATATTGCAGGTAAGAAATATTCCCAAAATATTTCATTGTGAGCCCTTGAAGATGTAGAGTAGCCTAATTACCTGACGAAATAATTATTGAATTATTAATTTAGTTAATTATTCATCAAGTAAATTTATTCATAATTCAGCACTAGTTGTTAGAATAATTTGGCTGCTTTTTCGTGGTATAGTATCATAAAAGTGGGAGGACGTTCCAAATGTAGACCATCCTTTTTTTCACAGCTCATTGATACGTTTACGTTTTGTTACATTGTCCGTTCATTTCAATGCACGTGTGCAGTCCTTGTATTTTATTTTAACTACGTATTTTGTATCAAGATGTTACAAAGTTATTTGAAACTAAACCGATGCCTCATTCACGGAAAGCTTAGCACTAAGCGTGCATGTGTTTGGGTGAGAATGTAACAAAAGTGATGGGAAAACAAGTCACGCGGAGTTATCCTTGGTACTTTGAGTTGAATTGTCACTTGCAGTTGGCGAGTTCAGCTTCTCGTAATATCTTCTGGACGCGTTTGTCGTATGTGGCATGGCTAGCAATCGTGTTAAAATAGACCTCAACCACGTAACGAGTCAGTGCGTATTAATTATAGTTTCGCCTGCATAATCATGCGTTTAAATTACGTTGCAATCATTGAACTACAAATCCTATTTGAAATAGTAGTCTATACAAACATCGCATTAATCTACAATTTTGCTCTGTTCTAAGGGAATTGTCGAGTCTGACCAGGGTTCGTACGCATTGTAGGCTACGCTACTGTGACTTTTTCCCCCTCATCGTTTTTTCTCTAAATTGTTGCGGGTAACATCGTTGAACAGAATAGCATCGCGTCCCTGCAGTTTCTAGATACTTTTGGAACATTTCCCATGTACAACAGCCGTCCCCCCAGTCTTTAGGATGTAGGCTACTCACGCGCGCAGAAATTATTGGCAGACAATATTTGTATGTGTAGCATATCCGCGGGTCGCGAGAATAAACTTTGGACAGTGGAAATAATTGTATTCATAAATACGGATATTTGGGTTTGGCATTTCACATGGAAACGTTTGGCTTCATGTATGAACTGTCTTAAATTTTAGTTTTGAGGAATAGTTCATGAGCACTCGTTTTAGCATAAAAAAACAGTTCTGCAATGCCGGTAGTAATTAATTTCACGTATGTAACCAATAAGCCTTTATAATAGGAGTCATTGTAATATCGTCCCAGGTTTCATTTATACTGTCCACGAATCCTTCTCCGTATCGATTCGTGCAACCACATTTTTTACAACTTGCTATAATTTTACATCTAATAAATATGAAGTTAATTCTTGATGCTATCCTCATGCTGTCCGTCCTGGTGGTGCTGAATTGGTCATAGATTTTTACTCAAAGCGCCTGGCTAAACAAATAAAAGGGCTAAAAGTAGCACGGGAATTCAGCAGCATACTTCGCCCTTTTAAGTAAATGAGAAAATGTAATTTTAAAGGTGCATAGATATGCACGGCCATGTCTTCGAACGACGCCTATTAAAATCGGCACCAATATACGAGGCATAACAGCTTCGAGTGAATGCTAGCCTGTCCTTTAGCTGTATATTTAAGGTCCGATTTAAGAATTGGTCCGGGACAGATCAACGTTGTAAAGAAAATGCTGAAATACCATTTTACTCAACCTTCACACCCGGTAAATATTAATGACTTCATACCAATGAACGCATTCAAGTTAATGGTTACATAATTTAAGGATTCTGGTTTAGAAGTCCATTCAACACGTACTCACATTCATGAAACTATGAAATGACATGATCAATTCAGAGTCTAATCAGAGTAAATATCTTAATGTAGTAGAAAATGTAGTAAATGTTTCCTCTATGTAAATTATACTGTAAAATGTTTATCTATTTTAAAGGTCAACTGACATGCTTTGAAATTATGTAACTATATTGTATTCCATTCCATGTCATTAACCCTGTCTGTGAATCTTGAGTTCCATCTTCATATTACAGATAAGGAATAAGGGGTGTGTCCCTGCATGTGCATCTGTAGCCTACATTTTGTTGACTGTAGAGTCTGTTGAATAATGTCTTTGCAGTTGTGTCCTCTGGGGTGAATCTACAGCAGTGTAACTAACATAATTGGTTATGTGCTAGGTAAAAGTAATGTTACATTGCAATTTGTATTGTTGTGGTTTGTGTTCATTCATGAAATGCAAACATTATGGATTAATCTGGGAATTTTTGGCATGCGTATTTGGCTAGACTTATTTTCAGCTGCATTGCTCTTCCTTTGGTTGAAAATGTATGTTTCTGTGGGAGAATGATCAGTGTAGTATTGTTTTTGATGATCCTTCTTTCTGCATTATTTGTGGCTAAGGCAATAATGATAGATGTAGCCAGAGATTATCCTTAAATGTATTATTTATTAACATTTTTTATTTTATTGCTCACAGTAGGCTCCTGTGTTGGGGTGGACTTGAAACAAGGCAATCTCCAGATTTACAAAGGAATGTTTTCTGCAATCAAATTCATGGAGAACAGCTTGCTGACAACTTGATCACTTACATCCGGAATAAATAATCTACTCTTAAAGCAATCCACTCTTCGCCCACTTCAAATGATCTAGTTGGTGTTTGCATACTCAACTGCTAGATCTGATGAGTGTGGACTAAACGTCATCTGAAATGACACTTGTCCACCTTTCTTGGAAAGAAGGCCTTCTTCAGGAATAGTCATACATTTTGTAGTTTGAAAAAAGGATTTCCCCCAGGATTACTTTATTCAGCAATCCAGGTCTATGAGTGCACTTATAAGCTCTTAGTGCTACCAAGAACTGAATTCAGATACGTGTACTTAAAGGGTCCTGTGGCTCTGGACTGTGACGCTAGTTCTCTTATCCTGTGACAGTTGGGTTCACCCCTGTCTCAGGTCAGAATGAATAACATCCAGGACTTGATGTCACCGGCAGCTGCCCTCAGTGTGGTCCCCACTGCATGCGTGACGAAGGTGGAGCTTAGGGTCTCCTGCAAGGCCCTGCTGGATCGGGATACACTCAACAAGTCCGACCCCTGTGTCATTATCATGGTGCAAGCACAAGGACAATGGACTGAGGTGAGTCTCCCGCCTACTGATATTCACAGATTTCACACGCTTACATGGTAAACTGTGACTCACTCTCCACTTGCTTTGCATATTGCCATGGGAATACCTGTGGTTCAGGTGGAAAAAAATGATGGATTTGGCTGGATTTATGTATGGATATTTCAGAGTGAGAAAATGACAAGTGCTTCATTAAAAACTACACGCCATAAAGCATGATTACAGGACTAAGTGCCAAGCAAGGACCTGTCCATGTTAAAATCAATCAATCAAACTTTATTTGTATAGCACATTTCATACAACAGTTGTAACTCAATGTGCAGAAATGTCAGGGTGAAGTATGGAATCTTAATCCCACCTCCATTATAGTAGTTCTGTGTGCCAGATCAGAGTGGTGACTGCAGAAGGGAGGTGTATGTTAAGTCTGGTTAAATGGCTGCTGCGTACCTTTCTTTGAAATGGATCCAGTTTCACACAGTAGACACCACACAATGCTAGATGTATCATTATGGTCCTCAGCCTTGTAAATTCAATATTGCATTTATTCTACCAAAAATAAATAGATAACTGCAATTGTTTAACAGGTGGTTTTTAAATGGAAGATGCCAGATACTTTTGCTGAATGAAACCTACTTTAATAGAAGTGACAAAGATGTATACATATTTTTATACTTTAAATACACCTGTGTGCTCAAACCAGTTTTGAGTAGGTGTAGACATAAACCATAAATTACAGAGAAGGAAAAACCATTGGCATTGCTGTCAGTTGTAATGTGATCTTCCGAGATCATCATTCAGGTGGACAAGGTAAAGGTGAAATGAGGATGTGGAATATGCCTTGTTCTTGTTTGTGTGAGAATTAATATTTTGGAGCTATGCATCTGAAATGCATTCTCTTCTAACCAGTGTAATGGAGTAGTAATAGACAAAAGATCTCCAGCAATTGGAAGCATTCCCCGATGGTTATGGCTGTTTTACATACTAATTAATTGTTTTGATGCTACAAGAATGATAATACTGTATACAGCTGAAAACAATAAATGTTATCCTAATGCTGAAATGCGCAGAGAAAATATTTTCAAGATGAGTTTCAGTTGTGCATAAATACAGCAATTTTTACAACATGACAATAATATATCTGAACATTTATTATTATATTATTTAAAAGATACAATAAGTAGAGTATTTTTGTTTTTAGCATCGAAGGCCAACCAGTCAGTGAGCCAAATGTCTGACGTGTCATTTGCAGACATCCTTTCCAGCAGATGACATTTGCAGAATGTAGACGTCGCATCTCATGGGTATGAAGGCAAAAATGCATTTGCTGCCCTTTAGGAGGGACCCTTGGGTGATCGTTGTGTTTCATTGCAATGCATAGTGAGAAAAGCAGTGATGTGAAAATAATCTGTGTTGAAGACCCTAAACGCCAAGTCTGATGGTTTGCCATTGCAGAGAAAGAGAGCTCATTAGCTGAGTAGCAATTGATGTAATGATTCAAAATGCAAGCCCTCACAGAAGTCAAATGCTTTCCTGGAAATGTTTTGATGACCACTGGGATGCCTCTCAGTGGCAGATGCCATTTGGTGGTTATGTTAGACAACTTTGGTTGTAAATGCCTTTTTAATTGTGGAAACATGGCTCTTTTTTCACCATTCACTGCAAGGAATTTCAACATTTATATTTTTCAAAGCCCCACTCTTTTACAGGCAAATGACACGGAACTAAGTAATACTAAATTTAATTGCTTTCACTCATAAGACACAGTTGTTTAAGGCAATTTGCATTTGTACAAATGGATACATTGCATCCTGCACAAATTATTCCTATCTCATACTTCATACCCCTGGCCAAATTATTCCTACCCCCTACTTCAGTGGTAACCAACCATATTGCTGGAAATCTACCATCCTGTAGGTTTTCCTTTTAACTATAATGTTGCACACCTGAGTCCACCTACTAATTAGCAACTCGACAAGAGCTCTAGCTGTTGAATGAGGTGAGCTTTGTTAGGGTTGGAATGAAAACCTACAGGATGGTAGATCTCCAGGAACAGGGTGGATTACTACAGCCCTACTTCATACGTTTGACCAAATTATTCCTACCCCTTACTTCAAACCCCTGACCAAATTATTCCTACCCCCTACCTCATACCCCAGCCAAATTATTCATACCCCCTTCTTCATCCCCCTGGTCGAATTATTCCTACCCCCTTATTCATACCTCTGACCAAATGATTCTTGCCGCCTACTCCATACCCCTGACAAAATTATTTCTACCCCCTACATCATACCCCAGGCCAAATTATTCCTATCCCCTTATTCATACCCCTGACCAAATTATTCAGAACCATCCAAACAGGATACATGAAAACCCTGTTGATTACATTAATGGCACCATTTTCACAAAAAGGGAAATTGAATAATAAGGGGGTACTGTAAAGACCCAGTGTGATGTTGCATTCCCTGTTTTGGGACATTTAGGTAAATGCTTTTTTTTTCTCAGCAGTCAGATGTGAAATGCGTATTCAGAATATCTGTGAATAGCTGACTGTTTTCTTCTGCAGTCAGAATTTCTCCCATTTCTGTGTCTAGAACGTTTTTTGCTGTGTTTCTTCGGTTAAACTGATTAAAATTGCTGTTTGCTGTTACTTCATGTCTCGGATCCAAAGTTTGTTGGTGAAAAAAAAAGTGCTGCAGAAGAATGCTCTTGGTTGAGCAAAAGTCTTTGATCAAGCTGCTCTGTATTATTCATGAAAGACATTCTATTTAAAGCCAGATCTAGAAGAGTGAAATTATTTGACTGAATGGTTTTGTAAGTATCTTATCTCTGAGTTTTGCAAGAAGAACTGTTCTTGACTTTGTTGGCTGATGCACCTGCAGTTCAACAGCTGGCTCCCGTAGTTCAGATTCCCTTAATCAAAAAAAAAAAACATATCCTCAGATTTCTTGAAGTTTCTTTTAGGCTTTTAGCTCTGTGTATGTAGCAGTATTCAGTATGCCACTATGTGAGTAAATATTTAATGTGTACCTACACAGTATTCACTTAAGCTGGATGAATTAATAGGGCTTGAGTCTGTATAGCCATGAAACTGTGAACCTTAGAGGTTCTGTGAATTGACTGGGAACAGCCATATCTCAAGACTGGTGATCGATGTACATCATTTCATATTAGTTTGGTATGGAGTGTAAACCCTGTCTTCCTCCTTTAGAGACTCCATTAAATATGCCTGGTTGGGATGCAAAGTTGGCAGAGATGTATAAAGAGTGACAGTAATTGTTTTTTTTTTCACTCTGTGTTGAAATTAATTGGTGTATAAAGTCATTGGGCATTCAAGTCCAGCTTCCTCCCACCAGAGGAGGATGACTTACAGCTGCATTAGTGACCCGTACCTATTTGCCTGGACCCACAGGTTACCAGCTGTCATCACTGAGAGGTGTACCTCTGTGACTGACACTAGCTCTTCTACAGCATGCTGTGTGTCTAGTAGTGTGGAAAGTAGTCAATGGTTTGTGGGTGCATTGTAGGAGTCCATGTGTTTCAGTTGCAGTGTTTCCTGCGTAGGTGTGGGTGGCACCATGGTGATGTGAAAGAATAGCACAATTGGCCATTTTAAAAGGGAGTAAAATCAAGTGGTAGCACTTATTTCTGTTACCACAGGAAGTGGCAAATGAATATGTAACAACATAACAAGAAAGAGAATAAAACAGAAGTGAATTAATGTCTTTCACGGCAAATGCAAATGAGAGAATTAAAGACTAATTAAGAGCTCTGCACTCTTGTTCTGATACTTTCAGTTAGCATTGATTAGCGACATAATCAGTGGTGTTTTGCGGCAGTCCTCCGCATGAACAATTTTTGAAAACAAACTGTAAAAGTGTGAATAAACATCAGGAATTCTGCTTTCATAATGTTATTGTGTTCTATTTGAACATGCAGTACTTTGGTGAATTACGTGGTCATTATGGCCATGAATGAAATAGGCCAGAAGGCATGACAGGGTCTGCATTAGAGTGTAATGGCAGCATACTCAGGGCCATGATGAATGATGTGGCCTATACAGTACGTACTCGTGGGTCATCAGTAAACTTGGATGTTTTACATTGTTTTTAAAATTAAATAGTTTGCCAGTTTTCCAAAAAACTAAAGTCTGTCCAATATAAATATAATATTTTAGAATGGTAGCTTGGTTCATAATGTTAGCCAGCCACCTTCCTTGGACTATATAATGCAGAAGGTATGCAAATGATAAAAAAGAAGCATCCTCATTTTTTATTTAGGAAGAGACTTTTCAAATATTTTGTATATCATATTTTCAATCCAAGTATGTCTGGTAAAGCAGGATATACCAATTTATCATCATAAACCATGAGTCACTGTTTCAGGGGGTATTTTCAATGTACTTTCAGACCACAGCCTTGAGTGGCTGATGCCTCCATACAGTAATAGCTTAAACGAAGCACTCACTATACGTCTGCCCTTATCAGAAACAATAAATGAGAAATATGTTATTTTTTCCCTCAATAGTGCTTGATCAAAGAACAGTCTGACAAGTCCATTATAATGGGGTGTCATGAAGTCAAAAGTAGGTCAGAGTTTGGTTGCAATAACAGCTTAAGGGATGGTGGATGAAAAACAAGTTCCTGGTACATACTTTGAGTTTGGATGTTTGAGTGAAAAGAAAATGCTCCCAAGCTTTCTGTCAGCGTGAAATGCCTTTTTGACACCTGACCTTGACGCAAGTGCAATGTTGATGCTGTCACTGAGTCTGGCTGCACAGGGTCAAAAGTGCAAGGTCCTTCTCCCAAGTGTTTTTCTTTAGCTGTCCATCTGACGGTATTATGGTAACAGTATTCAGTAATCTCCTGTGCCTTGGCTGCTCTGCAGCTGTGCTCTCGGTCTGTATTTTAACATACACCACTGCCATTCAGCATCTGCCAGTCAAGAGGTTTCTCTTCTTAAGGAGCACATTAAAGTGGGGAAATGTGGGGGAAACCGATTTAATATCCTGAGTGGGAATATAGAATAATCTATTGATGGGTAATACAGTTTATTCACTCATGCATGCCTGACAGATTCCAAACGCCATCTCCCAGTGTCCAAGGAGTAAGTGACGATGAGTACTGAAAAAGATGTCAGGTACATCTTGTTACAGAGCAGCTGGCATAGATTTGTGCACTTGTTTATTGTTGGTTGCGCTCACATTACTACAGATTTAATTATAGTTACATTATACTTGTGTATTCTTCCTCATATTCACGTGGAATTTACAGGCTGTGTCGCCATTTGATAGTTTTATTTATCTTTATACATTTTATTGTAATTCAATCCCATCTACTGAAATGTCAGGCACTACAATTTAATGAGATACTATCGGCATAGGAAAATAGATGTGGAAGCACCAAGGCTTTGATTGAACAAGCTTGCTTGTGACTAACAAAGGGCTTCAAAACTATGAATGTAAATGATTTACCCCCAAGGGTACGCTGTATACACAGACTCTCATTTAACCTCTCGGTTGATTGGTTCAGATTGGCTGGTCACATGCCTAAAATTGTTGGGTAAGATGCAACCTTGTGATATTTTCCCCCGCTTGGAAATCAGTTTATTTGGTGCCTCTACTAAGAACTAGAGAATGTTCCTTTCCGCTATATTACTCCTTCAGTAATAGGCTGGTTCTATCCCGCAATAATGCGCCATTTAGGAAGCCAATATGTGGATACAGCGATGCTGTGCTGCCCTGAAATGGACGCCTCACAATGTGAAACATGATTCCAATATTGCTGCTGCTGTGCACCACGATTGGATCGCAATTCAGCCTCAGGTGGTGTCATCTCAGGGCCATCAACGCTGATGTAGGGAGGACGAAACCAATATCACTGGTCACCTTGTGTACTGTACGCAATGCACGCGGCAATTTCTCTCTGTCTCACTCAGGGCCTTGTTATTAATATGAAGATCCCCCCAGGGGCCTGTAGGGCCTCTCTGTGCTGTAGGAGGCCCCCCAGTCTGGGCTGGCGCATGTGCAATGCTTCGATCCCCTTTCTTCTTTATAGAAGAGGTGACACAGTTGTATGTATGATACCACAGTTGTATGTATGATACCAGGCATGGCTGGAAGCATTGAGCTAAAAGCCTCAGCCCTCGCTTCCCAGCCAGGGTTCAATCTGAGATGCAGGGTGCTGTGCTGCCTTGTAGTGCTGGATTTCAGCCCATGGACAAACGGTCCAAAACTGCAGCAATGACTCTCAGGGCTTAAGGCATGAAGAACAGACTGCTCAACTCCACAAATCTGTCTGGCAACATCCAAAAATAAGATAATTATCCTTCTGTCTCATTTGTATGTTCTTTTGTGATGGCTCCTCACAACCTATGCATTAAATATTCTCAGGCAATCCCGCCTTTACGTTAACCGCCTGAGTTTATATGCATAGGAATGCAGTGATACGTATAGAGAACAGAAATGCAAGTGGATAACACAGAAATTGGGCACTTCCAGGGTGAATTGCATTTCCCCTCATATTCCACATCTTATTTCAGCCATAAAATATCTTGCTTAAAAGATGCTTATGTAATCCTCACCTATTGTCGCATATGTGTATATTTTTATAGATTCAATATTTTTATCACCAGGCTTCAGAGAAAACTCTCTGTGCCACCTCATGAGTAAAAACAAGTTGATTAGACCTAATGCAAAGACTCTTGATTAGCGCAGTTGATTAGCAAAGAATTTTTCTTTTTTTTTTTCTATAAAAAAAAAGAAGTCTTCCAAGACTAGCTGCGAGGCCCTGACCCAAATCAATCACAGGATGAATATATAATACCCAGAGACCTCAGAAGTCCCTCTTACATAAGTCATGAGCATATTTTATGTTCTACGAGAGACATAGTCTCTCTGGTGGCCGACACCCATCCCTGCCTCTGCATCCCCAATTCCCTTTCGCTGCACAAATAAACACAAGTGTCGACAGAGCTGTCCAGGCAGATGGCAGATGAAAAAGGATAATTAAGCAGCCTTGCTCCTACCACTTCTTTCAGGAAATTATTTTGTTCATGTGAAGACTCATACATCGATAATGACTCATCCTCTGCATTTATGATTTTTTCAGCAAGCCACCTTTACACCTTTTACCGAAGAAAACCAATGTGTAAAAAGAGTTGCATGCTGTATTACCATGGTGTTGGGTTTTTAAGATGGCCATCAGCAGTTTGTGAATGCATATACTGTTCACTGAGTTTTTTTTATTGACTGTGATCCGTGGGAGAGTTCTTTCTGAAGTGTATGTCTAATGCCTCTTCCTAATCCCTAGTAGTCAGCTTGTTAGTTTATTTCTAATGCAAATCCACATGGGCCATGCTCATTTGTGGCTGAACTGAAATTAATGAATGCACTTTCTAGGTTATGGAGGCTAGCAAGCTGAAAAATAATTTCTGAAAGGGAAATATCGCAACTACTACTACTGCAACCACTATGCCTACATCTAATAATATTAATAACAATCACAATAACAAGCACAATAATAACAATAGCCATCATAATAATAATAATAATAATATTAAATAAATATAAAAAACATACTATTCAGCCAAAATGCTTCACAGTGTCAACTATGAATCATTCATAATATAAACATAAAATAAACAATACAATCTAGTTGCCATAGTAATGTAAATTCATAAAATAAGTACAATGATGATTGCAAGAACCCAACATTAGACATAAAAGAAACATGTATCACTGCCCTAAAATCAAAACAACAGGAAAGAATTTAGCATAAAAAGGCAGTTTTGTGTAAGAGCTATTTTAAATAAATCTTGAGGTTAAAGTTTTTCACTATAAATCTTTATGTATGCAAAAGAAGAGTTCCATAATATTGGTCCATAAAACCAAAAACTAGTCTCTCTGATTCTTTTCTGATTCAATTTAGGAATGGGAAGTACTGTAGGCTGCCTGACATTAAACTATTATTTGGTGGTATTCTGCTAATAATTTAATTTTGTGTTCAGGTGAGAAAAATGTAAGCACTTTCAAATCATATAATGGCTGTAAAATCAATACTAAATCACACAGGATGGAGGGTCAGCCCTGCAACTAGAATAATCCAGATATCATTCAGAGACGTCACCCCATTGAAAAAGGAAATAGTCTGGAGTGCACGGATGCAAAATGAGGTCTTTAATGGAGGAACATAAAACTGCAGCATTTTGACACCGCAACTTTGAGAAATGTTGCTTCACCACAGAGACTATTTCCCATTTATATTCATATGTATTGTCGTTATATTTATTTTGAGAAATAAATACAAAACCAATATATACGTCTTTTACCTATTTTTATTGACAATGATTGAAGAAATTCATGAGATAAAACTTTGGCTTTGAAACAAATGTGCAGGAAGGGAACAGCAGTACATTCTGACCTGATCAAACACTCCGAGCCTGTCAGCTCTCTGTTTCAGATAAAATGTCTTCCACAGGATTTAGATCTGAGATTTACTACCATCCAGAGAGTAAATAAACAAGAAAGAACTTCATATACAGTCGCACAGATGGGTGAAATCTGCCTTCCTGGAAGCCTGTGAAACTGTTGAACTCTTTCCTAAAATAATTCCCTTGGCTTTTGTGGGCAATGCAGGCTTGATAGCCACATCTGCAACGGCTAAATATTGTGAAGAGGGAGGAAAGCAGTGTAAACATTATTTTTAGATGTAAAAACAGGGAGAGGAATTATAAAAATCTCTGACAGATGGGGCTGTATGATACCGTGAATATTAATAATTTTAAATATGTAGAAGATTGTGTACTTTTAACTGGCAAAAGGATGCACCACTATTCTGCCTTCAAACAAGGTGATCAAGTTTAGCTAAACTGGAAAGTGTCATTTCCGAACAGCCCCCCTGGCAGAGTTCAATATAGTTTGCTGAACTGAAATGCTTGGTTTAACCAAGATGAGTTTCCGCAGCTGAGGTCATTTTGTTTTGTTCTGTTGCAGCTGGACAGGACAGAGGTCATCAAAAGTAACCTACACCCAGTTTTTGGAAAGGTCTTTACCCTGGACTACTACTTTGAGGAGGTGCAGAAGCTGCGCTTTGAAGTCTATGACATCCATGGGACGCACAGCATTGGCACTCGTGATGATGACTTCCTGGGGGGCATGGAGTGTACTCTGGGCCAGGTAGGACAGAGCCAGTTCCCTCTAACCTGCCTCAGTTCATTAGCCTGCTATACACACTCTTTGAGGGGTGAGGTGTGCTACTGTTCAACACAATTTATTAAATAAATTTTAACCATATCCTCTGTCTTGCATTATGGTCTTTGTCCTATATTCAAAGAAAAAAAACTAGGCACGGTAGTCTGAGTTAGCCTTTGGCTAATCTGTAGAATTCTCTATAAAGCCTTTCTGTTTGCCTGTTATATTCAGTGTAACTTAGCAGGCTTGGAGAATGAGGCACTAAACACAAAAGCCGGCGGGAACAAATGACCTGAAAACATTATGAGGTGGCTGGGATGGAATGAAGTCATTAACGGGGACATTGCGGCTGGCTGGATGAAAGTCCTGAACCTGTGCTTGTGGTGTCTGCAGTTCCACTGTATGCTTTGCTAATGGATGGAAGTGAATGTTTTTACGTGTGAACTGACTGGAACAGTTGGCTGGCCACTAAGTGAGTCAATTACCAGGGAGTCCTAAGAAATATTCATTGAGCAGTCCCCCCCCCCCCCCCCCCCCCACTAGATTTCAGAGGACCTGGAAAGTATGTGGATTAAATGCCACTCTGTACCACTACCACATGCCCCTTAGCTGTTTCTTGTACATTCATAGGCATAGTACAAGACTTATAGCTTAAACAGACGAGCCAGATTGCATCCTGACATGCATACAATGCATACATGCCTAACAGCAGAAACCACTCTTGAAATGGACTGCTTATTTCTGTACTGTTGACTATAGAGCTTGTCCGTGAATTATGCAGCCTAATAATGAGCATAATTATAAGCCGAGTGTTTTCACTGCCCGGGCTCACCTAGGGGGCAACCTGCAAGGATGGATCTGAAGGAAAACTGCTCTGTTTGGACCATTAACTGTCTTAAAAAAGTGTAGTGTTGATGGGAGATAATGGGTTGTAGTAATGGACATTTTGTTCTGCCCCGGATAAGCCATAAGCCTTTTGTGTCCCACAGATTGTGGCCCAGAAGAAGATGGTGAAGCCTCTTTTTCTGAAATATGGGAAATACGCGGGGAAATCCACCATAACGGTAGGCTTATTCTCATGAAATTCAGTGCCTGAACTTACTGTACTTCATTGAAGACTGGGGAGTGCCCACGAGTAAAATAAAATGGTATAATGGGTCTAGTGCAGGGGTTTGCAGTCCTGGATCTGGAGAACCCAGGTCTATGCCGTCTGTCATTCCAACCGAAATTTCAGCTCCTGAAGTATAAAGAGCTGTAGATTTTAATGCCTTTAATGTCTCGTGGGATGATTTGCCTTCTTGTGTCAGAAATGGATATTCCTGTTACAAAGAGTGAAAATATAACTTTTTTCAACTTATGTTTTCTGTTAATTAAATGATGGACCTATGGCTGAAATTAAAGTGTGGGCGCATAGTCATTTAATCTAAACTATTTGTGGAAACTGAAGTGTTGAAGTACAAAGTGCATGGTAATGAGCAAAACCTACATTATACAAAAATATGTTTCTGCAGATAATTATGGAACTTAACCATGTTTTCATTAATCTTTATTAATTAAGAGTTTTTTGGTTAGAAAATTCTCTACATTCTGTCTTGAGTTAATCTGTATGTTTTACTACTCCACTGAAGAAGCATGTCAAAAAGTCACTTGAATATCACGGTTCACTGAACTGTCAAGTACAACATTCCTTTGCAACGCTGCCTTTACCGCTCTTTCACCTTAATACATCTGAGTGGCTGTATGTCTGACTCTGCTTCCGCTACAGCATCCCCTAGATCTCACTCATATAGCCCCCTTTCAGACATTTGCTTGGCCAGCAATGCAAGAACTCACTTCAGCATGTTTCACATTCGTCTGGATGCAGTAATCAATGTTATCGCTTAAAGGTGTATCATTTCAAAACTAGTCCATTTTTATACAAATGACTTGCAAACTTTTATAATTATATCTTTCTGAACTTCTGTGCATGTGCAATTTGTTTTGGCAGTTATGTAGTTATATAATTGTTCAAAATAATAACCATGTTCATTGAACAAATTAGTTTCCTTGCTTTGAGCTGCACTGACGTGACTGGGGTTTAACGGCCCTTGTTGTGGCCCAGTCATAGAATTGTAAGCATGGGGAGGCATCAGATTGCAATCATGGACCGCCTATAGGCACATTTAAATCTCAGCTGAATGTCAGCCAGTGGCCACAGATAGTCATTATGTAGCCAGGTGTTCCAAACGCTTGAATCATTAATTGTTTTAGATGAGATATGTAATGATTATATGTTATATAACAATAAAGCGAATGTCTCCCATTGTTACTCTTATTTTTGCTTCACACTGGGCCCAGTCGCACAAAGAACAATTGCACCTGTTAAAATGGCGATGGCGGGGAAAAAAAGGTAAAATGTGTGTTATTATGATATTAACCTGATATGAGGTGAGAGGTGAGTGAAGGCAGCAAAAGGACCTGCAGTGCTTGTCCTCTTATTCGAAGAGCAGATTAGTTTCTCCTCCGTGTTATCCTCGGCGTGTCCTGCTGCCTTTTTCTCTCACTGTTTTCTCATGCTCGCCAGTGTGAGCTCATCACCTCTAATGAAAAACAACTTAAAATGACATGAACAACTTAAAATGTCCATAAAATGCCAAGCGCATGTTTGTTTCTTCTCTCTTAGATTCATGCAGAGGAAATTTCAGGGAACAATGGATATGTTGAACTTTCCTTCAGTGCTAAAAAACTGGACGATAAGGTAAGGTTTCTTCATTGTTTTTCCCCAGCAACGCAGATTTATCTGTGATTTCTTGGTCTTTCCCCTTTGAAATTGGTTTGTGGATCGAACTGATTGTACCCTTGTGTGCAAGGAAGTGAAGGAAATTTTGAAGCACATTAATAATTGTAAGCATAAGACAATTGCTTGTAAAATACATTTTAGCTCAGGCGAGGCCCAATGCAATTTTGATTTCCAAATATGCTTATTACTTTTCGCCCCCACTGGCCAATCTTATATGCTTTGTTTTGCTTGTTAAAAACCGCAGAGTTAAAATGACTCCAGTGGTGTTTTTCAGCCACAGGCTTAACTAAGCTTCATCCCGAGTCTGTGGATCTCTTTCAGGTTGTAGAAAAACCAAAAGTAAAAGTAGAAAATAACATTTGTCTTACTTGTCCTCCATGGAAGCACATAGAGTGCCATGGAGGCAAGGTTCCTGCTGAAGCTTGGCTCTAGTGAATAGAATGTAGTGCTTGATGTTCACATGGTGTACTGTGAGAATGAGTGGTCTGGAGGCACAAACTGCTTCCCCTTGAATGCAGAGATGACTAAACTGAGCCATGTGGCCCCTCTGTGGGACACTGCCCACCCGTCCCCCCCCTACAACCCCCCTCCTCTTCTTTCTATCACTCCCTCTTGCTCTCTTTTTTTCTCTCATGTGCACTTTCTCTGAGGGCATTGCGCCAAACTCCCCCTTCATATAAAACTGCTTTTCTGGCGATCTGTCTCTTTCCCCGCCCCTGTTCTCTTTTCCTTTTTCGAAACGTATTAATCTTTGCATTTTACCTGGGCCAGACAGAATGTCAGATCACGAGAGACATCACAGAATATCGGCCTGCCTGCTTCGCTTCTGAACCCTGCACCTCTCACCGAGGATCAAAATAAATAAATAAAATTAAGAGTTTTTTTTTTTTGTCTGACTGAATAAGGGCAAACGTAAAAGTCTGAGCCTGCTCCAAAAAGTTCTATGGAGAAATTCTGTGATAAAATCTATGCTTTGATTGGGGCGAGGTTGCCTGCAGAAATGCACGGGAGGACGGTTCCGGAATTTTGGATCTGAAACACAAACATCCACACAGCAACCTCGGAGAGCCTCCCGTACTGTGGCAGGGAAACGACTGCATTAGCCCCATCCAACATTAATGTTTAAAGCACTTATCAGCTATTTTCAAAGTTGCTGATTGCCGCTTCTCCGACGGCACCACAGGAACGTTGGCACACCGGCGAGGGCTCTCCGCCAGCCTTTCATACATGAGTTGTGCTGTTTTACAGTCATGGAAGCGGACAGCAGCGACAATGCCCATGCACAAATGGGAAAACTGCCCACATTATACACTTATGATAGTAACTGTGAGGCTGTAGGTTTACTATGCTTTTTTTTTTTAGATTATCAGCTAGTCCACATGTTCAATTGTAGCGATTAATTTAGCGGGAACATAAAATATAATGGCCCATTACACTGTTTGCAAACTTTGCTGCCAGCCATTTTCTCACACGTGTTGCCTCTGTCTAGCATTGATTGCAGCAGGCTGTTTATCTCTGTTCTTCCACATTAAGAGCAAATTGCCTTCATATAAAAGCATTGTGCACATTGGTGCATGGTGGTGATGGTGTATTTATTAGGTGTGACCCAGGGTGGAGACCCAGAAATAACATGAGGACCACTTTGGGTCCAGACCATAATTTAAGAACTGCTGCACAGGTACATGGTAGTGGTAATGCCATATGGATCTATGAAATGAAATATGTAACCCGTATGAAGGCAGAGAACAATGTCTTGAGAAAACAAAACCTTACTAAAGAAGGGATTAGTCTGGCAAATGTGAAGGCTGATTAATCACCAGTCAGTAATCTGTAAATGGAATCTGTCTGTTAAGATGACTTTGAGTATCTCATTAGGCAGGGAGGATCATCTTTTAAGAATCTGTGTACATTATCTGTAGTTCGCAGAAGACTCTCACCACTAATTTGTACATGCATCTTAAATCTAAAAAAGGCTTTGTGTTATTTTTTTATTTTATTTTAATGATGCAGTCAGCAATCATGAAGGGCTCAAAAACCAAGGACAGTATCAATGGGAGCAATTTGATTGCTTCAGTTATACAAGACTTATTGCAGCACAGATTTCCCAGCTGCCTGGCTAACAAATGAATAGATGAATTGCGGCAAGATTCTGGGGCACTGTTCATTTGTGTAGTATCTATTTCTGTTTCAGAAAAGCTTGGCTTTTCAGATGTGCCCTTTCTTTTGTTATTTGTGTTAAATGTGACTTTCTTTTGATGCTTGTAGTCACATTTATTCATTGCAACAGTTTACTAAGTCATACGATAATGTGCCCTGCTTTCATGCATCAGAACATTTGGTGCAGTTCATACAAAGATAAGATGTTTTAGAGTGGTGCATCTCTCATTTATCATTGGGCCAAGTATGTGAATTAGCCTACTTAATGAATGGTACAAATCCTCACCTTTTGATGGTGAGCACATGTCCACTTGCAATATGTCTGTTTTGTCATTACTGGCAAGATGTTACTATGACAACCAGATGAAGGATACCTGATTTTATGTCTGCACCCACAGAGATGTATTGGATAAAAGCTGTGAAAATGGGAACAAGATGTCTCTTTTTTCCTGCACAGATAGTGAGGTGTAATATTCTTGCCTGTGCTCTTCAGAGTCAGTAAACTCTTACCAAATTGCATTTCTGGGAATCTGGATTCTCCATTAGCATCCTAATGTGATTTTTAAAAATCCAAGTTCCCTGTTTCAGCAATTAGCATGACCTTACAATAGCATTGGCCTTTTTTGTTTGTTTTTACAGGATCTCTTCAGTAAATCTGATCCCTTTTTGGAAATATTCCGGATCAACGACGACGAGTCTGAACAACTCGTTCACAGAACTGAGGTTAGGAAGCCTTTGGAATATTTATGTCATTTGAATAGGAGTACCTCGGTACCTCTTTGTGACATCCGTTTTTTCAACTGCAGCAGGAAAACTGAAGATCACCACTCTCCTCAGATGCAGAGGCTGCTGTGTGTTTGACGCTCCTGTTGCCTTTCACAGGTGATCAAGAACAACCTGAACCCTGTGTGGGAGCCCTTTAAAGTGTCTCTGATCTCCCTGTGCAGTTGCGACGAGGAGAGGAAGCTGAAGGTAAGCGCTGCTCCACGGACGCAGGTGGTGCTGCCAACGCTAATGAGCTCCCAGAGCAGGACACAGACACAGGGGAGACCAGCAAAACTTTGACTCTGTCAGTGTCTGCCTGTCTCTCTGCCCCCCTCTCTTTCTCTGTTCTCTCTCTCTCTCTCTATCTCCTTCTCAGCAGTCTCTCTCTCTCTCTGTCTCCTCAGCGGTTTATCTTTCCCCCATTTTTTTATTTACTGCCTGATACAAGCTCTCTCTCTCTCCTTCTCAGCAGTCTCTCTTTCTCCCTCCCTTCTGTATTTACTTCCTGATGCAAGCTTTTCTTAATATAAGTACATACCTTTTTATAATTCTGGTTTATGCTAAGAAAA
The DNA here is from genome assembly GCF_013347855.1 of Anguilla anguilla. Classification (NCBI taxonomy): domain Eukaryota; kingdom Metazoa; phylum Chordata; class Actinopteri; order Anguilliformes; family Anguillidae; genus Anguilla; species Anguilla anguilla. The sequence continues at coordinate 27,874,924 of NC_049216.1, read as the reverse complement.
TGAGTGGTAAATATGCATACCTTTGAAGTCTACTGTGTATCTTTTGAGCTTGTCTGAAATGTAACGCAGTGGAACTAAAATTGCGAATACTTCACGCATGTTTGCACTGTACATTTTGGGTACCTGCTCTGAACAAGCAATGGGACTTACACAGCAAATACATAGGAAGTCATTATTGGAGCGAAAAAGAAGTGAAAGATGAGTAATAATTATTTGTTTAACAGTGTCTGGTCTGGGACTATGACTCCAGGGGCAAGCATGACTTCATCGGGGAGTTCTACACCACGTTCAGAGAACTTCAGACAATTTCCGGAGGAAACAAGGTCAGTGAGAAGAGAGAATCCGCAATTGACCTGCATTTACTATGCATCATTCTCATTAATGCACTGCATCACAGTGAGGACAATAACACTGATCTTACAAATCCCATGGCTATGCTGACAATGCCAGAAGTGTGTATAAACTGGCAACTTAGCAGTCTCCATTGTTTTCCTTGTGCTGACTTTCTCTTTGTATGTCCCAAGGTCACGTGGGATTGCTTAAATCCAAAGTACAAACTCAAAAAGAGGAACTACAAGAACTCCGGGGTGGTCATTCTCAATGACCTCAAGGTATGAGGGCACAAATCTAAGTAGATCAATTGCAGAATTACTACGTAACAGTGTGGAAAAAACATCCTTGTCCATATGTATTGCCATTCAATTATGCTGAAGACCAACATATTTTGAGTTCAGTCAGTGACCAGCAGGCCGTGTCTTCAGTGGCAAATATCTAATATAATATTCTATTTTTCCTGATATGAACACAGGGAACTCTCTCATTAATATATGAATTGGTATTTATATTGGTCAGTCCTCTCATTGATGTATCTCATGGTGTCACTTGCAGTTACCGAAGCCCCTATAACATTTGTACAGAGGCCTGTCGCTTAAATCAATACCGACTTCCTTAAGCACTTAAAATAAAGCCAGAGGTTAATAACACTGTTCATTTCCTAGTACTTACCATATAATTAAGACCTTATCCACTTTTCCCCTTCAGCTTCACAGAGTCTACTCGTTTCTGGATTACATCATGGGAGGATGCCAAATTCATTTCACAGTAAGCTTAGTGCTCGGTGTCCAGTACTGTTGAAGCTATACATTAAAATAGATTTGGGATTGATTCATTTATCTCATTTATATTATACACTGGCGATTGGCCGCATTCACATATTAAGGTGAACAGAAAGGTAAACAAGCTTGAACACAACTGCTGCTGTCCTCGGCTACCTTTTAATCATTATTATTTTACTGTACAGTATATAGTCAATAAAAATGTCAGGCTGAAAATTTGTCTTCTTCTTTTTCTTCTCACTTGCTGCCATTAGGGGCTGTGTAGTGTGAATAATTGGTCTGCAGATCGTGTTTCTGCCAGAGGCAGCTGCTCCAGATCAATTTGAATCCCTTTTTAAACTTTGCCCTTCACCCTGCCCATCCCCTTAGGACTGGATTATGCCATCAATAATGAATATTAATTAAAGGGCCTGCTATGTTAGAAACCTCCCTCAGAAACAGATCTGAAAAAAATTCTTTGAAAACCATTGGCAAGTGTAGTCAACTGGGGAGAGTTGGTTATGTGCCAGTTTGTCAGTTTGAGATTTCTGTTAAAAAAAAAAAAAACCTTATTTTCTGACTTTTGGTTATAGTGTATTTTCTCTTGTAATTATGACCACGATACTCTACCAGTGAGAGAGACCGTTATCCCTCAAATCAGGACATGCCAAATAGCCATAGTTTGGTCGGTGGACTATTTATTTTACCATTATTGGTTGTGGCAATATTATGTATTATTTGCTATTCAAGCCCTGTGTTTCAGAAAGTTAACAATGTGTGCTGCACCTGTATACTATGAAATGGGCCACAAGCCCCTCTACCAATTTGTCACTGTTCCAGGTGGCCATTGATTTCACCGCGTCCAATGGGGACCCACGCAACAGCTGTTCCCTGCACTACATCAACCCCTACCAGCCAAACGAGTATCTGAAGGCCTTGATAGCAGTGGGAGAGATTTGCCAGGATTATGACAGGTATTTGCCGATGATCACATTCATTTTTATGATTGAATATGCTTCTTTTTTTTTTTTTACTCAAGTGGAAGAACCACATATTGCACTGCATTTATGATGTCAGGGAATCTTGGTGTTAGAGTGCTTTAGCCTTCCTCAGGCAGAAGGAGGATGGACCTCCATTGTTTGAGGTCGCACAGTGTCAATGCTTAATTTATTTCATTTTATAAGGTTTTGTTGATGCTGGTTTAATTGTACCAGTAGCCAGGCCAGGATGCCCACTGTAAGTTACCCCCAGTAACCCCCTCCTACTTTAACCAGCCTAAACCATGGCACTCTACCTTCAGTGTGATCCTCTGGGACCAGTCCACCACAGTCAGAAGATAAAAAGGAGAGTATATTCATTGGAACGCTACATTTATTGCTTATTTTCAAACCCTTGCAGCTTTTTAGTTCCTCTTGAGAATTTTTACTTGAAGTTGTTTGCTGTTGCAGTATGTACGTTTTAACAAGTGAAGTGCACTCATGAGATGTTGGCATCAGGATGACTCATAATTTCCAGATTGGTAATAGACAGTTCAGACAGCGTAGGCTGTCAGAGACAACAATTGTTGCTGTCAGTTTTTACAATGGTTTAAAAGTTTGGGGATGCCAAAGAAAGTGGAATTTGGGTTTATCAACATTTAGTTTTTTCTGCTCATAAATTGTAGTTCCACTCAAGGCCACGCAGGTCATGGCAAAGGATCTTTCAAAAGTGCCAACACAAAATTATCTGTGATTCTGGAGAAACTGAAAAGCTGTTAGTTAGCAGCTAGTGTACTGAATATAAACATTGGAATGCTAAATGCATAACATCCCGCAAGCTAAATTTTGTTTTCTACAATCTAGGCTAAATGTGAACACAGGATTGTTGCTGGTTTATTTTGCATAGTAAATACATCGACGCATTCTCCGTTCTGCCCGAAATACACCTCTGGTTAGTGCAGAGCAATTGTTGCCTTAAGATATTCGCACAATGACATGCTGGGGTCCTAATGAATTATTCATGATCAGCAATGAATGTTCACAGAAGGACCTTGGTTTGCTGGCCATCATTTAATTTCCTTTAGTTTCCTGTAATTATTACTACGACATATTTTCCTCTGCAGTACCTTGTTGCGTTTTGTTTAAGCTGTACTTAATGCAAGGTCTCATCAGTTTTTGTGCATAGTCATATGCATTAAATGCTTGAGTATTGCATGCTTCAAAGTAGTAAACACTTATTTCAAGAGGAAAAAACAGAAATGTTGGTTTGTTATGTTGTAATGAACTACAGTCCATTATTTAACTTTGCCTTTTAGCATTGATTGCCAGCTTTCTGTTTAAATTATTTAAATTGAAGGGGAAAAGACAGGTGAAAGTTGGAACCTGTTGAGACGGATGTTTTTAGTGCAATGATGCATTTTTTTACTGACACTGCTTATGAATAAAAGTAGCATTCAATTATTAGTGGAAAAATGCTTTTATTAGCTTTTTTAAAATTCAAAGCCCTTTTAACAGGTCTGTCAGGTGTGTTGCAAGAAACCATCAAGCATTTAAAAAGTGCTAATCTTGGCAATAATCATAAACATTTCTGAGGCACATCCCAGCAGCAGATCATCAATCCACCAATAATGTAAATAGCAGAAGGAGTCAATGCTTTTGTAATTCTTCTAACATTGATTGCTCATATACAGTAGGTGGATAGATACGCAAAATAGGGAGTTTACATGGGTAAAATAAAACTCAGGGCACAAATTCTGTAATTACGGTTGCTTTTTGAAATACTACTTTCCACTTTCATTTGAACACGCTGAGACTGTAACTGTGAAGCCCATTTAGAATATGAATGTTCTTTCTCACTGGTACGGTGTGGGGAAACAAAAAAAGAAAAATGAATACATTAGACTGAGATCTTCCTCTATGAATATCTTCGTTGCTGGTGGCTGTTCCCTCATTAGTGGGCTCGATAAAGTTGCTCGGTAAACTTTGGGTGCTGCAGAAATGTACAGTGCATCCCATAAGTATTTGGCCAGTGACGCAGTTTTTGTTATTTTGGGTCTGTACTCGAGCACATTGGATTTGAAATTAAACAATGAAAAAAATGTCCAATTTACATTCATTTTGGGTGACCGTGCAGCTAGTGCAACCCTTTTTATACATAGTTCCCCTATTTTAGGGGGGCCAAAAGTAACTGGACAAATTAGCATAATCTTAAATGAAGTCATCCTATTTAATCCTTTGCATTTAATAATTGCCTGAAGTCTGCAACCCATAGCCATCACCAGATTCTGGGTTTCTTCCCTGGTGATGCTTTACCAGGCCTGTATTATGTATAAAAAGGGTTTAGGTCACCTAATATGGATGTAAATACCCTCAAATAAAATCTGCACTTTAACCTCATTTTTTCATTTCAAATCTAATATGCTGGAGTACACAGCCAAAACAATGAAAATTGGGCCGCAATCCAAATACTTACGAACTGCACTTTATGTGGTGTATGATTTCTAGATAACAGTCCACACAATACTTAAATAATGTCAAATGTTATTAAATGTTAATAAAACTCAAACTTCACAAATGCACATGCAAAACCAATTAATGTTCACCAAACAAAAAGGAAATATACAGAATATGGCACACAGAGGAGATATGGCATGGCATTTGACACACATTTTCATTACTGAGAAGTTATACCATTCAAAATAAGGAAACCCACCTGCAACTCTTACTGTGGGTGTGCTTGTAATAGTTTCAAGCATATTTCCCTGTGACAATTTGACAACAACATTATGTGCTGCACTGAGGAATGCTTTGTACATGGGGAAAATAAAAAAAGAAGGTTCTAATTTGCTTTACAAATACATGTTGATGTAGGAAAAGAAAAACATCATTCAAACAAAGAGAGGTTTGTGGGTGGATTTGTTATTGGTCATTGGCTGTTGAATCATTGCTGTTCTGTATTCTAATGAGCTTTCTTCTTTTATTAAAGCTCACAGATATGCATATAATAAAAATATAGCCACAAGCAGCAATTAACGGGGTCCAAGCAGCATTGCAGAAATGGCGCACAACTGCACATTCTTGTGTATCATTTGTCAGGATGCTATGAATAAAACAAAACGCCTGTCTGATGAATCTGTTAATGGAAGGATTTTGAATTTAGGCCGCGTAGTTGAGGAGTTACTGTCAAAAATATGAAAAATGCAAGGTTCATTTGATGGTGGCACTATAGTGCACAGCTATTTGTTCTGAATATGCTTTGTGGATTTCAAAAATGGGATTCTAAGTTCCATCCAGGCCACATGCGTTATTCAGCTTACGCATCACATCCTTTTACCTGTATTCCCCAGAAATTTTGAAAGTATGTTGTGGCCGACCGCTTTGGATTACAAAAATTATTTTGATAAATTTTCATCAGCATACTCCAATGGGTCAAAATCCTGTTATTCGTGAACATTAGCCCTCTAGTCTTGGATGTGTTCATTTTGTCTGTGGAATGTAATATTTCAAATAGTGGAAAATAAAATATGGCAGAAATTAAACAACTTTGTAAATCTTATTCAGCCCTCTTTGCTGAATGTATAGACACCACATTTTTGTTCTAAACCTGAGTTATGGTCAAAAACACACAAAACATGGCTTATCTGAAGGTGATGTAATAGCACGTAAATATTTTTGTGGTCAATTTCTGGATATGAGCCAAATACATCTGTGAAAGTTTTGTGTGATTTTCATGCAGTGTTCAGGTGTTACACCCCACTTCCTCTTTACATTTACATTCACCACAAAGAGTGGTATGGCAAAATGTTTTGGAGAAAAACATAATTTTTATAACATTTCATCTTAAAAAATGCAAATAGTGATCGGTTGAGCAGTTTAGGAAGAGTTTGAATAAGCAGGTTTTTTTCTGTGACTTGAGTCGTGGGTGACATTTGCAAGCTACACCACATGGCCAAAAGTATGTGGACACCTGACATTCAACATCTCATCCAAAATTGTGGGCATTAATATGGAGTTGGTCCACCATTTGCTGCTATAACAAGCTCTACTCTTCTGGGAAGGGTTTATACTAGATGCTGGAGCAGGGATTTGCTTCCATTTAGTCAGAGTAGCATTAGTGAGGTCAGACACTGATTGGGCAATCAGGCCTCGCTCACAGCTGGCTTTCCAATTGATCCCAAAGGTGTAGGATGGGGTTGAGGTCAGGGCTCTGTGCAGGCCAGTCAAGTTTTTCCACACCGTTCTCAACAAAAACATTTCTATATGGACTGTGCTGTATGCGTGGGGGCATTGTCATGTTGAAACAGGAAAGGGTCTTCCCCAACCGTCTAGAATCGTCTAGAATGTGAATCGTCAAACATTCACTGGAACTAAGGGGCCTAGCCAAAACCATGATAAACGGGCCCAGAACAGGGGGTGTCCAGATACTTCTGATCATATAGTGTACCAAATTTGGTAGCTATACACCTTTCAGTTTGAGATCCAGATACTTTTTGGGGCAAAGTAATAATAATAATAATAATAATAATAATAATAATAATAATAATAATAATAATAATAATAATAATTAATAACAACAATGGGGTTACAGCAGCTTTGCTGCTTGGACTTCTAACAATTCAAGCGAATACAACAAGTACTAACATACTTATAACATGAATATTGCTGACTGCATTGCGTCAAGGATTAGGGATGGTATCAAATCCCATGATGAGGTTAGGACAGAATTGTAAAAATTATATTTAATAATATTTAATGAGCACCTGAAATTTGCATATCATTAGTGGTCTGGTTTTTATTTACTTCAGACGGTTGGTGGCATTCAGGGACATCCAACGTTGCTTGACTGAAGCTCTGCCAAAAGAGAGAAATGCTTTCAGTGCAAGGTCTGTGGGCTTGAAGCAACAGAGGAAGTACACCTACAGAAAGTGTTTTGAAGCTGGATCCCTCTTGCCCATGGCACAGTGACTCACTTGAATAACAAAAATATCACAACAAAAAGAGCTCCATCCGTCCCTCAGATGTTCCCATATCCTTTTATGTGCTTTGTTTATCCGTTTATCATTATTTTCTGTCAATGGACGTGTGCTGGCTGCCATGTTCTGGCATGGCCTATTTCACTCAAGTGGGTTTTCATCTCCCTACCGGCTGATTCTGGCTTTTCCTGGGCACTCGTGTCCCGTGGGGTTCATTAGAGGCAGAATAAGCCACTTACAAGAGCCTGGGAAATGGCTTTCTGTGAGGCTGTGAGGAAGCTCAATTGGCAGCTCTCGAGTGCAGAGCTGGGTGGTGTCTTCCCCCAGAGACACAGGAGAGCCGGGGAGAAGAGACAATGAGAGGATTCTGTGCCTCGGTTGGTCTGAGAAAGCCATGCATCCTCTCTCTGCCATCTTCCCTCCCTTGCATTCAGTCTGGATTTTCAAATGAAGTCAGTTTGCTTTAAAAATAGCTGGCTTTTGGTTCTCCGGAGGTTTATCGGGCATGTTGAGCTTTTGTGTTATAATGGGATGTTTCAAGGTGGTTGGTGTAAGTACATTTCAAATGCCCTTGTGCAGGACTTACAGTCGTAGCTTGGAAAAAAGGAAGAAAGGTTATGCTTTACGTACATGTGTAGGTGCTCTGCTACAATCATTTAATTGAGGTAGCTCAAACATGCTTGCTCATAAATCTCTGGGTTTTGAACACTATTGTCCTTTTAGAGAGAATTTTGTTCTTCTGTCATAACTAGCATAGTATTGCTCCTTTTCATCAGATTATGATCATTTTCCTCATCAGCTTGTGCAATTTTATTCATTTTATTACTTGTATGTTGAGCTGACATTATCCACCATATTGATCAATACAACTGCTTGTTATTGAAGAAATCAATTGTAAGTACCTTGTCAAGGATATGACTAAGTCGACTTATTCTAATACTGATTGCAAGTCTGGTTCCAGAATCACTATTCCACATTATAACAGAATCAGTCACCCTCTGTGGCTGGGTGAAAAGGATCTTGCCATTCCTTTCACTATTCATTAAGTCACTGATAAAAGAAATGTGTTTGAAACTTGACTTGCGAGAGGCTGTTAAAATCTTGAGGAAAAGCAGTGCCTGAAGCTGATGAACATACAGTAGGATGTTTATTACCCCTGGCAGTTGCTGTGGGTGTATTGTTCGCTCTCTCCCTTGTAAGACTAAATGGATTTCACAGCTAATTGGACATGTCAACATCTTCTCCTGCATCCAGACCTTCATTAGATGCTATCTGAGATTGAAGATATGCTTGTTTACCATCGCTCAGTTTGGGAGCCAGTGTCACCTGAGAAAGAAATGAGCCATTGCTATAGATAAAAACAGAGATATTTTACATGTACTCAGACCCACAGTAAGGCAGGAAAGACTCTCCCAGTAATTCCTCAGTAAGACAGGAAAGTAATATTTTCCATGTAAAGCTGTAACTCTTTTGTAGTGATTTCTTTTTTTTTTTTAACCACAGGATGCTTTGTCTCTACCACAGGGTGCTGAGAGGCAGTGATTGTGAAATAGTATTCATGTTGCTCAGAGCAATGCATCTATGCTTCTGTGTTATGTTTATTACAATTATGTTGGCTCCTTTATAGAGCACCAAATCGATTCAGAGGGGCTACCAGTCTGGAGATCTCATGATAATGGAAACCCATTTGTACACTTCTGGTGACTAACCGGGCCTCCTCGGCACCCCGTCTCTCCCATTTGCTGCATTTCATCTGCCAGAAATGTGGCCTACTCTGTAAATCTCTTTTAATTTATTTTGCTCCTCTGCTAATTTGGTGTTATGGCGTTTGAGTTGCCAGCCGGCCTAGAGAATGAATCCTTGCAGGAAGCCTTGTTCTCGTGTGTCAGGCTGAGTGATCAGATCTGTGTCTCACAGCTTTCCCCTGCTGGTTCTGCCTCTCTTACTGTGCTATTTTCAGCCTCTCTCTCTCTCTCTCTCTCTCTCTCTCTCTTTTCTCTCTCTCTCTGTCTCTCTCTCTCGCTCTCTCTCTCTCTCTCTCTCTGTCTCTCTCTCTCGCTCTCTCTCTCTCTCTTTCTCTGATGTACTGTCTCCTGTTGTTTTCCTCTTCCATCTTTATAACCTTATTTGAGGTCTTCTTACCTACTGTGCCACTATTCTTTTGCCTGCCTGATCTCACTTGTCCTTTCATTTTAAAACGGAAATCTGACATGCACAGTTTTAAAAAAAATTGTAATGTAATTTCATAATGTGGCCAAGGGAGGTTATTAATTCATTTTGGCCCTAATACTTACACCAGCAATTGCAAGGCCACTGTTTCTACTCGGGAACTTATTATTGCAAATTTAAACAATAACTACAGGTAACAAATGCAGTGTTATGACTCACAGTGATTTAAATAGGGGATGCAGAAGGTGTGCGTAATTATACGAGAGCCGAGGTGAAAATGTAATTTGCTGTTTGGGTACTGGGACCAATTTAAGGATTTTCTGAAATGTCTCTGCAGAGCCAGTGACGCACAACAGTTCCGCATTGACCAGGGCTTTGAGTCACTAATCTTGCATTGCCGTTCATTACGTCTAAGCATGATGTCTGTGTTATTGCATTTTTCAGTGACAAAAGATTTTCTGCTCTGGGCTTCGGGGCCAGAATTCCACCAAATTATGAGGTAAGCAAGGTACTGATATGATGCATGGTGTGGTACAATGTCACCCAGAAAACAAAGAGGCAGCTGGCATCTTTGTATTAAATAAACATCACAATTCACAGGCCTTGAATAGCTATCTACAGTCCAGTAACATGTGATTAATTGCATATGAGCTGAAAATCTGAAAAAAGATCAATAATTATTATTTGTTCACTGGAATGTGTATTGAGTACATGGGTAGGTTGGGTTCTCTTTGTTATTAATAATTTATGGACTTGCTGGTAAATGTGGTGATTTAATTATATTTGTATTGATTTGGCTTGGTTTACCCTTCAGTGGCTATATTTATTTTTATTTTATATAATGTAAAATCCATCTATTATTATAACATTTTCTTTGTTAATTGTATTAATTAATGCAATTAAAGTGATCCTGCATCATGTTAGTAAAGCTAGCTCTCAAGTTGTGACACATATTCAAGGTCTGCACGGTCACTTTTAAAATGCCTTTGTCTAGATTCTAAAACAAAACTGATGTAATCCATCGAACACAATTTCCAAGCCTGCTCTTGAAGTCCTCCCTCATTCTGCTGTGTGTGAAGATGATCATGTTTTATTCAGTGTTTGAATTGATTCGACTTGTTCTGCGTATCTCACAGTGTAGGTCTTTTACTTCCGTGATCAGTTTTAGCCGCACGACCTTGAAACATGCTTTTCTTGTCAGAATTCGATTAGTACCAGTAGTGCTCGTTTTGTCACAGTCAGCATTTGCTTCTCCTTTGTGTTTACATGCGACCCGTCCTGAATGCCACGCCAGATCGTGCTACATAATTTTTCACTTTGTCCTGTTTAATTCAGTTTTTCATTTCACTGTGTTCTTTTGAGAAATTCTAACCCGTCGAGTGAAACATAAATTGGCAATCTGAAATTTAAATAATAGCCTGACAAACATTTCATTTTCAAGGGAAATATTTACTTTTGGAAATTGTCTCTGCTTTGCATGGAGAAAACATATAGCCGTTTTGACTGGCACCCCTTTGGGGTGGGGGAGGAGAGGTTTGTGGTTGAATGTTCTGGTCAGAAAAATGCACGGTAAATCACTATCGATATGACATCTGCACATGCAGTGTGCTTATCTGAATCAGACCCTGAGATAACATCAGATGTGCCCAGAGTGAAATGCATTTTTACATAAGAGATTTTTTTCTGGTTCTTTTTTCATCATATCTGAAAATGAAATCCTTGCTAGAGTACATCATATAAAAACAGGTGATAATGTGTTACCATGCTTCATTATTCAAATGAATAAGGCAAAAAAAATACTGCTTTAATAATACTATGTACAGCGTTGAAACGTGCAGAATTTTTTGTTTTAAATTCACATCTCCTTGTACTTTACGATGTAAACGGAACAGGGAACCAACTCTGCATCCTCTTGAATGCTTAAATCCGAGCTCAGGTAATTGTTAGTGAAGAGGGGAGTTTCTACCCATTTCACTGAGGTCTCTGTGACATTCGGGGCATCATGTTATGGCAGCACTGTTCCCGAAACTGTCACAAACGATCTCCCAGCATGGTGCATGTAACCTGAATTCCCTCTGATCATGCGTCATCTCCCCGCATGCAGGTCTCTCATGACTTTGCTATCAATTTCAACCCAGAGGATGATGAATGTGAAGGTAAGAGAAATTATTTAATGACTCTTCTAGAATCTGTTTTGTACCTGTACCTGTTCACATCATTAGTGTATTTGAGCATTGAACGTGTTGGAGGTTATGCCACTGGAGTCGATTCTCACGTCCTGAGCAATGCAGAGGCTGTCTCCCTCCCTCCCCCCCCCCCACCCCCCCCCCCTTTCAACCGTCTGCTTAAGAAGCCGAACGGCTCTCGCGATTCACTCGCCTTTTTCGGTGTCAGGGTGACGCCTTTATCTCAGTCTTCTGACAGGCCTGTTCCCCTGCAGCGCCGTCACACCGCGAGCCGCGACAGAGTGGCCGTAACTGCCTGTTGTTCTCACTGAGCAGAGATCCAGGGGGTGGTGGAAGCGTACCAGAACTGCCTCCCCAAGATCCAGCTCTACGGGCCCACCAACGTGGCCCCCATCATCAGCAGAATAGCCAAAGTGGCAGCGGGAGAGGAGGTCACCAAAGATGCTTCAGTGAGTGTCCCCGCTGTGGAACTCTGTCTTATATTTATGTGGCGTTTTTGGTAGAATAAGAGAGAGGACTAGCCATACCCGCCATTCTCATTGCTGTTAATATTTATAGCCTTGGCACGACAGATTCAGGAAGCTTCCAATCGCTAGAATTTGATTAAATTGACTGGATTCTGTGAAACGCATGAAATAAGAAGTTCTGTAATCATTTAAGTGTGTCTATTTGTGTGTGTTTGCTACTCTTTTTTTACTAATTGAGAAGTACAGAGAATTGTGACCTTTCTCCATTGACTGTGTCCTTGCAGCTGTCTTCATTTATTATTTAACCCTAATCTTTACCACTTTCTCCATCACTGATCAAGTTTCCATAATCAATGTAGCTGAATTAAGGACATTAGGTTGCTATTGCAAAAAAAAAAAAAAAGTAATTGCTTTGGCCGATGGCCGCCAGGGACATGTTCAACTTCAGCATAAACCAATAAATGTGGAATTTCAGTTTTACTGTGGGTGGGCGATACCAAATGATCTGGTTGGGATAAGGACTGTATCCAAGTAAGGTGTGAAAATTGATGATGAGTGCTCTGCTTTTCAAAAAAAAAAAAAAAAGCTGAAAAAGAGCAGTGAATCTGAAAAAGGCAACATACTGAAGACAAGCAGTTAGTCATTTTAAGGATTCAGGCCTGGGAGCTGTCTCTGTCAGACAGTGGAGATGTTCCTCACTGAGCCCGGTCCCCCTTTCGCCCAGCGGTACCACATCCTGCTGATCCTCACTGACGGGGTGGTGACGGACATGGCGGACACGCGTGAGGCCATCGTGCGCGCCTCCTACCACCCCCTGTCCATCATCATCGTGGGCGTGGGCAACGCAGACTTCACTGACATGGAGATCCTGGATGGGGACGACGGGGTCCTGCGTTCCCCGAAAGGGGAGCCTGTCCTGAGGGACATTGTCCAGTTTGTGCCCTTCAGGGAGTTTAAGACAGTAAGTCTGCCTTCATTTGCTCTGCGTTTAGTTTTATTTAATACGTACATGACAGACTGTTAAAAACGGTCAGTCTGCAGCCCACATACAGTATGCCCATAACTAATTATAGAATTATCAGTCAACGGCTCATGTTTACACATCAAACTTCAGCGGCAGAGAAATAAGCAGTTATTTGCTCCAGCGGTTTTATTTATTAGATCAGGAGCTGGTTAGCGTTTAGACGCTGTGTGGGTCTTCATGAGAACCAGTAAGTAATAAGTAATGGCCAGTCTTCTCCACATCTGTACCGGCCTCATTTAAAATGGCAAGTTTATGCCGTTCAGGTTTCAGTCGGTGAGTTTAATTGAGGGATACATCAACAGTGGGTCTAGCTCACTCACACATCACGTGTTCGTTTTTGTATGGAGCAGGGTCTGTGCTGTTACCAGCAATCCCTCCTACTGAAGTGCTTGTTTGCGACCCTATCACGGTTCTTTCACGGGCAAACTCATTTAAAGTAGGTTAGGGCATTAGCTTTTGCTTAAATTGGGCGCTTCTATTTAAAATTGCGCGCATGAACGCTGTGGTGTGGGTGGAGGGGGGTCAAAAAGCGCCATGTGTTTTGTAATTGCCATATTGGCTGTCATTAGCTTAAATAATGTGACCTCCTAAGCCCTTTAGAAAATGGCATTACCCTCAAGTGGAGCCATGACGAAGCAGGCAGGCAGGCAGGCAGGGATGGAGATAAACTGACAAGTAGGGCAGATGGGTAGAGCATGTTATATAACAGCTCCCTGGAACGCATGCTGGGTACAGCCAAAAGTAATCCATTCATTCTGAGATTGAAGTTGAAGGAGGATGAGTAAAATGGCCTCATTCAATTGTATTTTTCCTTTGTGCAAAGTCCCACTAGGACTTTTCTTCCGGTTGGCTGAAGCCCATAGAGCAACTGTAAATGCAATTCAAATGCACTTCTCACCCATGTTTTTCTATGTTCCTTAGTATGAGTGTGATTTGATGACAGTATGCCAGCTTTTGGGCCTCGCAGTGTTGCTGAAATGATGTACTGGCTTCGTATGCCCGTGGTAATCGATACTTTGACCTTGAGTGAGCGCTAAGACGCGAGCTGTGTTTAGCTGGCTAATGCGCCTTTGCTGTCGCTGCACCTTTCCTGACCCAGGCCTCCCCTGCTGCCCTGGCCAAATGTGTCCTGGCTGAGGTGCCCAAGCAGGTTGTGGAGTACTACAGCCACAAGGCCTTCGCTCCCAAATTCCCCGTCGTGGATTGGCCCAACTCCGTCCCACACACGCCGGAATAACAGAGAAAGAGATCAAAGGAACAGCTCGGCCAGCCTCTGTCATCCAGGTGAGTGGATGATGGCAGGAGTGTTCTGGCAAAATACAGTAAAAAAAAAAAAAAAAAAAAAAGATTTTAAAATGTGGACAAAATTTTTTTTTTGTTTGTTTGAAAAATACCTTTTTCTGCTGCCTACCCTATCCGTTCAGCATGGGAGCTAGACTCTTTTTTGGGGGGGGTGGGGGGGGGGGGTGGTTGTGGTGTAGAACCATGGTGTAACATGGAGACTGCATTCAAGCAAACCCCGTACACTTTTCCACCAGGACCACAGGACTCTGCAACGCCTGCCACATGCAATTCCTCTCTCACCTCTTTCTGCACGTTTCTCCGGACTGTCCCCATTTTTATAATGCCTGTGAACTCTTCTGTCTTTCTCCATGCCTCGTTCCTATTCCCTGCTTTTGATTTCTCTTTTTGAGCTCACTGCTGGCCTGCTGATGCAGGTTTATACATAGACTGTCGGAGATCAAGCACAGATATCAAAACGGATGTAATATGAACTACATTATTCTTTGATTATTAAAGAAAAACATATACAAGGTTACTTGGGAAAAAAGGGAATATATTTATATAAACACTGTGTTTCTTGAAGACGACTGCATGTCCACAAACACTCAGCATTCTAACTGGCTGATTCCAGTTGGACTCCTTAACTACTGCAACAAGGTTGCCAAGCTTGGTCGTTTCAATTTATGGGTATTATTAAAGAATAACGGTGAAGGATTAAGATCTTGATAGGTCACTTTAATGGTGAGATTGTGATTGTCCAATATGTAAAATATTTAAGTTCCAAAAACCCTGGTGTTCAAAACTGCCCTTTCTTACTGAACAAAGAAGACTGTATAACTCAAAACAGGGAATGTGCTGATATAATTAACAGATCTGTGAACTGCTATGTCTTTGGATTTAATGTGTGGGAAAGTAGTTTAGCTTATTCAGGATGATTAACCATGCATTCTTCCTGTAATATTTCCGTGGGAATGGTTTCATGGGAATGGTCAGGTGGGAATGGTCCTGGCCATCTTTTCATTTAAAATATCAAACATTTGTGTGAATTGGTATTCGGTTAATTTTGGCATGTTTTCTGAATGTTCTTCCTTTGTACTCAGTTATGCAAAGCCTTTCTGAGGTGAGCTGTTCAGCTGACTGAGAGAGTCTGACAGAATGTTCCCTTTAGAAAGAAATTACAGCAGTTACTCTCCAACACAGCGACATGGCAACTGTATAAACAGATGATGGAAATTGCGAGTGTATATTCTCTTCATTTGGATTCACTATGATTCATTAATGCAACCTTTGATAATGCAACTTGAACAATCAAATCAAAAGCTGCTGTGCTGTTTTGCTTCTGGGTTCCTGTTTTTTTATATGAATGTGTATGACATATGCATATGCCACTGCAACACAAGTACTGGAGGGATTTTATATACAGATTCTATAGTCTGTACAACGTGATAGAAAATCAGTAATCATTGATGTGGACTGACTTTTGATGTACATTCCATCAAGATCAACTAGCTCATTGTCAAAAGTCATTTCTGCAATTAAATGAATGGCTTTGACAAAAGTTGCATTTATATTGTGTTTTACAGGCACACAACATAAAATGCATAAGTACAGTATTACGTATGTTTGTACTTTAAAGACCTGGAGCCTTTATCATGTACAGTATGATCGCTAAGGTAGCTGGATAACTGTGCTGAGTAAAACACGGAACCCTCCCAAATCTGACCATGGACT
Source organism: Anguilla anguilla (assembly GCF_013347855.1). Taxonomy (NCBI): domain Eukaryota; kingdom Metazoa; phylum Chordata; class Actinopteri; order Anguilliformes; family Anguillidae; genus Anguilla; species Anguilla anguilla. The sequence goes on along the minus strand of NC_049216.1, from coordinate 27,859,019 downwards.
GATGTAAAAGGAGCTGTTTTGGGTTTTACTGAGTGCAGTTATCCAGCTAACTCCGTTATCCTGCTTTGTGATACAGGCCCCTGGCGTATTTTTTCCTTACTGTTTTCTGTTGTTGGTGTGTGGTCCTCCGCTTCTGATTGTCGGTTTGTTGTATACTCCTCAGTCTCATTGGCTGATGCTCGTGTTTGCTCCTCCTCCTCATATTGGTGGTTGGCTCTGTCCTTTCAAATAATCAGGCTCTAAGCACTGCCACATTCGTCCTATGCACATGTGGTTGTTTTTATTGACACCAAAATAAATAATAACGAGTGATTTTGCTATATTGTAAGATAAGACTTCAATATTGAAATATTTCAGCAAAAGGTAGTCAGTATACTTCATACTGGAAATTCTGTTCCTGTACCCCACATCTATCAGTGGCACTAAAATGTTTGACTTAAATGATGTCTCTGATTTTAATATACTGTATACATTTTATATACTATATTCTCCAGCATTGATCAGTTGCACGGCCATTGCATTATCTAACAATTTTAATAATAGTTTTTAAAACAAGCATGCATCACATTTTACTAATTGAAATGACACACTGACCCATTGGATCTTGATAGCTACCACTTATCTCCTACAAAATACAGTTACATGTTATCTTGAAGCCCTTCCTCCATCAGTACTGTGATGATACAGCATGTGTGCAGACAGTATACACTTGTGCTTTCTTGTAAGGTACATGGTGTTTAGCTAAATTACCATTTACATGTCAATATGAGCCTCATAATTCAATCTGATAAAACAAACTAATTGATTTGTTTATTAATTAATATCACATAACACGTGATTAATAGCATGAAACTCTGAAACTTTTAAAATGATAGGAGTCGTTTCACATTTTCATATTATGCAGTATTTTTTGGTGGAAAAATTGTAAATATTATCATTAATGCTTGCTTCAACAATAAGATTATTACTTTTTGTAAGGGTTACTAAAACCTTTTTTACTCTTTTGTAAAAATGTTTTTCTTCAACACTTCACGGATGGGCCATTTGGTAGTGTCTACCTCAGTGACCATTAAAGTAGGCAGATATTTGAGGAGAGGGTGCAAGAACCTGCTTAGCCACCCTTCATTAGCATCATGCAATAGCAGAACTGTTATCCATAACCACCAGACACTGTTATAGATTTGGATGCATTTATTGAATCCACTGCTGATTTCATATCATTTGGGAAATACTGTTCATCCTGGTGTACAGTTCTTTGAAGGCAAAGATTTGATTTGACAGTTACTATTTAATTTGTTTAAATGAGAATGTACTATTTGTGCTTTGTTTCCTGTAAAATGGCATGCTGCATAAATGTTCGCAATGAACAGAACAAAAGAAGAATGAAAAGAAAAACTAAGTTGATATTTTGAAGTGAAAATGTAACACTTTTGTATTTGTACAGCTTTCATTAGGTCCATCTAGTGGTACCCAGTAATAAACATGCTTGTGTTAAATGCACCTGGATGCATGTGGAAACATATTTGTATGCACTGATCTCCGGTTTCTTTTTTTGACAGTTTCAGCTTCCTTAATTAAAATGTCCATAATGTATTTAAAATGGCGACTTTGGCAGAGACAAAATATAAAAATAAAAAACCTACCAGACTACGTCTGGCAGGTTAATGACTAAATGGTGGTATAACCCAGTCTGTTGCTACCTCCAGATGAAGCAGGCAAGGTTGTGTGTGATCTCTGGAACAGGCTAAACTCCTATTATCATTAGCCCATTAAATCACTTTCCCCTTTACCTGGAAAAAGTTAGTAATAAATTTCTTCTTGCAAACCCACCATGTACCGTATAAAGTGTCTTGTTTTCAAATGTCACCGTCACCTAAGTTTTCTGTGAAAAATATGCCATATATGAATTAAACATATGAGCTGAATTCTAAAAGATTAAATAAATATTGTAAGAAGTCTTAATTTTTGTTACAGAGTTTACTTTTGCATGTTTATTTTAAAATATACAAATATGGTGCATTTACAGAAATGTCTGAATGGAAATGTAGATTGTGACAAACAAAACATGTACATGTTGTTCAGTATTTAAAGAGATTTTAATGATTCAGGGATTCTAAGAATAAAATATTATCCAGGCATTGTAATTTTCTAAACTGTTTCACAATTTTGTCTCTTGGAAACTATTTAAAAGTTGTTAAATGATTGATTTGTGTATATTTTTTAAATCATACACAAAATACAATCAATGATTTTTAGACCCTCTTCATATTTTAAGCACTCAAAGCTAAACGGCTGAAAGGTAATTAAAGTACTTATCATAGGCTTTCAGAGCATCCACGACCATTTTATAGTTGTGATCTGCTAACTGCAGTTCCCACCAGTCAGGCAAATGAACAAATCTGTGTCTGTCTTCACCACAGAACTGATTTTAGTTTGACATTGTCATTCTGTGCTGCCAGTGCACATTTCTACCAGTCAGTGCTTGGCTTCCCCTAGACATCAAGCCAAGACATTTACAGAAATGAAAATACTTCAAATAACTTAATCACTTCAGTATATCATATTCAATAGACGGAACTTGGTAAATCCAAAATCAGTGATAACAGGGTGGAGGGATAGTAATCCATGGCTAAAAAGTACATGAACAATCCCAGACACTGTTTTTAATGGCCAGAACTTTAATATAGAACATGCTAATGCTTAATGATTTGTGTTTCTATTAAAAATGTGATTATAACAAAAAATCTAATTTCATGAATAAATGGACTGCTTATTCATTTGACTATTTCTAATTCTTTTCATAACCATTCCTGAAAAATGCGCAAGTTGAAATAATTGAGCTGTTCCTTTGTCAGTCAATGTTCACACATCTAGCTGTGTGTTTGTGTATGTTAATGTACAAATAAAACAAATATAATTCCTCAGTCCCTCTGATTCTTAAAGCTATGATTCTTACACACACTGGTGTGGATATGATGTAGAAAAGGAGACGAGTTTCACATACTTACAGTCAAACTTCTGAATCCAGAAAGGGAGATTGTGTAAGAATAAATATGTACTGAGCTTTTCTCCACTTCCAACAGCACATGAGGGGTAAAGTAAAATGCTTTATTGCATGCATGCTTCTGTGTGTTTTAAATATGTTGTAACTTCTTTTTCAGTATGATTTGAAAGAAAGAAAATGAAGCTCTGTACTCTGTACTAGCGTGGGCTCCTTGATTTATATTCCTCTCAGCCAGTTGACTGAATGACGGTGGCTATGGTTGTGTATTTATCTGTCAGACAGAGAAGACCCTCTTCTTGTGAAGTTTGAATGTTTTTAACAGAAACACCTGAATAAAGATGAAATATTTATTGCTATTTGCTATATTCTTGGTTTTTCTTCGATCTGTTCTCTCAGGCTTTCTTTCCCTGCTGTTGAATTTGAAATTCAAATGTCAAATTGGTCAATAGTTGTCAATACGATCAATTCTGCTGACTATATGATATTATGTATACTACTAAAGAATATATATATACAGTACAAAGTCTTCATTGGAGAATACCTTCTGGGAATAATAGACTTAACAGTGGTGGGGAATTATGAGGATTTTACTTTGCTATAATATTCATGCTATTCCCAGTACGTATGTGTTTGTCCGCTTTTCCTTCAGTTGTCTGATATTATTCAATCAGACATGCTACTGCATGTGAATAGGTTATCTGAGACATATTATGTAGGAGAAGGTGCATGGATGCACATGGTGAATGCATGTGCTGTGCAGTATTAGATGCCTTGGAGTTGCGAAATAATTACTTTCATGCCTTATAAGAAGCCTAGATTGAATCAATATTGGTCCTTAATTTTTTTATTAATGCAAATGTTCCGGTAGAATCTTTCAATGATTTTCCATGATGGCTGAACTTGGTGAACTGCTGAAGAAAAAACAACAACATGCAGTTAGTGAGTCAAAGCTAAGGACAGTTGTTGATTCAGTCTAAGCATAAGTGTCGACATTCTTGAAAGAACGAGGAACACTAAGTTCTCTGCTGACAGAACGTGCACATACTGTGTCCACACAAAAAACTTTTTACCACTGTAAAGTTATTACTAAGTTGTGGTGCGAATTTGGTCCAAATTTTGATTTGATAAAAGAAAAAAAAAATGTGGCAGTTCTGTCCCAGTTTTTTTAATCCTTTCAGATGCCCCACAAGTAAAGCGAAGAGACAAGTTTGTGAATGGCCATGTCATCTACTCCCTGGAGACATACTTCCTCAGGGAGGAGAAGGAATGCGATGCTTCGGTTCTTTTTTCCTTGTCCTTCAGTGGGAGTTGGGCAGCACTGCGAGGAGGAGAAATAAATCCATGCTTAAGGTTGGTTATCGAATGCACTACAGCGTCCGAACAAGGTCAGGACTGCCGATTCCTCCAAACTGAAGATAGCCTTGAAATGAAGTGTGCATTATGATTCATTGTCCTTTTATGTGAACTGGATTTTTCCAATAACTACTGTCATCTTTTGAGGATGAATACCTCTGAGACATGATGAAAAGAAAAGAGGCAATTTTTACAGTGCTGCTATTAAACAGAACTGCAAACATGGTGATATTGAATTATCCAGTACTGCATTTGAACTGATTTCAAAGCGAGGAATGAAGACCTGCTTTGTATCTCTGTTTGCATTACAATGATATTTCTCAGTATCTAATAACCAATATTAGCCAAAGTGTGATGATGTTTATGCAATTAACTGAGCCACTCATGGCTTAGCTTACAGTATGTCTAGCAGCAAGTTCAATTACCTAATACTATGTGATGTTCTGGGTATTAGATTATGACAGAACTCAAATGTACATATATAATCTGTCTGTTTTTATTTGAAAGTGAGTGAAGAACACTTTTGATGATCTGGATGCTCAGCTTACAGTTTTTATTTTTTTAAACCAGAACATTCCTGAAAAGTTCGGGTAAATGATCCCAAAATGGTTTCCTGAATGTCCCTTGAACAAACCATTGCTGGGAGAAATTGTTTGGAAATGGCTTGGAAACAGGAATGGTTTGTTGCTCTTTTGTGTTTTTATATGAATGAATGAATGAATGAATCATTGCATTCATATAGCACTTTTTTGAACACTCACAGTGCTTTACAGTGATGAGTGAGAACTCACTTCACCCACCACCGGTGTGTAGCATGTACAAAGTTACGGACATTAATATGGAGTTGTTCCACCCTTTTCTGCTATAACTGCCTCCACTCTTCTGCGAAGGTTTTTACTAGATGTTGGAGCATCGCTGCAGGGATTTGTTTCCATTCAGCCAGAAGAGCATTAGTGAGGTCAAGCACTGAGTGGGCGATTAGGCCTGTCTTGCAGTTGGCTTTCCAATTGATCCCAAAGGTGTTGGATGGGATTGTGGTCAGGGCTCTGTGCAAGCCAGTCAAGTTCCACACTGTTCTCAACAAAACCATTACTATGTGGACATCGCTGTGTGCCTGAGGGCATTGTCATGCTAAAACTGTTCGGAAGGACAGAATCGTCTAGAATGTGATTGTATGCTGTAGCATTAAAATTAAAAATGGAAGTAAGGGGCCTAGCCCAAACCATGAAAAACAGCCTCAAAACAAGGAGTGTCCAGATACCTTTGGTCATATTTTGTATGTGTGTGTATATATACAGTATATTATAATTATTGTTTTCATTTTAAAATTCAAATTATTGAATTGCATTGTCATTCATGTTCATTTTATTGCCAAAAAATAATATTCGGAAAATATTACACACACACACCATGATGCTTTTTCATGGCTAAATGACAGTCATGGGGAGATTACCAGTGCATTTAGGAACAATAAATACATTCAAAGATTATTTAGACTTAGTTTTCTAAATTAATTCTAAGAATTAATTGTTTAATACAGTATAGAATCAGTAATTGCCCAACATTGTATGACACATTTATTTTCAGCGTTTGGTAAGAATTGGTGGTAATAAGCATGCCCATTGTAGAAAATCCACATACATTCGTGACAGGCTATGTGACTGTTCATTAGCCAGGGTTTCACATCATTAATATACAACAGCTAATGCACTGGAGACTAAAAACTGGCATTTCATGGATTTATTTTTAATTTTGCGCAGATTTTTTTTTTTTACAAAAATTATTGTTCTGTACAAAAATAATAATTTGAGAGTGGTTCAGTTGGACTTGTAATAGGGCATCAGACTGATTTCTTTTCTTGGAATTCTTGATTTCTTTTTTTTGATTTCCCTGTGTGCATGAGGGCACATTGTTGGCTGTTTGGAAGGCGTACGCATGCTCATTATGGCTGTATAGCAGGGGTCCTCAATCTTATCCAGAAAGGGCTGGTGTGGGTGTAGGCTTTCATTCCAACCATGCAGTTACACACCTGATTCTACTAATCAACCACTAGAGTCTTTGCTAAGGAGCTTGATTAGTAGAATCAGGTGTGTAACTGCTTGGTTGGAATGAAAGCCTACACCTACACCGGCCCTTTCTGGATAAGATTGAGGACCCCTGCTGTATAGTAACCAGTGGTTCTCCAGTGACTTAACATGAGGCAATCAGCACTGTGTGTGGCCGCTTAAGACCGTTCCTTTCGTTTGGTGACCACTGCAGGAGCATAGTGAACTATTTCTGTTTCCATAGTGACTGCATAGTGATGAAATGATTGGCTCGTGGAAACTGAAGACCTCTTCACCTGAACAAAATTGCATGTATTAGGGAAAGTGTTTTGAGGAAGAGGAGCATTATTGTGTCACTCAACCAGAGGAAGGCAGGGGATAGGGAAAGCTAATCAATCTTTACATAACAAATTAAATATGCTTAAAAATAAGGCAGAAAAATTAACATGTCGTGTTAACTCCCAGATTCTTACATATTTTATTTGGGGGGGGGGGGGGGGGGGGGGGGTGAAACTTACATTTCATGATCTACAGCTGTTTCACAACAATGCAATATTAGTTTTATTATTATTAATTTGAAATGTATTATTATTATTATTGTTATTATTATTATTATTTCTGCTAATATTTCTTATAACTAGTCTACAGCATTTAAAAATATCTTTTAAATATTCTTTTCAATATTTTTAGTTTGTATGCCTAAGAAGATTGGGCAGAGAATTCTGGAGTCTGGGGGTGTTAAAACAGAACACAGCACCTCCATTTCTTTTAGATTTATATTGGAAGCTGTCAAGATGAATTGGGATGCAAATGGCTGCAAATCCTGAGGGAGGTGGCTGGGAATAGTGAAAGACAGAAAAGCTGTGCTTATCACAAGAGTGGTGGAGAGATGATACTGGCAGGGAAAAACTAAAGGGAAAAAGTGGAAAAGTAATGTACATATTACAAATAACATTCTGATTCTTCGTTATGGAAAAGGTTATTGAATACCTCATGAAATTTGGGGGAAAAAACTAATGATCATTTGCCTAAGGCGCTAATCTATGTCTTAAATCTAAACAATCCCATAACAACAAATTTAACAAACTTTTGCAATATGAGTGGCAGCCTAACTGTAATCCACAGAGACATATTTAAGTGTAATCATGATTTTGGAAACTTCTAATAATCGGAACTACTGACATTTCATCTGCACAAACAAATCTCTGTGTTTTTCTCTGTGTTTATTTGGGTTGACTAAAGGACAACATAAAGCTGACTGGGTCACGTAGCTTTCCTGTTGTTTATAGCAAATATATATTCTTGTGCTAGTAGTCAAAAGTGTCTCATAATATCATATGCTAAAAGCTACGCTAATCTACGCTATCAGTTTAATATAGAGTTGTTTCACGGTAAGCATTCCTACAGAAATTTAGGCTAAGAAGATTATTATGGGTAAAACAATCTCTGGTATAAAATTTGCATGAATACAGCGCAGCTTCTGTGAATTTATTTCTATGAGACGAGAGAAAAATGGCAAGAAATTAATATTGACTAGTGTGAGATAAAAGGCCTGGCAAGTGACTCTGAGCCACTGGATGAATGAGTGCTGATTCTGTGAAATGTTGAGACATAATAATGAAGCAAATCCTTTCTCCAGGGGACATGTTATGCCTTTGATGGCCCTCCAGTGTTGTTGCGGAAGTACTCTGAGCAAATCTCATCCCCATCATCTCACTCTCTACAGCATTGGGATGGTCCTACATTTGAGATTAGGTAATGCAAACTGGGAATGAACATTAGGGAATAATAATAAAAAAGAATCCATTCATGGTTAGCAGATGCTCTGATCCAGAGTGGCTTACCATCAGTAAAACTGAATTCAACACCTTTTGCAATATAAATGAGTTACCTTCAACATTTTTGCCAGGGATCTTCAAATTATTTTAATCCAGTTTTATCATCCTGGGGTTTTAGCCCTAATAAGATGGTGCCACACAGTGGAGGAAGGATGGAAAGCAAGAATCATATTGTCTTTTCAAGCAGTCAGTGCTCTTCAAGTAGTTTTTGCTGGGCAGAATTTTTGATGAGCTTAATGGTTGGTAATTTGTGTAACCTACTGAAAAATAAACTGTTCAGGTGTGGATTTAAGGTAAAGCAGGAACAAATACAGTATGCTTCCTTTATGCCTGCTTGAGGGGGTGAGAGAATGAGAGAACATGAGAGAGGGAGTGAGAATGAGAGAAATGTTGTTGCTGGATTACATTAAAATACTGAACACAGGTGCTATGCCCTGTAAAGCTGTACTTCTATACACAGATAGAACTTAAATGAAACAAATAGCTGGCTATTTACAAACTACTGTTTGAAAACATAGTAGTGTGGTATTTGTTATTATTATTATTATTATTATTATTATCAACCAGAACAACAGTAATACTATGTTTCTAATTATGTGGTGCAAAGCAGACCACTCAATTAGCAATTAACCCCATAAGACCAAAATAATTCAAACTCAGATGTCAAATTTGTACTGCCTGTCAAATAGACTTACTGCTGGTAGGGGAAAACAGAGAGTTGATGACTCATTTGGATCTTAACAAAAAAGAAGAGGAAGATGTACTCTGATTTCAGACTACAATATGAGATGACCTTCTACCAGAATGCTATGGTGAAAAAAGGGCTGCACATTACTTGGGTAATAGAGTGTACACTTCAAATGCCAAGACACAAAAGACTGTCTCCTCTCTTTGTGAGCGCGATTGCTTTGTCCATTTCTTGGACTTGTTACTTAATGACAATCATTGTAGAACTCAAACCTTGTTGATTGCTTATATTTTGTGTCAAATAATCAAGTTATTATTATTATTATTATTTAATATGCACCCTTTTCACTTTTCAAATGAGAGAACTCTTAAGAATGTAAGGGACTGTGTAGCCAGTCACATCTAGGGAGCCAGATTTTTGTTTCAGAGGGGTACTTGGTGAAAAAGAGGGTAATTAATAGTTGACCTATTGAACTATATTCAGAGTTTGCCACACCTAAGCTCTGTAACTAAATCCTTCTTGCCCAATAGAACTAATTCTGATTGCCTTAATGCCCAAACCTTTTTACAGACAACTATTTTAGGACATCACTCTATCACAAAAACATCACAAAAATTCTAATTTTACAGAGGATTCCTGAAGAGTTAGATATGCAAATGAACCAAGCATAATGCGGTGTTCATCACATTTAACAAGAATTATTTATGCAATATTCTCTCTGATCCTTACGCATGAGTGTGTTTTTTAACTAAAATTTTAAACCCGCTTTTATTTTTATATCACTGAGTAATTCACAAACGAAACAATTCTCTGTGATGGAATTACAGTGTTTTTGTTGCTCCGCTTCCATTCGTGCTGTGATACTGTAAGATTCCCTTGAGCTCAGTTCAGTGCTTTCCACCCTTGAGGATGCTGCTGTCCAAGGTCCTGAAGGCCTCTCCAGTTTTCCGACAGCAGGAACATCTAGGAATTCAAAAGCGTTTCACTGATGCACTGGGGGGTAAAATCCTCCCTATTTGAATTAAATTTTCATTATAGCCTTAAAGCTAATTTATACTCTGTGCATGCAAATTTCATGTGAATGCAAATGCCCGGCTGTGCCATCGCACAACTTTCACTTGGTGGCAGTCAGCACAATGTGTGGTGATTTGTTCCAAGGTAAAAAATTTTGCCAAAGGAGCTCAATAGTTGTAAGAAACAAAATTATCGAATCTGTCATTTAAATCTAGCAAGGTAATAAAACACTGGAAGCACTTAAAAAAAATGAATAATCTGTATGGTCCATCAATTTCATTTAAATGAATAACAATTACCGATATATATGCTTTCCTGCTAGGTATTAAAGGTTGTTTCCAATGATGATAAAAAACTAAAAAGTGTTGTATGTGTGCATTTTCAGGCACACAGACAACACTTTGTCCACATAAGAAAGGCCTCATATGCAATACCAAAATTGTACAAATAGGAAAAGTTAAGCCAGCCTTTATATATTTCTTTCTTGAGTACAGGATACTTAAGGAACTACTCTGCAGGCTGTCTAATGGCAACTGTGCTATTAAAAAGTAGCCAAGCTGTCAAAATCAACACCATCCCATTGTTTTCCATGCAATTATTATATTCTTTGCTAAGACATGCAGTCATTATTTATCCACGTTAAGCTTTAAGTACATTTAAGAGCCACTCATTAAAAGTTAATATGTACTCTGTATTAAGGTTTTATAATATTAATGATTGCTGTAGAAGCATTCAGGAGCATTAAAAGCATTTGTTCTACATTGCATTTTACACGATTACAAAAAAATCATTTAGTATCTATGTCTATGGATTTGTCTTTGCTTAAATCTCACATTTGAATGAAAGGTTGTGTGTGTGGTTAATCTGCTTTCCTTGGGTAAAGACTAGCAAACACAAATGAAATTAAATTCAAATGATTATGCATGATTGAAATGGAGCTTAATGTACAACGTGACATACTTTTTCAAGAACACAGTATTTGGGGGAATATCTTGTGAAAGAAACTTGTTTTGGCCAATGTCAACTAACTGTGAGGATCTATTGTCTGGCATTTGTGTTAGTGTGCAATTTGTGTTATGTTTTCAGTGACATGTCTAATTGCATCCTGTAATTCCTTTGATATCATTCAAGCTAATACTGGTGTAGGTGAACATGTAACATGATCACTGGCTGTGATTAACCTATGCACTATAGAGACTAAAAGTATTTTGCATGTCCTGCTTATTTACATGCCAATCCAATACAGAAGCCTGGGTCAATCAAATAAAATGCTTTAATACTTTTTCATAAGTGACTCTTCCTGGGGAAGAAAATTTGACCTCAGGTTTCGCAATGGCATTTAAACGTTTTCTTAATTTTAATTAGTAAAAAATCAGAAAAGGTTTCTATTTGATTAAAAAGAATTAAGAATGTGAATTAAATTGCCAGATCTTTTCCCACTTGCTTTCCTGACTAAATTAAAAAGTACAAATATAGTATTGTAATTTTTTTTATAATAGAACTCACTTTTAAAGTATTTCAGTGTCAATTGGCAATTTCATATTTTATATTTTACCATTAGTGGAAGAAAAATTCACCATTTGATAAATAAATATGTTTTTGATAAGCAATCCTCTTTTATTGACACATTCGGCCTCATTCACGAAGGACATTTGATTGTAAACTGTGTGTAAGAACGTTTTCAAGAACATTATTTGGCATTCATCATTTTTCATCTGTATTTGCACATGGCTATTTCCTTATGCTAATTACATGAACATGATTGTGCATAAAATTTAGTCAGCATTCTTCATCTCGTACACTTTGGATATGCACAAAAATAAAGGTCAGCATGTGTGTCATGAATTCCATATTGGTTTTTCATAGGTACATTTTTAAGAACAAAAGTAAAAATATTTTTTTTTAAGTTTTGTGAATGAGGCCTATTGTAAGTATTATTGAAACATTTAATGGATAATTGCTAAATTAAACTTTTCCACATGCCCACATACACTGTCATGAATCAATGCAAGATTCAAATGAATGTAATTATTAATAACTGAGCAGTGTGATGAAATTGATTTATTGTTTCAAGCACACAAAACAAACAATTGAATTACCCTCCTGTAATGAACAGAATTAGGCAACGATTGATTCTTTCAACACTCATTATGGGGGAAACATTCTGTGCACTTTTAAGTTGTCATTTCCTACATAAGATATAGATCTACGAAAAATGTTGACACTGTATTTCAAAGAATGAATTACTTGGCCTTTACTGACCTTTTGTCTCCTTCGGTAAGTTTTACTATGGTGTGTGGAAGTATACCAATCTGAAATATTTCACATATTTGTCACTCAGCTGATTGTCTATTTCATATAGGGTGGGAGACCTTGACAGAAGCTTCAGGGTACAGCCACTGATGAATCCGTCATCCCAAGCTGTAATCTGTAACCACTTGCGCTCTACTGAGAAAATATTTTTCAATTTAAGTAAGTCTGAAATCCAAAGAGCCGCTTAATATAGCCACTTAAGATCTTTCTTTAAGACAGAGAATGGTAGTACAGAAAAAATGATATGGCCTGTAGTCTGAGCTTGCCTTCTGTACCTGAGGCTCAACAGGGCTTCTCATCCCTGGACCTAAAGTGCCAAAGGATCTGTTAGTTTTTGTTCTGCAGCGCTTAATTTATAAATGAAAGAACTTTATAACACAATTTCCTCCTCATGTGGTGTCTAAGGTCTTCTCAGGCAGACCCTGTGGATATCTGGGATCAGGGTTGAGAGCATCATTTGCTATAGCTCTTCCAGTATTAATTTGGTCACATAATTAGAAGAAATGTTGTAATCATTGTAAGTTATTTAAGATCCTTTATATATATTTCTCACTGTCTGAAAGAGATGAGGATCTTGTAGAAGAGCGGTATAACGAAACTGTAATATTTAAATTAATCATCTCTGTGTAGGCCACATTGTATATATTGTATGTCTTAGGATCATATTGTGGCAAAAAAGTATATTTATACCAAAAAGTAAATTCTGTTTTATTCTGTTCTGATTCAGTGATTTTTAACTTGTAGTCCCATGTGATATATAAACTTGTTATTTCTCCTAGTGGAGCACAAAACTCTATTTCGCTTAATTCATTTCCTCTAAATGTGTGTGTGTGTGTATGTATGTGTGTGTGTTTGCGTGCGTGCACATGTGTGTATGTGTGTGTGTGTGTGTGTGTATGATTGCATTGGCCACTAATCCTCTACGCCGCTGTCGGGTCTAAATTTTGCATCTTCTCTTGTTACAGAGTAGAATGAGGCCTATTATAATGATAGTGACAGAAACCCTCGAAAAAAGACTCATGGAGTTTAATTGTTAACAAATACCCTTGATGGGAATCTGTTAAGTCTGATTTCCTGCAGTTGAAGACACATCAATAATAGGATTTGCCATTCATTTGCGGGGTAAACTGCACACAGCACATAAATCATTGAGGCGTCCAATCAAACAAGGTCAAAGACACAAGTGCAAATGTGAAGATTCTCAGAGGGCCCACTAGGGCTACACAAATAATTAATACAAGTTTAATTTAGAACTGTCAGTCAAAATGTATAAATGTACAGAATGTGAATCTTATCATTGTTGGTTTTATATTTAATTATTTATTTGTTTGTGTATTTATTTACTTGGGTGGTACACCCAATTAGGGTGTACCACCCAAGTAATTAGGTAACTTGCTAATCATGCAATTAATCCCTCATGTAACCTAAATGCCAGTGCATAACTGAATCTGGATGTGGTGCACCCAAGATAGAGAATTTAATCCATTGGTACACAGCACAATCATGTTCTGATTGAAAGAGTCTCATATTTCAAATGATGTAGAAAAGAAATTGGCTCCTGTATGAAGTACAGTTATTTTCAAAACATGAAAACTGTGTCATTTAATGTCACGAATATAAGAGGTAGTGTGGACAAGGGAATTGCTAACAAGTATATAGAAGTTTTGAAGTCAACTTTAAATTAAATCCTCAGAGGATTGCAAGGCTGTTAATATAAAGTTTAGATGTAGTGCTTTCCTTTTTTTTAGTTTAACACAAACACTCCCCTTGTAACACTTATCTGCCAGCAAGTGTGTGTGCATTTGAATGGTTTCTCTTTGCCGGTGATGAAGAAAGAGTTAATAAAATAAATCTTAAATTGTGCAACTCAGAAATAAACTGAATTTGCTCTAATTACAGAAACACATTTTGCTGTAACTTCATAGATTTTCTGTGCATTTTTTGATGTCTGGTGGCTTCTGCTTCTGCATATCTAGTAAGTGGAAATGCGCAAGTAAAAATAACCACATTTATGTAATATATAAAAATGTTGATAATTCAGCTGTTATTATTTATTTGCAGTAGTGCAATAGTGCTTTGCTCTCTCATTAGCTGAAAGTATGCCTCTATGGCATAAACCCCTTTGCTTTTCCGTAAAATTCACACCAGTCTCATTAAACCATCTTACTGTCCTCAAAGGAAAAGCTCATTAAAAAACTTTAATATCCGCAGGTGATGATACAGATAGCCGGAGTACAAATTACAGCTGATGATGTAACTGAGAAGGACTCCACTAACAGGATATGTGCATCGTCAGTCATAGGCTTGGTGACTCACCATTATCATTGCAACTTTCAAATCAATTGTGTATACTGTACATGTGTGGGTACTTGTCTTCACCCACTGAACAAGCCATATTGGCATTGTATTGGTATAGTAAGTCATGCCAATAAGATGTTATAGACCTTACTGAGAGACAGTGTATGCAAGGTTATAATAGTTCATTGGTAATTTTCCTCCTTTAGTGATGTCTGTGAAATATTGGTAAAATGCTTGATGGGAATTGGAAAAAAAGTTATTATTTTTTGAAGACATGTTCTTGCGCATTACAATTCAGTACTGTTACTATCTAGACAGGTTTTATCTTGAGTATCGCAGCATGCACAACATATCTGCAATTTTTTTAACAGAAGCCATAATGCCTGTGCAAGTACACTGTACCTACAGAGGAACTGTATCGCTAATGTCACATTGTATGTATAATGGCAAAACTTGAATTTCAGTCTACTTGGCCTTGTATAATGTAAAGTGTGGCCTGAATAATGACAAATGACAGGCATGCCATGTACATGGACAAAGGTTGCAGAATGTTGAAGACAGTTGAATATGAATACATGAACTGTGTGTCACTTACTGTTTCAACAGTGTATGTTGAAATTCAATAAATCAGGCATTTGACTGTGATTCAGCTTGAACACTGCAATGTTTCAGTAGCTGTCTGGCCAGTGTGTCCCCCAATTAGCCAATGATCCATCTGGCTCTGACGTACATCAAAAATCAACAGGAAATTATATAACCCTCCAATATAATGAAATTCATTGGTATGTTTTAATCTTGTATTGCAGTAATGTTTTTCAAGTTTCAAATATAATTATACAGTATAAATATATTGCACATATTGTATAACTTGAAGCTTATCTTTGACTGTGAAAGTTTTTTTTTTCGGTTGTAAGAATGTGTGTGTGGTGATATATCACTTCTGCCTCTTAGCTTATGCAGTAAATCTGTTGTACTATATTATAATTTGTATGCCTACCCTCAGTGTTGCAGCTCTTGTGTAATGCTTTTCATGTATCATACCTTGATTGCCCTGTAGGCAGCTCTGGGTAAGAGTGTATTTTAAATAAAAACACAATAATAATGGCGCAGTAACTTCGCACCCAGTCACACCTGACCAATCCGAAGTCTCACTCGCAACATTATCCAGAAATCAGTGGAAATAATAGACCTCAGTATGTTGCCCTGGAGCTACCAATTCTGTATATGTGACCTTATGCATAACCTCTGCGATGGTGATTCTCTGCATCCAAATCACCTGTGGGAGCAGTTGTTTTCAGCTTGAGTGATGCCATATTGCTGTCTGACCTCAAGGCTTAATCAATGTGGTCTATTGCAGTTGGCATTATTTGCTTGGCCATGCATGAAATATTCTCTGAGCAATTGGGACTGTGTAAAGAGAAAAGCTTTCTTCTCAACTCCAAAATGTCTATAAGTCAGCAGAGTTAAGTACAAATACTGAACATTCTCACAGATAAGCAGGTCATTGCATGCTGAAAACATGGTGTTGTCCCTTGCTAATCTGTGCAAAATGAATATATTATGTATTAATCGATGTGTACGTACAGCATATATAAATATGGCAGGTTCCCTTTTTTTCTACAGCATTACCTAAGAACAGAAATATATTTAATAATAAAAACAGTTGTTGTTTTGCTTACTGTCTACAAAATATCAAAGACTGTGTCATGTTAAATCTGAAAAGATTAAGTGCATGAGTATTTTACTCATGCAGTTTTCTGGTAAATTTCTCTTTTTTTTTAGAAATTGCATAAATGTGTGTAAGTTGTTTTTATATATAAATGTATAATGTCCCTTAGTTCTTTGAGTGCTCTTGAATATATCTGAGCTTGTTGCATTGTTATCTTTGAATTGTATACAGTAATACCTAACCATTCCTTATCTGTAACTGCTAAAACACCCTGGAACGTAGGCACTTGCGACTTCCTTCTTGGTGCTCACAACAAAATTTCTGTTGAGGTACGAAAAGGAAAGGTCTTTATTATTATTATTATGATTATTATTATTATTATTATTATTATTATTATTATATTTTTTGAAAAACATGATTAGTCATGTTTCCATTACATTATTGGAGCTACTGAAGTTGCTAGTCTGAAGTTGAAGACTGCAATACCAGTGACAGCCTAGGCATGATACAGAAATAAAACTACTGTATGACATCTTTCCTTTGAGCTGTGGACTAAAGCAGAGGAAACCTAGTACCTTCTTGGGAGGAATTACTTAGATTCTCCGTTTATTAATATAAGTTTTTATGGTGTTTCTACGCAGACACACCAAGAGAGCTATGATTGTACAATAAACTCCTTTCCTCCTTTGCAACACAGGAAGTGGATTTCACTGCTATCTTGCGCCATTTGTCAGTGCCACAGTGTTCCTGGATGTGCCCCAAGGCTGTCCTTTGGCATAATCATCAGCACTATGGAAGGTGAGGTCATATCTTGTCCCCCCGAGCTCTTGTATATCTGTGGAAATCAGATAAATGCACCAATAAAACTTTACAAGCGTTCTGACAGAAGGGATTGAAGAGAAGTGATTCCCCATGCAGGGGTTTGTTTCTCTTCACAGTTAGTAGTAAGCAACTCATGTTATTTTCATAAGGCAAGTCCATTCCTTTACAATTCTGGAAAGTTGGGACCAACAAGTGTTAGCTTGTATAGCCCTTTTTTTCTTGCTATTGAGGCCCAGTGTGTTCGCAGGACTGCGTACAAGGCAACCTGGCATTTCTGCTGGTCGCTTGGCGCTTGCAGTTCACCTCAGGCTGCATTAGTGTTGGTGTTTGAGCATGACGGAACAGAGTGTGTCTGTCCCCTTCCTGTGTGTCTGGCTCCCAAACCCTGTCCTGATACCCACTGCGCCATCTGACTCCTTGACTCTCGGCCTTGCTAAGAAACATAGCGCAGTTGCTTCACAGAACAGCCCGATGCAGGCAATCTGTACCTGTAATTCACCTGAAAAGCTAATCACCCGCCGTCATGCTACTTTATGAATCATGGAGGCCAGTGTGGCTTAACATAGCAACAGATGACACAAGATGGATGCTGGATCATGGCTGGAATGGCTTGTTCAAGGACATCTGAACAGGGAGCAGGCTTAAGGAAAAAAAAAAAAAAAAGATTTCAGAATATCCTGAGTATGGTTTTAATCAGTGACTCCCCAGTACTGATGGAGGGCCTTTGTTGACAAGCCTTTCATTACAAATATGAAACGGATAAAACATTAAACGCAGTCCTGTCTCTTATTAAACATCAGTCTTCCAATCATGCAGTTAAAGCAATGTTCCCTTTTTTCCATAACTTTCATATACCCTTCATTTAGATGGCTATGGAATGTTTACTTCATGAACACTATTAAATGCACTGCACTATACAAAAATGCTTTACAGTGCAAAAACAAGGGTAATGATTATACCGCAGGGGGGTTCAGGCCGTCTGATGTATGCAGCTTTGGGGGTGAAACAGCTCTTTTTCCCTGCTGACGTCTTGACTGCGGCACAAAGACTAATGGCTCAGCAGAAATAGCAAGCACAAAACACAACCGTGTGTGTGTGTGTTTGTAATCCTGACAAGTCATGTAATAAAATTCCGCACCCCTGACTCATAGTGTAATTGTTTTATTTAGACTAGCTTCCATGCCCAAATCCAATTGGCATCCATGTGACATTTACCTCTGTCTGATAGAATCAACGCACCCTGGTGTCCCACCATCCCCTTGCGTAGATGTGAGGACAGCACAGCCATATAGATGCCCTGATTCAAGTCAGTGTGTGACTCAGCAACAAGATTACTGTGCTTGCCTGAGGCTGGACCACCTGCCCTGCTTGTCAGGGCGCAAAGGGGCGATTCTTTCTTTTCAATTTTGGACTGGTCTTAGCTTTAAGGATATCCCTCCATAGAACTCATGGAAACGGGGTCAAATTTCTATACAAGAGTTATCCTTAAAAATTAGACCATGAAATTAGACGTGCCAATTAAGATTTGATTGCACTGTTAATTGTAACTATGGTGCAATGCTGTATGTCCCATGACTGCTAACTTGGTTTAAGAGAAATAAGTATACTGTAACAATATCAACAACAGCAGGGTTTTGTTGTCATTTAAGAACCCTGTCAAATATTTCTGTTTGCCATGCAATATATTGTGGTGGTGAATCAAGCCATGTACTGACCAGTAAAAAAAAAAATTATTTAAAAAAAAACAGGAATTGGTGATCACATTGAGAGAGTGGCCAAGTCAACCAAGAGCCCATATTATTTAATGTTAGTGCAATGGGATTTAATCCTCACCCACCAACACCATTTAGAGCCACCATTCTTTCAAGATGAGCGACACTTAGCATCACACATATTGTAGTATATGGCAACAGGGTAGTATGAGCACCGAGAAGCACTGCATTTTTCTTTAATTAATACATCAGTTGTGCCCATCTGTTAATTCCATTGTGTGTTCTGTTTAGAATATTTATCTCCAAGGATGTTTATAAGTATGAAGAAGAATATGGTCTGCTTTTGATTTTACGATTGTTAGATATTTTGGAGCTGCATGACCATGAAGCATTCAGCCAAGTAATAGGCTATGGTTGGCTGACAGACAGATTTTTTTTTTGTCAAATTAAATTCCTAAGAATGGATAATTTGGTGACTGCTAATGGTCTTAAGTATGATAGTGCCCCAATAGGCTGTTCTCAGTCTTTCCAGTTATAACTTACAAATAGTCAGGGATGATCTGCATGTGGTCGATTTAATAGCCATAATGCCTGTTGTAATTCAAGTTATGGATCATTAATTACCAGTTGCTCAGTGAAAGATTTCTCATTCTCTTCAGTCCCTGTACAGTCCCAGAATGCATTGTGTCTGATTGTGTCTAATATATGAACCTTTTTTTCAGCCATTCTTGATGCTGATCTGATAGCTGAATGATGACATTCTCTGTTGAAAAGTTTCAAAAATGGTAGTACCTTTTCCTTCTTAATCCTGAGATATTGATCACATTTCTGAGAGGTTAGACACTTTGGGATTGTATCCGTCTACAGTGGACCTTTAGCGAACAACAGTGGATCTTTAGTGATAATGGATGTGCTTTCACATGAGTAACCTTGTTCTTTAAAGGTTACTGAAGGTGTCTTATGTGAAAGCACATTGATTATCACATGGAGGGTGTGTAACAAATCGAGACTCAGGTACAGGCCTGTCTTGCAATTCCCCTATACATCAATGGCTATCTTTAATCACCTCTGTCTGACCAGTTGATTGGACATCATTAGAACCCCCCCTTGAGAAAATACAATAACAGCCTCACTGGTTCTCCTGACCCCTGGAGAACACGTAATGGATTCCCTTTCACCATAAACATAAAGCATTCATCCTGTCAGAGAAATCCTTTTCTGCTCTTCATGAACCCCAAGGTTTTCCTGTGGTCCTGAAAATCACTTCTGTACTCAAGAGCTTAAAACACTGAGAAACCCGTTTGTCTTTTGTTCAGACGAACTGTGGGGCCAATTTGTGCATTTGATGAACATCCGTGGGACGTTGCATGCTCTGAAATATATTACCTCATTTTGCTTTTTTGTGCATTGTTATGCATATTTATTGTACCTTACTATGGAATCTCAGGCTTGGTGGTGAGAGAAAATTGTGAATGTGTTTAAGGCCACTTCATGGTTTCATTATCCAATAAAACATTTCTTACTGATAGTACTTATATCTTATTAATAATTACAATCCATTAGAATGGCAATTTTAGCTTGTAGTGCTTGATTTGTTCACTTGAATGCTATTTGCCTAAACAAAACATTGGGTATCAGAAGAGCATAAATAATAATAATAATAATAATAATAATAATAATAATAATAGCATTGGCAATTTGAAAAACCCATAACTATCATACTATCGCTGACCACATCCTTAGAATATATTAAACAGAATTTTACGCAAACCTAGTGTTTCAGCAGTTCTTATCTAATATTCTATTTGATGAAGAAAGCCCTGATCCATACATTGCAGGGCTTTAAAATGTAACAAAAGGTAAACATTAAAATGGCACATTTGCATATCTGCCTTCATCCTGACAATGAAAGCACATCTCTTAGCCTGTGACTAAGATGGCAGAGTGACGCACATCAAATCAGTGAAACAGGACATTTTACAGCAGGGACAGTGGCGTTACAGGCTGTGTAGGGAATCTGTTTCACACGTCATTCTGGAATCCCCTTCTAACATTTTACAAACCACTGAAACCAGGACTGTACAAGAACTCACCTGTCTTTACAGAGTGGGTAAGGAATACTGACTGTGTCTGGATAATCTGCTCTTGAACTGGTTCCAGTAAGGGACAGGACTATGCAAGTATGCAACTCTCTTTCCAGTTTTCTCGACAAACACTTGTTTTTCTCCATAGGCATTGACTGCACGTTGAGTTTGATTACAATGGTATTATTCTGTTACTGCCTGTTAGTGTTCAAACTGTGTGGGTTTGGAATGTGGTTTGTTTTTAGTTTTTAAGATCATGTGAAATGTATTGTATCATCTTGTGATCATTTTTTGCAACATCCGCTGTGTCAGAGGTTATATGCCTGTGCTTTTTAGCCAAAGTACTAAAAGTGAATTTTCTCCAGTGGATTTGCCATTAGGTATCACGTGTCTGTATGTGTGTGTACATGCATTTGGGTGCGTGTGTGTGTGTTCATCGCCTCTGTAAGATGTAGTTGAGATGCACTGTGGAGGAGGCGTGCTGTGTGGGAAAACGGCCGCAGGCAATCTTCTGCACCAGCATCACCATCAAAGGCCTTAGTAAGGGCAGTCATCATGGAGCACCTACCTCTCTGACCTACCACACACACACACACACACACACACACTCATACACACACACACACACACACACACGCATACATACACACTCACACACACAGACACACGCATACATACACACTCATACACACACACACACACACACACACAGACACACGCATACATACACACTCACACACACAGACACACACACACACACACACACACAGACACACGCATACATACACACTCACACACACACACACACACACACACACACACACAGGCACACGCATACATACACACTCATACACACACACACACACACACACACGCATACATACACACACACACACACACACACACACATACATACACACTCGCACCACGCACACGCGCACACACACACACACACACACACACACGCATACATACACACCTCACACACACACACACACACACGCATACACACACACTCATATACACACATACCACGCGCACACATGCACACACACACACATGCAGACACACACACACACACACGCAAGCACACACACACTCCTATATAGTACACACACACCACGCACATGCACACACATACACACACACACACCACGCACACGCACACACACACACACGCAAGCACACACACACACTCATATACAGTGCACACACACACACACACGCACACATGCCCACACCTCCTTTCACACAAACACAATGCTGCTGGATTTACTTCTTACTAGAATTTTATGTATCACAGCACTGCTATACCTTACTGTATCCTACTATATATTGGTCACTGCTTTCACTGTGACTCAAATATTTGGCAAAATGCTGTAATTTATTGAATATTGTAAAATTCCCTCTTGTCTAAGGGGGCCTACTGAAGCCAGACTTTACAATGAAATCAATCAGAAAAAATGGATTTCAGTCAAAATCAGTTGGATGCTTTTTGGCTCTGATTGGCTGGTAAAGAGTTCACAACAAGCAATAAGCCCATCTGTATTCCAGGTTTCATGTTTCCTTATACAGAAGGATAGCTGGAGCCCGTCCCAGTGGTGGGTGATAGGCAGGAATAAACCCTGGACAGGTCACCAATCGATTGCAGGGCCCACACACCATTCACTCACACATTCATACCAATGGGCAATTTAGAGCCTTCAATTAGCTTACCTGCATGTCTTTGGACTGTGGGAGTAAACTGGCGTACCCACACAGACACAGGGAGAACATCCATACTCCACACAGAAAGGCCCTCGGTCCAGATTTGAACTCGATACCTTTTTGCTGTGAGGCTGCAGTGATATTCACTGCACCACCATGTTGCAGCTAAACAAACAAAAAAATTATAATCTGGACAGAGCAGTACTGGGTCCAGTGAATCTGAAGCTAGCATGAAGCGCAAAAAAAAAGAAAAAAAGGCCTCCACAGCTTGAGAGGCAATTGAAATTCTGCTAGTTTTGAGGGAAGATATCAGTAATATTGTGGGTGTCTTATGTACATATGCAGCCTATGTTACAGCACTGGGTGTTTCTCATGTTCTCTCCCCCCCACCCCCTCTCATCACAGGGGCTGTCACACAGGAAGAGAGGAAGTGGATCTGTTTTCACTTCACAGCGTCCGTGGCACTCTGGAGTCCTGCTGACAGGAGGAAACGGAGCCAGGGGAGAGCTGGGAGCACAGACGGCGTGCGACGCGTGCGCGAAAGAGCTTGTTGCTGCTGTGGGGGTTTTGGTCCTGAACCTTGGCCTTTTCGCGCTTCCAGCGTTCAGCTTGTCAGCTGTGCTGCAGTTGCAGGGCTCCCTGGAGTGCGGCTAGTAACATCTCACTCTGACACCTCCTCCTCTTCTCTCCTTGTCAGTTATCTGATGGGTAATTTCACGCAGCTACTGAGTAATAATGAGCTTTTAAGGATAGCATTTAATTACTCATCGGAGGTGGAAAATCCATGTTTTGAAGTTCTCCCCCGGTATTTTATTCTAATTGCCTGGATTAGCTAATTAGCACAATTTTTTTTTCAGCCAGATGGTAGAACTAATAACCTCTGCTTGTTATTTAAGCATTTTTTCATGATCAAGATCACTGTCACACGCCAGTGTGACACCCCTGGGAGGGAGACGCGGCGGTTCCGGGTGTGCACCGTTGGTTGCCGCACGTAGCGAGAGAGAGAGAGCGCACGCACACCAATGCCAACCCATACCAAAATTTAATAAATTAACACCTTCACCCTTCCCCCCTCACGGGTCCCGGGTGAAAACTAAAACTAAAACAGCAAACTAAAATAACAAAGACAAAGTAATGTGAAACCCAGCGACAGCCATGTCAGCTTTCCGCTGGTCTCAGCTGGCAAACGTTTCAGTTGCCAGCCTTTCTTTGTCTTTTAGTGCCCGTACAAACCAAACTCAGACTTGCACTCTCGGTGTGTGCTTCCAGTCTCACCCCTGAACTGTGGAGAGGAAGACTCCTTTAAGCACCTGGGATGATTGGTTAACGCAACCAAGGTGCGTGTGCTCCCTCCACCAGCCGGCGTTGCCAAGACCAATCCGGTTTGCTGCTGGATTGAATGCCACAATCACGTAATGGAATTCATTGGAATTCATGAGGAATTCATGGGTACAGTTCATGAGGAATTCAGGAGGTAGCATTATGTATTTCAGTTTCTGTAATAACAATGTATTTTTATATGATTATCTGCTGTGATCAGGAGGACTGATTGACTGAAGTAATATTGCCCTGTATATTTACTGTAATCCATATGCACAAGCAGAACATCTTGTTAAGATGTATCCTTTGCAGCACGGTCATAATCTGTTGGCTGTAGGTACTGTACATAAATGATAGTTATTTTATTAAAATCTGGTTTAAAAATTCTCATTCATTTCACATTCATTTTTCAAAAAAGACATCAGAGGAAAGAGTAACTATTTTATGCAAATTAATGCAATTTTGTTTCAGAAACAGGACAAAAGACCATTATGAACAATGAATGAATTCTGATGAATTCTTTAATAGTTAAGTAGTTAAGTGAATGTCACCTGGAAATGCAAAAAATCAAATGACATCATGCATCTGGTTGTGATCCCCCACATGACAAGCACACCTGCACAAATATCCTTCCACCATTCCTATCAACACCATTTCTGATTTCCTCATACCGAGAACACTGAACTATGCAATCATGCTTGAATCCAACATGCAGCAGGACTTTCCCCTCTATGCTTCTAAATGACATTTTTCATTTGGAACAGCATGACACATAATGAAAATGACCTCTCTTCCTAACCCCATCCGCTTCGAATCTGAATGAATCTGCAGTCACAGGCCAGTGGGTATACATTTACAGCAGAACAATATGATGGCTGAGACGGCTCAGTATGTAGTGCTCTAAAGTTATGGGCACACTGGCAGACATTCAGTATTGTTTTGAATACAACACAAATGTGTTAGTCACCACATACTGTGCGGGAAAAATGAGAGAACATGAGTAAAGAAACAAGCTATTCGAACCATGGCTATTTATTTCAACCTTTCAAGTTTAGAAACTGGAATTTACTTGTTCTGTATTCCATTGTAACAGGTTCACATCTCCTATTTTCACTGTTTTTGTGATAATATAAATGATTCATCATTACCCATGAGCAGCAAAATGTGGGTGATTACTTGGCTTTGTCTGGTTTAGGTTGTGCTCCTCTCCTGGATGTAGGAAGCAGGCTATTTAAAGGAATCTGGCACGAAAACAATGAGAATTCGCGTCAGTCATTCACATTTTATAATTCTTCTTTAAAAATATTGTACAACTCCTCCTCCCTTCATTGTGAACAAGTTACTAAGCTGATATCAGTGATATAAATTTACTAAAAAGGATGAAAACCTGCCAGGAAATGAGATCATCAGTTGAGTGGCAAGCCAACCCCCCTGCTGTGTGCCCAACATTTAAAGACGTCTGCTGAACATGTATATCCTTATACAATGGAAATTAAGTCATTTTAAAGAGCAATTATTCACTTCAGAATCACGACTATATATCTGTGAAGCTCATTATGTCAGCCCGTTCTCTGTTTGAGATTCCTTAATCTCCACGAGCAGCAATTTTAGCATTTCCCTTTAATGTAATGTCACTACACAGTGTGTTATCCTTTCGCCCTCTTATTTGTCACAGAGGGCTCTTCATTACTTTAAAATAGTGATTTCTCTACTGAAATGACATTGGAGAGAATAGTTATCTATAAAATTGCATTTCTTTGCCTGCCAGCAGGAAAATGCCTGGTGCCAGAAGTCCTTTCAAGGCTTGTAGTCTGTACTCTTCTGTTAATGGATGTATGTATTGGTTGTTCATTTTCATAGTGAATTATTTAATGTCCAGAGACAATGTGATTCAGTACAAGCGGGAAAAAATCCAGGAAGTAGTACGTCATTATTGGCCATGGCAGCACTCCCTGGTAGAAAGATTAAAAAGTCACTGCTGTGTATGCTCCTGGGTTGCCAGCTTTTAATCCTGTAAGACAGTCTTTAGAGGATCAGATAAACCATATCACAACTGCTCCTCTTTCATCCTTTCATTCAGACAACCGAGGGGACTGCCTGTGAAGTTCACTGAACCAATGGAATTGTGCGTCGTAGCGGAAGGCATGTATTAACACACCTGGCACATTTCAGAGCAAAGGGTGAGTAAAAAAATCAGAATTTCCAATATTTAACAGGAGCCAGATCTTGGCCCAGATCTCTTGGCATTTCTTTGTCTTGGTGTCAGACACTTATTTTTTTTTATCAATGTATTTATATTAATACTTTATTAGAGGCAGAAAAATCATACCTTGCATTTATTTTTTACTGCAGTAATATTGAAGCAGAGGAAGAGAGACAGCTGAGCCAATGACTACTTCTGCATAAGTGATCTGAGCAGATGGGCCCTTTTTCTCGTTGAGTAAATCTGATTTTCACCCCGCTTCCTGCAGACTGACAGCTTTGTTCTGTAGGAATATATAAGTCAAGCAGGCTCTCACTGACCTAGAGGCTAATGGGAATGAATGTGCCAATTCATTATCGTACGGCGAATGAAATATGATATACAGGGGTACTTTCATCTCATATCAATACAACAATTTTTTATCACTGAACACCCAGTAGTATACTGGGAATGAGCCTCTGTAAGAGTTTGGCTTTTGCCTGTTCTGAACAATGAAAGGCTTTGTAAACAATGTAAGGTGTAATGAATTGATCAACTCTTTTTTATAATTAAATAATAAAAAAGATGAAAAATGAACAGTGCATCATGCCCAAATATATTTCACTCATTCACAATGCAATCTTGTGCCCATATTTTAAAGGATATGCAAGATATTATAGGAAATTAAATAAACCAGCCAAATGGAAGAATGGAAGACTTTATGATTTACACAGTTAAAAACATATTTTTATTGAAATAAATACAAGAACTAATCCCTAAAAGATCAAATTGCTTCCTATTTTTGCCCCGCCTCCCTTTTTCAACAGTCTTCAGAATGATCGCCTACGTCATTTTTTGTGATGCGATAGAATTAGGAAGTGAGATACTGTCAAATCAGCTATAGCCCTTTTTCAATTAAAGAATTAGCCTCTACTTGATGCACATGAGAAAGTTATTATGACAACGCTAATAGAAAACAAATGAAATCGACGTATGATGCTAATTTGCTTTGTAGAAATGGATTAGACTAGATCATATGGTAGGAGCTAAGCTAGCTAGTTCTGTCCATCTGCAGCCATTGATAGAGCTGCAGTAACACTGTTAGCATGCAGGCTGTATTGTTTCGTTCAGTCTTCCTGTATGAATCTGGGAAAGATAGCTAAAAAGCAAATTTCCCAAAGAGTGCTCTGGTTGTTGACTTTGGGAAGAATCTCTATCACCTCTGACAACAATTTCAGTTTAATTTAATGAAATACCTCTAGACCAAAATTAATTAGTCTAATAACATTTGGGGATGTTGTTATGTGGTGCTTTACCCTTTAAGCAGTATGTATATGTGTAGGAAACACATATACAGAAAATGTTCCTGCGATATGCATTGGAATTATTTATCACCTTCAAAATGAAGAATAACAGTACAGCTTTTTATGTGATAAATGATTTGATGATTTGATAAGTACTCAGAAGACAAATCAATTTAAAAAAATATTGAAGATATTTATTTCAGGTACACAATGAATGAGAATTAAAAGCCCAAGTGATTAACAATACATATTAACAAGAGAAAATGATATTCATTCAGAGCGCTAAAAGACTGACAGTAAAGCCAATATGTGCTCAGATATAGGACTCAAAGCACAATTTGACATTTAAAAAGTATGAGAGTGCTGGTAAGACTGAGTGACAGGTTTAAGATAAGACCGTTACTGTCTCTGTTGGGAGGTCAGCTGATTCTATCCTGATAAGCATGTGGAAATCAATGGTCCAAATGGCACCAGTGAATTCACAGGGGTCTGTTTTTCTTCCTAGTTGTTGCTTTTCTTCAATCAAACAGCCAAGCTAGCTAACACTAAAAACACAAGTGGGCCCCTCTGAAATCTGAACTTCAAGCCCAAATTTGGAACAACCTGTACCTCAGTATGAGACTCAATGCAACCATCTGTTGCGCACACAGGACCTGAAAGAAGAATGTGACACATAACATACTTTCTAAATATCTAGTTGTCTATCAGCTATGTATTGTGCCATATACGCATTACTGTTAGTATCTGTGTGTCACATTCATAATTTCTTTATGGCATGCTACGTGCGATATAAGTTATTCCTTTTAATATTCTAATTATATATTAGCCAATGTACTGTATCTTTCTCTGTGTAATTATGTATGTATATTTATGTATGTACATAAATCTAATTGCAACTGTTTTCATTTATTAAATTCACATCATGTGATCATTGTTGAGATCCTTATGTGTTCTGATTTTTTTTTTTTTGTAGGCACTAAGGTTCAGAAACCTTTTTCTCTAAACTTCTCTTTGTGTGCTTCATTTAGGTCATTGCACTTTATTTCATGTTTTGATTTAATCAATTATTGTTCTCTGTGGACTCTCGGCCTGTGTGAGCTGATGTTGGATACTTCATTAATCATTTATCCATCTGCTACTAGTTTAGCCAAGGTACAGATGCAATACTTTCGTATTGTAGGCCCATACTCTTTGCATTCTCTCTGCGCAAGTCTCATGCTAATTTTAGGGCGAGTCAAAATTGACCTCTTCAGCTTCTTCCTAGTCTCATTATTTCCTCATTGAAAATGCATTCATTAATCTCTTTTGGAGAGTGGAACTCTAATTGGCTCTATTGACCGGGGGCACAGTAATTATCATTGAGAGTTCAACGAAATGCAGGAAAATTTAAATCTGGGCAAATTTAACCTGTTCAAACGCATATTCAGAATCACAGCATGCTGTGGTGACCTTATCTCAAAGTTACCATATCCATGTGACTTTGCTGGGAAAATGGCACTGTTCAGTAGGTATTTCATTACAGCAGGAGAAGCCAACCAAGCCCTCTACTTGCTTGTGGCAACAGGAAATTCTCAGATTTTGCAGTTTCAAAAGGAGGAACTCCATTCTCACCCTGACACCAAATTCTGCCTCAAACTGGATCACAGTAGTGATCCGTAGTGCATATCCAAATGGTAATCTTATTTTGCCCAATCCCAGCGCTGTAGATATAACAGAACAAGTGTATGATGGAGATAAGCCTGCAAGTGGTTGATTAGTCTGTAATCTGGTCTGGGTGAACAGTGCCATGCTCTGATAAAGTGATGTCTCCACTGAGCATCCCTGTTTTGCACCTATCTAAACTGGCTAAACATCCACACTCTGCCCAGAGAAATAATCCTCAAAATGCGGTTAGAATTTATTGTGGATGAATCACAGGCCTTTGGGTACAGCAATCACATGTAAAGAAAATTGTGTTTTGTTATTACATAGTGAGTTAACCAACTGAGAACAGGGCTGGCTCGCTAATTTGCGCTACTCTAATTTATGTGCAGGGGAAAATACTGCCAGTGTAATGTGCACATTGATGCAGCCAGAATTTAATTTTACTCCTCCTTTTGTAATGTGACCTTTGTGGTTGGTGTATTTTTATATCAGACATGCTGTTTGTAATTCCTTTGCACATAATTAATGTCTGTGCTTATAAACTCCCCTGGGATTTTGTTTAAAATAGTACACTTGTTTTTATGGTAAAGCAATAAAGTGACATTGAGCTTATTTTTACTATTGAAGTCATTTTGTTGCACCAGCATTAGACAGGAGTGAATTTGTAGTTACAGTATGCTGTTTGTAATCAGATTGATCGAGTTCATACCAAAACAGACATTGATTGTTTTGTTTGCAGAATGTTAACAGACTAAATACGGATCGTAATACGGACTATTTACTCATGAGTGAATGATGGCCATCGGTTTTAAGGTAACTGACAAGTTCATTTTCATTTTCAGTCCCACTGCATATCAGACTCTAACCCACAGCATGGCAGATAATATTAAGGTCTGATTTGATTATGAATGCATGAGAGCTGAATGGGACCATAAAGGGAGCAATCATAAGGAAATTAAGAAGTAGGATACTATCTAAAACCTCATAAATAATAATTTCTCATACTCCATGGGGCAGAATCTCACAACAAAATGGCATAGAATTATGATAAAATAAATAAATAAATAAATAAATAAATATTAAGACAACAAGAATGTCCCAGTGTCCCTGAAGCCAATTTACCTGCTGTATTTTCGGCTATTATTTAGTTCAATCTGAATGAAAAAAGAACGTGGGTCTGAAAGAGATCTTTAGACACAGTTCCGAGCAAACATACGGCTCATTAAATCTGTACGATGCAATCACTTGCGCAATGTATTTGCCTTGTGCTGATTGGTTTACCGATCATTTGTTTTGGATTATGACCAACAATACTGCCAGTTCTACTGAATAAAATACCCTCTCATTCTTGAAATACACAAATCATTTACAAGTCCCTGTGGGATGAAGTTAATGGTGATGTCTTCTGTGTGGATTCTTGAATAACACATGGCTACGTACAGCATGAGTAACAGGAAGAGCTAGTCTCAGCAGTACAGATGGAACAGGAAAACCATTCATGTAAGCTGTAGTTCAGATACATTAATGGCCACCAAAGCATTGCAGATACATACTGATTTCAAAGATAATTCTACACATATTGTAACAGTCATAAATATTCTTCCAAACAACGCACTAATCTCTAGAATGCAAGCAATTATTATAATTTTATCTGATATTCATTATGTCAGTACATTTGCCCTTCAGCATCACTTTTGTGCAAGATATCCTCCAGCTAATTCTAATCATTTTCACAATTGCCCACTGATTTGTAGGCATGTCTGTCAGCCAGGTTGAGGCAGGTTGAGGTTTCCTAATTTGTGCATTCTAGCACCTTGAATACATCAAATGGATATCCAGTAGGATATTCTTGTTGCTCTGTATTTCAGGGAAATATGAGAGTAATATGCTGTCAAATATTTTTGGATTAATCAGTCAGAAAAGACGCATTTCTGATAAAGTGGATTTTGAAGATGTGTACTGCAAACTACGGTCAAGAAAATCTTACACCCTTATAAAAAAAATGTCCTACAAGAATGTTTGCCATTTATGAATAAATTGTGGAGGTGTCATGTAGGCATTGTGCAGAAGTATCAAATTCCTGTAGGTGAGGACTTGCAGGTTTTTGTTATTCCTGCAAGATGGGTAAACCCATGCAGGATCTAAACCTGATTGATTTTTTTTTATTATTGCTACAGAACCTAGTAAAATTTATGCAGGACATGAAACTGTACATTTTTAATTGCGCCAAATAAATTTCTGCAAGAACATATACTTTGAAATAGCTGAATGATCTAGTGCACCCATTAAATCGTAAACCTTGCATAAAACATGTAAAAGAACATTTATCCATTCCCTGCCATTATCCTGCAGGGAAATTGTGCGGAATATCTTTGCAATGCAATAGTCTTGCAGGAGTGACCTGCCTGACATCCTTGCGTAATTTTCCGAAACCAATCTTCCACCATTCCAATCACATACAGGTCTTTCTATAGGAAACTTTTTATTTTGTCTTCCTCACAAAATGGCTTATGCCTTGTCTGCCAAGAATAGATTAGTTAAATATGGAAGTTGCAGTCTGGCACAATGATAATCAGCTATCAAGCCTGTCTTAGTGTTAACCAGGGCAGAGTTCCAGTCTTTCTTGGTATTAATCATAGCAAGTGTTCCAGTTTTTTATTGGTGTTAGCCACATTTCCTTGGAGTTATTTTGGCCTTTCTCAGCATTAATCACAGCGCTGCCCCAGTTTGGCTGCAGTGTTGTTTAAAACATTGTGCTATTTCTGCCTGTGCAAGTACCTCTGTAGAGCCCATCACTTTTCACTCTCTCCCAGGCCCTGTGAATGATGTGGAGGCTGAGCTTGGGTGGATGCGTTACTCCTGAAAAAATGATCCTATATTTTCAGTCTTTCAAATGGAAAAGAGGTTGAACCTTTAAATATGTCAACGGACTGCACCTCTCTCCCTCTCAGCATCTCCTACATTTTCATTTTTGTTTATTTCTTTTTATTTCTTGCTTGTTTTGTAGTGATTGGCTCATGCAGTGCGGGGCAAGTTTTCAACCAGGATACCGTCTTATGTCAGACCGGATCTTCCTCCTGTGTGTATAATCTGTGAAGGCAGGGCAACAGGGAGCTGGCAGCATTCTCTCCACTCTGAGCTGAAGGGATATCTCTGGCTGTGTCAAACAGAGGCAATCCTGGCTGTGATATCGGACAGCCGTTTCAACCTGCAGGCCACTGCAATCCCAGTTATCCCAAATAACTGTTAGAGGTTACAGGAATTATAATATATTAAACAAAATGCCTCAGGTTCCAGTACACAGGAGTGTTGTAAGAGACAAATGGAGCTTATGTAACTTCAGAAACACCCCCCCCCCCCCCCCCCCCCCCGCTTTTATGATGAACATACAGTACCCCCTGTAATATTAGGCACAATGACATATTTGTAATAAAATAATTAAACAAACATTCTCTTTATTAAAGGGCAATTTTATACATTTTGGTTTCACCATGTAGAAATTACATAGTGACAAAGTTCTAAACATGACTACTTTCATTTGCATAATGAAAGGGGAGGGGGCTATGTACAAGTTATGTAAACCTACATGGTGAAACCTAAATTTATGAAAACACCCTTTGATAAAAGCTGAGAATCTGCACTATGACCACATGTGAATTGTTTGATTGCTGATATAAAATTGGGCAGTACAGAGCCGAACCAAGAGAAAATATGTCTTTCTCCCTAACATTATGAAGAGCACTGTGTATGACTCCAGGTATCAAATCTTTGTCAGTAGGAGCATGACCCAAACTGGTCAAATGTCATGTCAACTTTAAATGCAAAACAACTCCAAAGAGAAAGTATTTCTTTAGTGAGTGCCAGAAGTGCTTTGTAACTTACACTACCTTGGGCAATTGATAACTTTAGGTTACTGAATTTTCCATCATTAAATTACGAATGAATGATTCAATATGAAAATACAGTGCACTCCCAGAATTGACTTTTAGAATACAAGTATCCTTGACTTCAGTAAATTATAAAAGTTTCATTGGAAGCACCTAGGTAGGTAGGCTAATTGGAGTCTCTAAGTTGGCCACAGGCATGAGTGTGTGAGTGAATGGTGTGTGTGCCCTGCGATAGATTGGCGGCCTGTCCAAGGTGTATTCCTGCCTCTTTCTTAATGCACACTGAAATAGGCTCCAGCTCCCCCCCCCCCCCCCCCCCCCCCCCCCCCCCCCCCCCGTGACCCAGATAAGTGAGTATAGATAATGGATGGATGGATGAAAATAGAACAATCTACATAAGGTACCCCAAGTAATGACCGAGTCCCAATTTACAAAAATAAAAAAGCAAGCTAGTTCCATGTATGAAAAATAGGGCAAGCATTTTCCCAATCAAAAACATCTGTAAGAATTTTAAAAAAAGAATGATGAGCCTTTTCTTTTGTCCAGAGTTAGTCATATTAAGGCCAATTTTAGATTTCCTTAACCATTTTTTAATTGATTGGAAATATTTACTCTGTAGTAATTACAATCCTGAGATTGTAATCTATCTATCTATGATTAGACTAATTTTACCATTTAGGTGCTACAGTATATTTTTGAACACATTCGCTCATCACTCTTAATGGAATGCTGTCAATAAATATTTCTATATTTACAGCACTTCCAGTTTTAATGGCCTGGGTTAGTAAGGCAGGAGAGGGTCAGGGTCTATACAGTAGTTGTACTTTTTAATTTTATTTATTTCCAGGTCTCAATGAAAGAATGTCAGAGAGTCTGAAAGTGATTGGCAGCATATCAATGAGACCATGTGCAAGGTGGCACCGCCAGCCACAGACAGGTAACATTATACGTTATTTCCTAAAATATGTTTGTGATGTATGAGCTTGTCATTTCCTAACAAGCAAATCAGAGCATAACAAGTCCGTTTCTGGGCTTGGGGGAATAGGCTGCCTCATTTCTCACCCATTAAGTATAATATCCTTGCTATTTCTTGGTACACAACTCCCCCTGGGCTGCTGTTATTTCTTGTCCAGATATCCCCTGCCTGCATTCGTCTTGTTTATGACATTGCCTTCTTCTTGTCGACAGTGCAGTGCGCATGTCTGCACTGCTGACTGGCTCTCTTGCCTTGTGTTCCTCCCCTAAGTAGGTTACCTGTGGACTTTCACACTACGGGTAATAAAACTCTTCACACTGAATCTTCACACTTGCTTCACACACTATTACCACTGCCAAGCAGTGAAAGCAGTCACATGTGTAGTAAATGGCCACTTTTCTCAGTCACAAATGACTGACTGAGCAATGGGATGTTGTTTGTGGTGGGTTTCAGTATTTGAGCAAGTATTGGGAGGAAATAATGTTCATCTTATAGTAATTATTGTTATTATTATGGACTCCTGGTTGTGGTCAGCTAGTGAGATTGCTCAGGCTCAAAACAGTGATGTCCATTCTGAATGGCACAGCCTATAATTGTATCCAGTGGGCAATAGAAAATCTCCAGTGCCAAACAATACTGACAGGAAGGTCAGCAATTTAAAAAGTCTTTGTCATAAATATTTCATTTTAAGTGTTAAATGTTAGAAAGGGACAAAATAAAATGAAATAGTTAGAACATCCCAAATAAAAAAATTACAAATATAAAAAAAATCGCTACAAAGTTATAATGTATTTACAAATTTCTGTTTCCAAAGAACACCTGTATTTGTTTTCCCTAGCCACTGAAGCGCATGCCATCCAGGGCAGGGACATAATGACACGCAGTGACAGGATGCCAGTGCCCAGGTAAGTATCAAATTGCCAGGGGGTGACAGTATCACATTCTCAGGGGTGGACAGTACGGAATTGTCAGGGGGAGACAGTACGAAATTGTCAGGGGGAGACTGTACGAAATTGTCAGGGGGAGACAGTGGAGGCAGCATCCGGATGACATCCATGGCTCCTCCACAGGGGCCGTTTCCCATGGGATACTCTCTGGGAGAGAGAGAAGAGAGACGAGCAGAGCAAAGGACGCACCACGCCTGACGGAAGAAAGCACAGCTCTGACGCGTCACCCTTTCATAGCCGCAGGAATCCTTGGAGGATCAGTAAGGAGGAAGGAAATGTGAGTAAATATGCACATGCCTTACTAAGTCAGTTCAGTTACATTCAGTTACACACCCATATATTGGGATGGCAGGTATGCCATGCCGCCAAGTTACGCCTTGGCGGGGGCATGTAATGTATACTTTACATGTTCGGTTACACTTTACATGTGGGGCAATTTAGTTGAGAAAACAACACGGTTGGCAAATACCGTAAGATACATAAAACACATACATATGACATTTTACGTATTTCTAACATGTAAGATAAAAGATTAAAAGAACTGAAACTGGAAATAAACTGAAACAAGGAAAAAAAAAGTTTGCATAAGATTAAAAATATAGATTCTGAAGCCTGTAATCAGCCAACCCAAAAACAGGGAATTCCTATAAGGCATGTATTTTGCTTGTCACATCCTGTGGCAATAAAAAATTATATTTGCCCGACATGAATAAAGAGATATCATAAAAACAGGCGAGAATGAATCTAAGATAAAAGTAAAAACATGATATCATTACAAAAATAATGTTTGCGTAGCAAATATATTACAGTGAACATAAGGGAAAATCAAATGTCTAGTTATCTCTGAATTGCTAATAATGAAGTGATTTATTTTGTGTCTGTAATGTTATAATTAGCAGAACTGCGTGAAACAGACCCCCAGTTGAAATATTTCACTAGCCTTTGGAACAATGCACCACATTAGCAACCACATAATGTTCCTTAATGAGAGATTTATTTCCATTGTTTCTTTGTTTTGTTTCTTTCCCCAATACACTCCATGCTGTCAGTGGACTGTGGGCATGGTTTCATAAAACCATTCTTTTAACTGTCTGTTCCTTTCTGTTTCTCATAAACTTACCGGGAGATCTGAGACAATTGTTGCTAATTATTTTTCATTTTGAATTTTCATATTTTGAGTTTTTGATTCATTTTCAAATATTCCGAAAACTCTTAATTTGCTGTTCACTTTGCTTCAACTATTACATGTGCTGACAGATTGATCTGTCTTGGGATAATGAATTGTTATAATATTGCCAATATTTAAAAACATAATTATGACACTTTTCCTTCAAAACTAAAGTTGGACATGAAACACGGTCTTTAAGTTACTTTGCATGGAAGAATATCAGCAGTCAAAATGAATGCGTTGCCGCAAGTCACTTTTTTTATTTTTAGTGCACTGTGAACTAATTTTATTTGTAATGGAAAGTGCCCTAGGATCACTCTGTCTGTTTTGCCATGCCCTAAATCTTGGGGTCTTGCTTACCTGAATTTTCAACATTATTACTGGGCCTTTCTGCTAAGAGCTATAAATAACTGGCTTCACCCAGATATTTTTGTTTCCAAACAGTCTTTGTAAAGACCTTACAAAATTTATCGCCTACATCTTATATTTTCTAAGCTGGGTGCCATTATTACTGATGCCTTGCAAATGTGGGGTGCAATTAATACATTCTCTCCATGTAGGCTTACTCCTGTATTGCACACACACTCCCAATTATGGAGAAATAACTGACTAATTACTGGTTCACATTCCTTCATTTATGGTCCCTAGGAAAACCAAAATATCCGTACAATAGATTATATGTGTATGTTCAATGATCCTGGTTTGCTATATTTCTTTTTGTATCTTAGACTTTGTTAAGCAATTTGTGCTGGAGGTGTATCATTACATTCTATGGTCCTACAGCAATGACCCACGGAAGTTGGATTTATATCTTTTCTTTACAATAAATGTGAAGTTTAATCTAAAAGTCCTGAAGTAAATTTGCATAACTTCGATGGTGGAAGAATATTTTCACTTCCTCAGAAAGCCTCTAACGGCACATTAATTTAAAATTTTCTCACGGAGATTATGCCAACCCTCATTTCCAGTGAAGTTCATCTCAGATTCATCTTGCCAAGCTTGTCAACGGGGTTCAGGAGAACCATGTTTGCATGTGTTTTGGGAATGTCCCAAAATAGCAGAATTTCAGATACCTGTTGTTTTTGTGTTTAAAAAGTGTTTAGGTCTATTCAGATTGCCTTGTCCCCAGTGGTGCTTCTGTTGTCAGATTGCCTGGGCCTCGAGTTACCACTAGCATTTGACAATTGTGCCTGGACAGCAAAAATAGGGCCCTAAAATAGTTGAAAGGCTGAATAAACCATTTGTTTCATATGTTTATGGTGATCTCCCAGCGTAACATAAGCTTAATTACTACAAACATCCTTCCGTTTCTTCATCCGCTCCTTTACTCTGCTGAGTCTTGGGGTAGGTGGAGGTCACACCTTTGTGCCTGTTCCATACCCCCAGGTCACGACTTAAATGGCTAACAAGGCATACTGTACAGCAATTGTTCAGGCGCTATTTTTTACGTTAGTTTGCAAGGGCTCTTCTGTTACTGGAACAATCACAGCTTCCAAAGGACCTTGCAGTGTACAGAGACAGAACCCCCACACTCTGTGCCGGTTATATAGGTGGGGACCCACAGGGTCACAACCTGCTGATGATGGCTAGCAGGAAGCACATCTGGGGGGATTTCACACTGACCCCCGACACCCCATACATGTGACTCATAGAGGCTGGGTGCTGACATAGAACTTTTATTTTGATTACTGACCTCCTGGACAGATCAGATCCTCAGGGGGTATCATATTGATTTATGTGTGACCCTTGATTCATGATACCAGTGCACAAAGTGTGGTAATGAGGACCCATGGGAATATGAAAGATGTGAGTGCTGTAGTGGGGATGTACTGTCACACAGTCCATAAACATCACTGATATTTTGCCTCATTTGGTTTTTAGTTTTTGCTCATTTGCATTAACTTGTTTCAGAGGAAAACCATTCCACATCGCTTGCTATCATATTCAGACCTATGTCATGTGTCTATCACTTGTGACAAAATTACCCAACTTTAACCAAGCAGACATTACATTTACCCTTCTTCACTATTTGTTGATTGAAATGTTTGCTGAATTAAAGTTTAAAAGATTGACAGAAAATATGAAGATAGGATGAAAAATGATGATGCTTTGTTCGGTTATATTATATAATGGTGCAAGGGTCCATACATTGTCCAGAAACTAACAAGTAGCTAGCTTGAAGTGGTGCACAGTAATATGGTGGGTTGAAAAAGAAAATGAAGCTACTGTGTGTTTGTCCAATGTGACACTGTGTACACAGCAGCCAGTACTAACAATATGTGATTAATATTGTGTGCTCTTGCATTGCAAAACGATTGGTTGGTTCTCTGTAGTTTGCATTCATAAATCATTAAAGGCTGTCATTAAACATTTTCACTTTGATCTGATTTCTCTTCACCAGAATGTTGTGTAGCATAGTACATTGAGTTTTTTGGTTTTAGTGGAGGATGTCAAGATAACCCCTGCACACCAGTATAAGACTGCAAATACGCCTTATGGGGCGACATAGCTCAGGAGTGGTTGTCTGGCAGTCGGAGGGTTGCCGGTTCAATCCCTGCCCTGGGCGTGTCGAAGTGTCCCTGAGCATGACACCTAACCCCTGACTGCTCTGGTGAATGAGAGGCATCAATTGTAAAGCGCTTTGCATAAAAGGGCTATATAAATGCAGTCCATTTACCATTTGCCTCATTTCCCGCTTTTGATTGGCTAATCTTTCTAAAAGTATTAATATTTCGCAGCTGGCTGTATTTACACAACATTGCACCATTGAACAGATTAAGGAACATCTACTCTGAATTTATTTTTCTGATGCAAATTAAATGTATATTGTCCAAACACTTGTAGTAGACAGGGTCTATTTATCAAGCTGAGCTGATACTGTTTGAATGCTTTTTAAGAGAGAGAGTGACTTGAACCCTCTTTGAATTCTAAATTCTCTCCCCATTCTTTCCCCTCTTGAAATGATTATAACACTATGTTTCCAAAGGTCAAATCAAATGTATTCAGTGTGTTGGAATTTTACCTTTTGTTTAGCAATGTAAATGCAAAGCAGTTTATACAGAAACATGTCAGTGCAAACATTTGCAATGCAAAATGACAGGGTGTCTGTGTTTGTGACAGAAGTTCTTTCTTCCATTGAATATTAGATGTCAGTTGTCAGAATAATTTGGCTGCAGATTAATTTAACAGTGTTAATTTTATGTCAAACCATTTTGCTCTTTCCATTTCTGTCGTTACATTCAGCCCTGTGTGCTGGAAATATAGAACCTTCTATTACACAGAAGTCCTTGTCTACATGCTTTTGGGTAATTTTGATGAGTAATTGGGTATCACATGATAAAAGGTAGTAATTGGACATTGGATTGGCTGCTTCTGTCAAAAGAGGCATGAT
Organism: Anguilla anguilla; assembly: GCF_013347855.1. Classification (NCBI taxonomy): domain Eukaryota; kingdom Metazoa; phylum Chordata; class Actinopteri; order Anguilliformes; family Anguillidae; genus Anguilla; species Anguilla anguilla. The sequence goes on along the minus strand of NC_049216.1, from coordinate 27,819,653 downwards.
AGTGCCAACATTGATGATTTTAAGAATAAAAGCTGCTCTGTGGTGTTGAATTATCAAATACAATGCCAAAGGGAGATTGAAACAGTCAAATTGCTGCTCAGTGTTTACAGAGCAGTTTGCAGTTTGTTGTACATCTTGCATTTTACAGTGCAGCACATATGTACAAAAAGCAGACTCAATGCACAGATTCTATCTTGTGTGGTTTGACACTACTAATCTGAAGAACATGAAAAATAACAAAGGACATACAATAGTGACTTTGTCACCAAACTAATGATCAATTTAGTCAGATTGACTCATTTGTAAAATGGCTTACAAAATAGAAGAGAGGCAGGAGGACTATTTATGTTTAGTAATTATGTGTGTGAATACAGTTGGCCTGCACTGAAGGAGGTGTTAGAGTAGCTTTTAAAAGCCTTCTTTCATTTAGCTGGACCAAGAAAAGAATCACGTATCTGCCTTGCTTCATTTACTCTTTAATAAAATTCAGCAGAGGGTGGTGGCAACTCTTTTCTGTCAATGCAGTTGACAATGGCAACCTGTAGGGAGCAAGCTTGGATGTGAGGCTTAATGGAGATGTTCAGAGGTTGACGGCGTGATCGGCTGCAGCAGTGACACGGGATCTTTCTTGTCAGCTCTGTTGTCTGCACAGCCGCATGAGCAGAGACACAGAGCGTTATAGACCACTACTCATGCATGAAACTAACCCCCAGAACAGTGTGGTGATTTATCCGAGCACAGTGTGGATGGAGAAACGGTTTGAGAATTGTGGGTAGCTAGGCTCAGCTCAAAATTTCTATGACAGAAGCATGATATTTCAAGCTATCTGTTGGAAAAGGCATGATATTTTCAAGCCACGTTGGTCACCAGGTTATATAATTCCTTACCCAAATTACCTTAATTAAGCAAATTACAGCCAGGATTAGACTGCAGTCAGTACTCGCATAACATCTCATGACATGCACTTTATGCAGTTTTCTACAGCAAGGATTTGGCTAGGTAGCATTTGTTAAAAATAAGCAATTTCCCCAGTCGCTTTAGTGCTCGGATTTAGGCTACAAGCTGAGGCCTTCCAATCCCACGGATAAACCCTGAAGAAGAAAGAGGAGAGATTCCATGCAGAGTCCAAATGTCAGTAAGCTTTCCTTTGGGTCCCTAAATAGCCATAGCAGTACAAGGTGTAGGCTACTGATTGTGGACAGCATTTTTTTACCAGAATGTCTTATTTTAACATTAGGTTAGATTGGCAGGCAAGATTTTTTTAAATGTTTAAAGCATTCAAATGCCTGCCAAATTATAATCAAAACACTGGCTACCAGGTTTACTCCTAAATACAACTTTATTGGCATAAAGTACGAGTAGCTTTTTTAAAAAATGCACTAAATAAATAAATAACTAAAAAATTAAGTATCATTTTATTTGTATCATTGGTTTTTGACAAAATATTCTTTGCCTATTTTGTCATATTGAGAGGCTGTATGTAGTATTTGTGTGGAACAGAAGGTTGTGCCAGTTTAACTGGTATGTGTTTCACATTGTAATGTCGTTAATGTAGGCAGCTTTAAAGAGAAGGCACAGCAGGCGAGTGTCTACAGAAGGACAACTCGGTGTAAAAACAATTAAATTCTCCACTTAACCAAATTGCAGGTGCCTTGCTGGTCTTGTTGCAACAAATACTTTTTCCTCCTTTTGAAAATTGCGGAGTAGCACAGGATACGATGCGACGATGCGCAATGATTGGCACAAGTGACAGCTGAACAACTGAGCAGATGACTACACGTTGGCTTTTTGTGCATTGGAACTGCACTCAGTTATGAATAATTCCATTTGAAATTGAATGCATCATTCTGTATGGCAGAAGGAAGGCAGCACAGATATCAGTCTTGTTTCCTGGGAAGTATATTCAGCTCTCTGGTCCAGAAAATAATTACCACTACAGAATGTCTGTTTAGAAAGTAAATGGTGAGGGTTAATAAAATAATGAAAATAACAGATTATATTATATTATATTATATTATATTATATTATATCCTGGGAATATCAGTTTATATCTTTTTTCTTTTTTTCTTTTTTTTCAAAGACTCCTCTTTGTGTTCTGTGTTAAGATCCATTCCCAGCCCAAACTCTCTGGAGATATAGGAGGTGATTCTTTAATGAAAACAGTCATTGGGAATCACAGCAACACGTCTGGAAACCACAGTTGCGCAAAACACATTTTATTCCGTTTTTTCACAACAATAGCCATCATTTAACTTCAGATAGGTGGTATAAGAAACCTGTGCCATCCTGACTGATGGATGCTGATATAGATGTCAAATGACTGATCTTAGTTAATCTATACTGCGGCTACAAGTCTGGAATACAAATTAACTATTGAGTTAGTTATACTGGTTGATAAATATTCATTTTAGAGGCACTGGAGCTTTCTTCGACTGCTTTTTAATTTTATTTTATAGGCTTATTAACTGATCTTGGTTAATGAGGACCGTACCCTTATTGTGTCATTAGTGGCATGTGTTGTAATGGCATTGGGGAATACCAGCACAGCCAATGCCATGTGTTTGCTTATTTGGTTAAGAGGATAGAGGTTTGAAGTCAGAAGCGTCATTGATAAAGTAAATTTCAACTGAAAGGGAACAGATGAGCGGTATGGCTAGACAGATCAACAACAGCTTTTGATTAGCAGAGCGGACTCCATCTATCAATATTTGTATGGTTGTTTCAGTCTTTTTATTACATCAAGTGACGGTGACGCTGATATGGTCCACTCAAAGTATGGTCTTACTGCTGATGCTACACACTGTGCATGAGTGCTCATACCACAGAGAGCTCTTGCTGAGGCCATGGATGGCACTACATTTATTTTCACCAATAATACCCGTACCCAGATGCGTCAGCAGGGAAAAGCAATGGGAGGGCGTATGTTCTACTCAAGAGTCCCTCAGCGTGCTTTTGTATCATTGCATGAAATTACTTTGGGAAGCATGCCACTGACATGTGAGTGACAACACTGTGTTATTTGACTTGCGTTGTTTTGTATCAATGTTGTAACAGATATCATTATGTATATGGCCTAATCATTAAGAGAAAAAAATATTTTGTGTAAATAGGATGAAAGACACACACGTGCTGTGTACTGCTGTGATGACAATAGATACAACAACATCCGTATACATCATGTATCCAACCTGCTGCAGGATGTATGCTTTTTTTAACTTTTTATTTTTATTTTTAAGATTAATATAACCTTAAAGTGGGCTCTTACTCTCTTTTTATTTGGTTTTAATATTTTAATTACACAATAGAGGTTGTTATGCTTTTGTTATGCAATTCCCTTCTCACAGTGTCACAATAGTGTCTCCTTGTGTAACAAGTTTTTACCCCCTGCATAGTTCATGTAGAAAATTGCACCTTAAATTTAATATTTTCGTTGTTTCTCTGGGATCTCCCTTTCAGTTATATTTCACAATATCTTCCCTGTTTTCTTGTTGCTATAAATATTTGCATTTATTCTGCCGCCATTTCTATATGGCAATGCAAATATCAAAGCTGTATGTTGCAGTTAGGCTCAGAGATACAGATATGTAATATGGGGGGGAGGGGGGGGTATGGATTCTGAGACATATTTAGAATTGAAAGAGTACTGTGATGACTGCACCCCTTTACATGTTCACTGGGATGCATTCTGAAGACTGCAGTGTGATGTGTCGAGTGGCGTGGCTGTTTGGAAAACAGAATGATGCCAACACAGTGGTCCTGTCAGTCACACTCCACTCCTCTGCTGGCATCCCATCACTGTAATATCAATAATGGACCACTCTTGGGTGAAATGGATAAGCATTGAATGACAGAGAGCCTTGTAGGAAAGATACTGACTGACTGAGAGGGGAATTGATTGAAACCCAAGCCATGCTGGATAACTGTTAGAACACATCTTCTTCTGTCTTCACTATTGGGCACAAGGCAAATAGCACTGTTTATCTGCTACTCTAACATACACAGTACATCCCCTCACTGTCATCCTAGTGTTCATTTCTACCAGTCTAATCTAAGGTGAGGGAGAGAATCACAAGGCAACTGTAGAAAGCTTCAATTGTAACAAATGGGATGTAAGGGAATTGACTGGAGATCACATTTGGTCTTAAACTGTCTGCAGCTATAAAGAAAATTGAAAGATAGATCCCCATTCACCAGCCCTCCCCCAATATACACACATGCTCATGCCCATCTATGTTCATACACTAGTGGTAATCTTTAACTGGTCTTGGGAGTAGCATTTACATAATGTACCTTGTTTGCTTTCAGTTCATTCACATCCATTGAAAACAGAAAACAAACACCATATCAGAATCTGAGAAGAACAATCAGCCTCACTTGTCAGCACAATACAGAGTAAAATAAAGGTATCTAGAAGGTGAATTATGCTGATGTGAACACAGAGGAGGTGCAAGAGAAGCACTGGTGCATTACTCATTTTGTGTCACTGAATTAGACTATTCGATGTATGGTATGCAACCTGTATGAATTTAAATACAACTTTATAACACAGGGGCAACTAAAATTAAGCTGTATATAGGAATGTGATTCAGAAAGAATCCATCCATCCATTACCTAACCTGCTTATTCTGGTCAGTGTCATGGGGGGTGCTGCAGCCTATCCCAGCATGCATTGGGCAAGATGGAATACACCCTGGACAGGTCGCCAGTCCATTGCAGGGCACATACACACACCCACACACACTCATACCTAGGAGCAATTTAGACTCTTCAATTGACCTAACATGCTTGTCTTTGGACTGTGTGAGGAAACCGGAGTATCCGGAGAAAACCCACACAGATATGACAAAACCTTGCCACTCCACACAGAAAGGCCCCCGCCAGGATTTTAACCAAGGACCTCCTTGCTGTGAGGCAACAGTGCTACCCACTGCACCACTGTGCCACATAATTCAGAAAGAATCATAAATATAATAATATGAATTTTATTGAAAATTACCATCCCTCAAAAAACTAAAAAAACAAAAACTGGTCTGACACTGTGACCAAGGTGCTTTTGAAAATCATTCTGATTACATTTTCTCTGTTTGCTTGTCTGCACCCAGTATTTGCATGGGCAGACTTTCAGGTTAATTGCACAGATAATGTCACATGGCACATTGCCTGGTTGCACAGCGTTGTCTGTTTCCCCCAGTGTGAGCAATTAGTTCTGAGGGAAGTAACAACACAGGAATATTAATGGCCTGGTGAGGTCCACTGCTTGCTCTTAGTCTACTAGAATACTCTGACATCTTGCCCTGCCTCGACACCCTTTCACCACAGAACTGTGCCAAACTCCGGATCTGGCTGCAAAACTGAGGTCCAGTCCCACATTCTACTTGTGATCAAACAACTCACACATGCATATGTTTTTGCAGGCACTTGAAGCATACTAGCTCTTCTGTGGGCTTGTTTAATTTAAAGTACCTGTTGGGTAGGTAGATACTGGTAGAAAATAATACTGCCACACTGAATTATCTTACAGGAACAAATGATGACAGAGTAAATTAAGATGACCCATTGCTATCATTGCTCTGCACCATGAACACTGGAAGTCCGTATGGGCTAGAAGTTATACTGGCTACAGGTTGCTTCTGGAAGCCTGTGAAGGAAAATTAGATGAATGGAGCAGTAAGAGTTGGGAGCTCGATAGAGGACCAGATGGGGAAATCTGCATGATTTAAATAAGTTATATTGCCTTGGCTGGGAAGTGCAAATTATATAAATCTACCCCTGAATACACAACAGAATAAAATAATTGATCACCAAGCAGTTTCCTAATATATATCAAGCATGATTAATCAGTAGGTCTCAAGTATGTGAAGACATTTTAAAGAAAAAATAATAAATACCTTAATGCCAAATTATGGTTGTGGGGATGAAGAAATTATTTTTTAAAAACTTCTATGAGTACCATAATTTGAAAGAGCACAATGATAGTTTTAAAAAAATAAAAATAAATAAATAAAATAGCATACAGTTGAATGAAACAACCTCAGATCTGTCCAAAATTATTGTGTGACATTACATAGCCATATTTATCTCATTAACATGTATATTCAATGTGTAAATATTATTTTTACACAATTAAATGTTGGTCTTAATGACCTAAATGCATTTTCTTGAGGCAGGAACGGACGTGTTTCCTTTCTTCATCAACAAAGAAATAAATTAAAACAAAGATTAACCTGAGGAAGACTGAGGGATGCGATCATAGTATAGTGATTAATGCTTTTTGAGAAACTATTTTAAGAGTGTGCTCTTTTTGGGCCATATTCATTTGCTACCATCTAGTGCTCATATATTGACATTACAGGACAAACCAACTGCAGAGTACAGTGTTCTGTAGTTACCTATGAAATCCCACTGACTGCACAAAATAAAAAAAAGATATGAAAACAATTGTATCTACTGTGTTTATATAATAATAATAATAATAACAATAATAATAATAATAATAATAATAGATTGGACGTTCCATAATTCCTTTTATCTCAAGCATTTTACAGTGGAGCATTTTAACAAATTTTAAGGCATATGGACCGTAGTGATCTTTTGATTTATCATTTGTAAAGTTCCTTAGATGTCAAGGAAGCTTTTTTTTTTTTTTTTTTGATAATTATGCTTGTACCCTGGTTCTTTTTTGATTGTTTCTTCCCTGTGTTGTAAAGCGTCTTTGAGACTATTAAAAGCGCTGCATAAAATAAATTTATCATTAATTTATTATTATAGGAAACAAACTAATATAGCTCCAAGCTGTCAGCGAGTTGGAGATATGATTTATTAATTTAATTATTGTAATGTTTATTTATTTGTATGGATTTCGATTATATTTTCTTTTGCTGAGTCATCCTAGTTATAAGTCTAGGATTTATTGTCATTGCTTCATGTTAGGTACAGCACAAGTCCAAAGGGCCACATGAATTTGATTCTACATGCACAATAAAGGAGCATTATAATATTATTATAATTATAATATTATATTATATAATTATACGATTATAATATTGTCACATAAAATATGTCACTCCATTTCCCGTAGTAAACTTTTTTCATTGCAGTCTACAAACGAACACCCGTGGAACATATCGTCATATTGTACGTATGTACCCTCATATCTTGTTAATAAATGGTCTGCACAAGCTCTTTGCATCTTATCTCTACACTCGATAAGGGCCTACGATGTAGACGACGTCTATTTGCAGTTAGTAGTGTTGTAACCAAACTGACATTGAAAATAGTTCGCAAAATCCTTCAGCACATATATTTCCATTAAAACTCATCGACCAAGCAAGCAAGACGCCCGATAAATGTGGGTGGATATAATTGGAGCGCTTAATATGTGTTTTTTATTGGTTTAATAATAGAAGTAGGCTGTTTTCATTGGTTATTTCCACAGAACTTTATCTCGTCAGCTGACGAAATTATACGGCGGCCGGGATAGAGCACGCTGCATCTCGAATTTTCTAGCTCTTTTCTCTCTTTTCTTTACCTGAGAAACGCAAAGCTGTGTAACCAGAGGGCTGATGTTCTCTTGAAGGCACACTACTGGCTCTACGCTTGTTAGGCAGCGTTTTAGTTGTTTTAAGTGCAATTTATCGGTAACCACGATCGGAACGAAATGGATTGCGAACATAGTGGAGACACTGTCTCGGAAAGCAGTACGAAGTACTATACACTTGAAGAAATCAGCCAACACAATATGAGCAAGGATACTTGGCTTATTGTCCACGATAAAGTGTATGATATCACAAGCTTCTTGGGGGAGGTAAGCAGTTGTAGTCAGATAGGCTAGCTAGCTGGATAGCTAAATGGAAGGCCATGTGATTTATTTTCGGACTGGCCAACAGAATTCTCACATTGCATCTTGTCGATATTACTCTGATCTTTCAATCCACACTGAAAACGAACGTTTAATTGGCGAGCAGCTAAGTGTTTTGCGTATGGATTCCTAGCTGTAGCAAGCTAGCCGGTGAGTATCCGGGTCACTTAAGGTTAACGCCCGAGAATAATGCTGTGGTGGTGTATAGTGTTTAAAAGATGGCTACAGATCAGATCAGATCAGAATCAGCTAGAATTCCCAACTTACAATAATGTTGTTTACCACAGCGGCGTATACCATAGTTGGATGTCGTTAAATCCAGTGGGTTATATTTGCAGACGCAAATGGATGGCCGGATTTCTAGTGTAAACCAAGTGTTAACATGGTATCGATAGCTACAATGATTTACCACTATTGATGTGTGTTATGTTCTTGACAGTATAAAACTATAGTCCAGCGAGTAAGAATAGAAACATGAGAAATAAATAGTTTTCTCTCAGTGTTGAAAACGTTCTTCGAGTTTAGGACTAAACCCTCGCACTCGAACGCTACACTAGCTCCCAGTACAGCATGGGTTTCTTGCTTCCTCACGAAAGGTAATAACTTCAACAAGCAAGCAGTATATCATAACCAGTGATGGTTTACAAATACATAGTTGAATTATCTGGAACAAAAAAACGCATCGACCATGAAAAGCCTTGGATAGTCCACCGTGTTCACTAATTGAACTAGCGCAGTATCCATTGTCAAAACCCGACACCTATATGGTTAGCTAGCTGTAAAGTTTTTCTGCTTCGAGCTTAAGGTTGTTTCGCAGCTCTCAACGGTCATTTAGCTACAAGTTTTCGAGCTGAGATCTTGGAAATAAAAATGCTAAGACAGGCTACTTTGCCATGAACACGTGTACGCCGTAGCATTGGGTATGCATTTGTTCAAACCAAACACGACTCAACAAAAAATTGAGCATTTTTGTGAGCAGTAAGTACTTGTTAAAGCAGTATCCAACAGAACGAGAACGATGTCTTCAGTATTGTGTCCCGATGACTGCTTTCATACGTGAAATGCATTCTAGGTCTAATTTCTGCCTCACTGTTTTCAGCATCCAGGAGGTGAGGAGGTGTTGCTGGAGCAGGCTGGATTAGACGCAACAGAGAGTTTTGAAGACGTTGGGCATTCCACAGATGCAAGGGAGATGCTCCAGCAGTATTTCATTGGCGAGGTGCACATGGTACAGACCTCTTTTTATACTCTCGTCTGGATTGCCATTGCTTTGCATTTATCTTTACTTAGTTAACTTTGGGTTGCTTTAATAAATCATTAATGCAAGGCAAGTATTTCCAAGAGCATTATTGTTAAAGGCGAGGTGACACAAACTCTTTGAGTCTGATGTCACGTTGAAACTAAAATTACTTGTCATTTCTCATTTTTAAATGGCTTGTGGATTTTGACTTTTTAGATTTCCGTAATATATTTTAAGTTGAAGTATATCTTTATATATACCCCTTTTGCTAGAAGGATCTGTCTGTCTGTTCTGTGTCATATTATAGATGAAATGAAGTAATCTTGTTTAATGATTGATTTTCTATACATTTTTCTTTCAGGATGACCGCAATAAGGAAAACAGTAAGGTACGGATTAATAAGTAATTTGCTCAATATAGCTACACAAAAGCTATGATCACTGTAACCAAAATTACTTTTTCATCAATTCGACATGCAAGTTCTGTTAATATATTTAAAATTAAACTTAAAACACATTTTTTTCTCACTCTTATGACCTCCCTTGATTTGATGTTTTGTTGTTTTGCTGTTTTTGATGATGTTGTTGCTGTTTTGTTATTGTTGTTATACTGTTGCCCAATCACTATGTATTATCTTTTACAATCTTTTATGTTTTTAAATGTACAGTGTGTTGAGACATCTGTGAAATGCACTTTAAATAAATGATGACTTGACTTTTTGGTTATAAACTTTTGGTGATTCATGAACATTTATTTTTTATTTTTTGTATTTATGTGTTCAATGTTTTTTCTTGCTCCAGGACATTTTCATCACAACCTCTGGCGAATCCAGGTAAGGTCATTACACGTCACACATAATGTGAGGAAATAGAGAACATTTGTAATTAATTAATTTATTTATAATCAGACCATGAAGATAAGGTTCTTAGAACTCCTAGTTTACATCCCAACTCTTAGTCTACATCCCAAATAAGCAAAACAACTATTTACTGGTCTTCTTAGTTTATGTATGAAACTATTGTTTTGGAGCTAGCTGGCAAAATAATTTGTTACTAGAGTTTAAAAACTGTTAAAATAGTGACTCATAATTAGTAGCAGTGAGTATGACTCTTATTTATTGGTATTGCTGTGCGTTGAAGTGCTCAAACAGGTGAACAGTATCAGTGCTGACAACAAAATGCCACTCCTCACAACTGTGGCATCACCAGCACAAAGATTTACCTTCATAGTGAAGCTGGAATGTCTTGCTGCATTGCTATATTTGAGATATTTTAGGCTTAAAGGGAATTTCTTAACCTCTTTTCCTGCTCTGTTTGTAGTTCATGGAAGACATGGTTGATCCCTGCCCTGGCAGCTGCTGTGATTGGCCTGATGTACCGTTTTTATATACTGGAGCACAAGTCTTCTTGAGTCCTGGCTTCTCCATAGCATCCATCTAATCTCTCGCTTTCTGTGGAGATCTTGACACGTCAGACTAAACATCCGCACATCAACCGACCAGAGGAATCCCCAATTCCCATGAACCCTTTTTACTGCCCCATCTCTTGAGAGAGGCCCTGCTCCTCCCACTCACCTGTACCTCCTCTCTGCATTCCAGTCCCTGGACAGTGGGAGGTGCTATGAGATGCACTAGAAACCAGCTGTCCTCTGTGACTCCTAACTGAGAGCAGCTATTTTTCTAAATTCATTCACCTTTTGTCTTTTCTCTGGTGTTCTTATCCTTGTCCTATGTGCCATTTTTGATGAACAGAACTCTTACTGAACCTTGTGAACGTGGCTGCACAAGACATACTCTCTGTTCTCTAAGTGTACATTTCTATACAAATTTGGGTGTTCTTTTTTAAGTGGAGAAATCATCAGTGAAGAAATTTGTCAAGTTTTCATAATCCTCAGTGGAGTGTTTGACCTTTATTTCTTGGTGAGTTGAGTGAAGGGATATCAAGAAAATCTTAGGAATCGCAAATTAATGTTTAATCAGAAGCTCAGAAAAATTGTGTCGGTTTTTATTTGAAGATTTACATGTACATTTTGATGTAAAATTCTAAATTTTCAATCAGTATAAGCACTTGCCTTTGCACCTAAAAAATATTAAGGGAATTAATTTATGTAATTACACTTGAGGGCAAAACCAAAAACAGTGGCTATGTTATGGTGGGGAATCATATGTCATTCTATTCAGACCGGTCACCCTTAGTTCATTCAGTGTTCGGACTGGAAAAGAACAGAGTCCTTTTTGTGGTGAGTCTCACTGGCTTTTCTACAGTAAGCATGGATTTTTTGCATTGCAATTTTGTTCTGTACAAAGTATTTTCTGTTGAGCACATGTATTTCACATAAAGTGGATTGAAGGCAGCCTCCAGTTTGAGGAATAGTCTAACAAATATCAAAGCCTCATGGAAATGAGTACTTTTTTACATGCAATGTTGTTATAAACTATGTCAACTTAATATTGAGAATGATTGTAACCCCTCTGACATTTTCATTTATAATTATGCATTTATTTGAGCACTATTGCTGAAATTGCTATTTGTGTATTACATATTATAATATAGTATTTAGGTGTAAAGATTTGATGAATGCAAGATTAATTGTATTTTATTCATGCCTATGCATTTATTTTTGTGATTAAATAAATGGCAGATCGGTGCAGTGATTATTTTGTTATATGTAAGTGTTTATCGGGATAGTTACCCAGTTCACTTTATGATATAAAAATAAAAACATACTGACTGTACGTAAGAACATGCATACTTGAAATAGAAGTCTTCATCCATTCTGGCCTACTATTAATAACAGCCTAACGGCTGGGGTGCTGGTGTGCCCAGCTTATTCACCAGCTCTTTGGAAAAACTAGGTGGTGTTTCTTTTGTGTGAATTTGTTCCTTTCATTTGTAATCTCTTGCACGAGGGTGGAAGTTTTGTGCTGGTAATTCTCCCAGCTTAATGTGGTTTCTCCCTTTCTGTAAGCTATATTGTGTAGCATAGTTATGCATATTGTGCCCATTCTATTGCAGGGTGATGCCCTTTGTCAATCACGGGCTAGCACGTCACCTGAGGATGATGACAAATAATTACAAAAAGTTTGTGTTCCAGGTTTAAAAATGCATATAGTCACGCATTTTGTAACAAAGGTGATGGGTCTAAATTTTGAATATTTTATGGAATAACATTTTGAGCATTACACCATACCAGGAATATAGCCAATAAAAAAATTAGCCCCTTCTTTATGACACAATGTATCAAAGTGCAACTAGGGTAAGAGATATTGAGAGCAGTCCTTGTATTCCCCTTTGCCTGACTTTGTGATCAATCATTTATATGAATGTACTGCTGCCACTACAATGTTGCTAGATCCTTTATTCTTTTATTTTATGAATACATAAGGAGCATAATATTTTAATAATACCTCAAGGAGCACATCAAGGCAACATCATGGTCCTGCAGATTCCTTCTGTACAACATCAGAAGGATTCGACCATACCTGACGACGCACTCCACCCAGCTGCTCGTCCAGGCTACGGTGACCTCTCGCCTTGATTACTGCAACTCTCTCCTTGCAAGCCTGCCAGCTTGTGCCATACAGCCACTACAGATGATTCAGAACGCCGCTGCCCGACTCATCTACAACCTTCCCAAATTCTCCCACGTCACTCCTCTGCTGCAATCACTCCACTGGCTACCGGCCGCTGCCAGGATCCGGTTCAAAGCCCTGACCGTTGCCTACACTGCTGCCAACAGGACAGCCCCCATCTACTTGCAGGACATGACTCGATTCTATGTGCCTGCTCGACCACTCCGCTCTGCGGCAGCAGGGCGCCTTGTAACCCCTCCCACCCGCCAAAAGGGATCACAGAGCTTCTCCACCCTAGCTCCCCAGTGGTGGAACGAACTCCCCGTCCCTCTCCGAACCTCCCCTTCACTACCCATCTTCCGCCGTGGCCTGAAGACTCATCTCTTCAGACTATACCTAGACTAACCACCACCACGCTGTATATTTCACTAAATCTCTCCCCTCCCCCCCCCCCCCCCCCCCCCTTTTCATGACACTTGTCAGCACTTTTGGTAATTTGTATTTGTCCTAATACTGTAGCTTATTCTTCTGCCTAGTTGGCTTTGCAGAGGTTAGGTCTGAATAGTGTTCACTGTGTGAACTAAACTGTGTTCTTGGCTAGAAATAGCTGTACAAAATAAGTATTGTACCTTACTGAACCTGTGTTTAGCAGTTGTCTATGACCATGAAATGCACTTTTGTACGTCACTTTGGATAAAAGCGTCTGCCAAATAAATGTAATGTAATGTAACATAATTCAGCTGTTTTGACTTGGGGATCAATTAGATCTTTTAATGGCACTGAAACCCACTTAACCAAATAATTCACTTCATACGCTACACTTGAGATGGCATAACAGGAGAAAGGGATCCTCTGTGGGTAAATGTATGAAATAGTGTGTGTTTAATTGTTTCAGTATCCAAATCAATTGGTTGTATAAATTAAAATAGTTATTAGAGCCTACAGTAGCAATGTTGTTATTTAAAAATTAAATTGACAATAGCAATGTTGTTATTTAAAAATTAAATTGACAAGGTAAGTTTATATTATCGTATAAGGTATGAACCTGACCATATTCTTCATACTGGTTTTACTACCCTTATAAGAAAGTGCATGAAAGAGTAGTAGTATTTTTAATATTATTGGCTTTCTCCTTAAAATTAGCAACCAGTTTAAACAAAATGAAAAAAAAAAAGAATTAAGATATTTTCACTGATACACATGCATATTTATTGGCTTAAAACATAAAGAAAATATAGAATGAATGCAGTATTTTTCTCGAGTTGTGTCCTGCCATGCAAAGACCTGAAACCCAGGGAAACTACTGTTTTGAAAATCTCTTCGTAAAACCATTATTTTTCAAATATAATTGTATGATGCTTACTTGACCAGATAACATATTTAGTGTATTTATTCAGTATTATGTATTATTTTGTACATTTTTGTGAAGTTCAAAATGGTTAAAATTAGTTTGTCGTGTTCTTGTGACTGCCATGTAGACTAATAAAGTTTTTTTTTTGTGTAGCCCTGAGAATTCTGGGATTGCAATGGTGGCGTACAGTATGTTTTAAATACGTTTGAAATATATTTGGTCTACATCAGGCTTCCGGCAAAGTTAATAATTTGTTTGATAAAGGTAAACGACCTTCGTTTATTCTGCTGGAGTAACTGGTAAACTCTACTATAGCAGCAAGTTTTATTTTGATGAGCTTATTCAGATATGGTAGTTCGTATAACTTCTAGCTAACGTTAGCTGTGCTAGCTAATTTACGGCTCTCTAAACTTCTTACTAACTTGCCAGTTAACTGGCCGTGTCGTTTTGGTTGTTAAATAATTATAGTGGTCATTTTACAAGTAGTAGTATGGGTTGGCCATTTCGCCTTAGTCATAGCTAACATTATATTTTGCTGCTTATGGTATGTACATGCTCGCGGTTTGCAAACTAACGACGCTGGCTAAGTTGTGAAGGCAGACTAGCTAGCTAGCAGAGCTAGTTAACGTTAGAAATTAAGAAGCGAGTAACGTCTCGCTAGTTGGCATTCACTGACCATGCTCAGTTACTTGCGTCGACGTATTTGCTGTTAGCTAATGGGAATTATCCCACCGTGTAACGCTTGGCAGCGAACTAGCTAGCTAGCTAATCAGTTTGAGCACTGCTTGTTGTGGTCTTATTTAGCCATCTAGCTAACTAAACAGCAGGCCACCAGCCAGACACGTCTTGGATACTTAAAAAACGAACGTTAATTATACTTTCAGTGAGCTTGTTACATAAATCGTTGCTTTGGAAAATGGACACAAGTATAGCCTATTAACTTTGCACGGGCCTTCTTAAAACAATGTTTTTGTTTGTCAACTTTGACGGTTGAGTTGGATAGTTGGGTGTAGTAGATCAACTTTTGGAAGGCGAACTTTGTAGGTGTCACCTGGACGGGGGCTGTACTTTAAAAGTAAATCTGTAAAGTTCGCATTCTCGATGGAAGGCGAGGCGATGGAAGATGATGATTCACTACATCGGCTGGAGGGCAGCGACCCGGGCATGCAGGTCGGGGGGCTAATCGTAAAGAAGAAGAGCGCGGCCGCGGAGCCCCATGTCTTCCGTGTTCCCACGCCGCGCACCTCTCTACTTGGTCTGGATCTGCTGGCTATGCAGAAACGCAAGGAGCGCGAGGCAGAAGAGGAAGACAAGAAGACGAAGAAGTCAAAGGTGTCCTCTTACCGGGACTGGGATGAGGGTAGGGAAGACTCAGGATCTGATGAGGAGGAGGACAAAGAAGAGAGTGGGGGTGATAGGAAGGAGAGGTAAGTCAAGATGGGTTTCCTCGATTCTATCTTGTCTTTACTTTGCATGCATTGTGATATGACGATGTGGAAGCTTATTAGACTTCAGCTGTCAAAGGAAACTCAGCTTTGATCTCATGTACACTGCAGTATGTTTGAGGTTCTGTTTGGTTCCTGTTCCAGAAAATACCGTGTGACCGGCTCAGAAACGCCTTCTAACACTGGCGGAGTCAGCGAAGAGTTTCGGCGGAAACACCAGCAGAGGGAGAAAGAGCGACGTGAACACGGAGTCTATGCCTCTTCCAAGGAGGAGAAGAAACGTGACAGAGAAAAGGACCGAGACAGAGAGAAGAGCAGGGACAAGGACAAGGTCAAAGAACGGAGGAGTGAGAGAGGTTTGTGTAGAGAAAAATACATGCAATGAGCTTGGTTTGTTGTAAATGTTTTCACCTGGTATTTTGTTACTTAATTTTATTTAGCATACTAGCAGTTTTGGACGTAAGGATGCTCATCTTCAGCTAAGAAGCTCTAAGGGTGGTTCCCAGAGTAGAAAAGTCTCAAGTAAAATTGTGCATTTATAAATCATCCATGAACGGATTCTTTAAGTGATTGTCTTGATATGTCCATTTGCTTCATTCTTTGTCATATACTAGCTGTTTGCCAGAAAACTACAGTTAGCCTATATGTTGAATTATATATGCGTAGCTGTGGCGTAAAGTAATGCTTAAGCTTTGGAGACCAGCCCGAGGCCTCTCTGTATTGTTGAAGTTAAAATTTTGTTGGATATATCACGTGATTGGTGAGATGACATCATTGCTGTGCTGTGGCAGATGAGCACAGCGGCAGCCGGTCAGAGAGGGGGGAGCGGAGCGAGAGGGGGGAGCGCTCTCAGAGGGAAGGCTGGTCTGAGCGCAGCGGCCGGGGGTCCAGGAGAGAGGAGCCCGAGTCCCCCCGTCACCGCCCCAGAGGTTGGTACATTCCGGCCGCGCGAGCGACTGAGCCCGGAGGACCCCAGGTCCCGTCCTGAGCCCCTCTTAACCGCGCCCCGCGTGTGTTTGCTCGCAGACGCTCCGACACCGTCTCGGTCCGGCTGGGACGAGGACGACAGCGGCTACTCCAGCTCCCGCCGGTCCCACTGGGAGTCCCCCTCCCCCGCCCCGTCCCCCTCGCACCGGGAGGCGGACCGTTCGGAGCGCAGCCATCGCTCAGGGAGAGAGAGCGAGAGGAGGGAGAAGGACAGGTACGCGGCCTCTACACAGCAGCGATGCACACAGGCACACAATGGGACACAAACACACACCCCAGCATGGCGCTGACTGCTGCTGCTTTTGCATTCAGCACTCTAGCTGTATGATTTGGGCTGTATATATGCTGTGTATGCATTAATTTATTCAAGATTTTGATTGATAAATTTAAACCCCTTATTACAATTAACGAAGATGCTTTTCACCTGTTTTTTCTTTTTTTAATGTTCTATGATTTGACATTTTTCAGTGTGAAAAGTATTTATTGAATTGTTTTGTAATTTTAGCATTTCTTTAGACAGTGGTTAATTGAGCTGAAAGTGTGCAGCCCAAAATGTCATTTTAAGCAAGCAAGATTTTTCTGTAGAGCTCTTTAAAGTATCCTCTGTAGGTCCCTGCACTTTCTTTATTGAACTACCTTCACTTGCCCCTGCTGCTCCCAGGTCTGTAAGGAGCCGGTATCCTGATGACACTCCACTGCCCACGCCCTCCTACAAGTACAACGAGTGGGCCAATGACAGGAGGCACTTGGGCTCCACCCCCCGTCTGTCACGTGGGAAAGGTACAGCACACTTTCCCCCTCCAGCAGTCATTCTCGCCATGCCATCAGCACCCATAATCACCTGGGGTTAGCTTACTTCCAGTCACTTCTATTCACCTGACTTGCTGAAAAGTCTTTAAAATGATTGTTCTGCCCAGTCAATAAAAACATGGAAATGTTGTACTTATATAGTGGGCTTGGATAAGTTATGGAAAATAATCATGATAGAACGCGTTTAGGAGAAATTCTACACTGAAGTTTGACACTGAATTAGGTTTAAGGAGGAGACTTGTTTCTTTCCTGTGTCATGCTGTGTGTGAAGATAATTTCACAGGACTGTGGTAGGTTGACCTCAGTTATGTTCATTCGGATCACTCAGTGGAGTGTTACCTGTAACCCTACCTCTGTGTTGTAGGTAAGAAGGAGGAAGGGGAAGATGGCATCGCCTTTGACAATGAGGATGAGAAGCAGCAGTGGGAGGAGGACCAGAAGGTGAGTTCGGAGGATGAGATTCTTTATTATATTAACCCTGTGCTGTTGCCGATGGAGGGGTTAGAACAACTACTGGTTTTGAAAAGTCAACCAGCGTGTACAGAATTGACATGTTTTACCAGTACAGCTTGTGAGCATGCCTTAAATAAGAGAAAGCAAAGCCGCAGTTGTGCCCAGCAGTCACCGGTCTTCACTGTGTGACTGGGCCTCTGATTTGCAGCAAGCGGACAGAGACTGGTACATGATGGACGAAGGCTTCGATGAGTTCCACAACCCGCTGACCTCCACCTCAGAGGAGTACGTGAAGAAAAGGGAGCAGATCCTGCAGAAGCAGACGCAAAAGCGCATCTCTGCCCAGAAGCGGCAGATCAACGAGGTACAGCTCAGACGCCTGCTTTTTACTGTTTGAATCCATACCTGCCTCTCTTGCTTTATGCAGTGTGGCTCTTCTGTATGATGATGTTGAATGTGCTTGTTTATGGGGGAAATTGATTTTTCTTTTTTTTTTTTTTAGATTTTCAGTTATAATCTCTGTGAATAATAACCAACTTCTAATCTGTCTCTGTGCCCATAGAATTTATAACACAAATATTTTTAATTCTCTAGTAGAGGACATGTGCTTCCAGAAGGAAAATTTAAGTTTTCCTGAACAAGATGTGTTATGTTTGTCCCACTGGACAATAAATTATAATTGTCTCTGAATAAATGAGAATGTTGAAGTAGTGAAGTAAAGGTGTGTGTGTGTGTGTGAGAGTTTTGTCTTTATAGAATAGTGAGATGTTCAAAGTGTGTTTGATTTGTCTTGTGTCTGTGTAACAGATAGGACTGTGAGTATTGTTTGACTTCTCTGTGTTTGTGTGGTGTCTGTAGGACAATGAGCGCTGGGAGACGAACCGCATGCTGACCAGCGGGGTGGTGCAGAGGCTGGAGGTGGATGAGGACTTTGAGGAGGACAATGCCGCCAAGGTCCACCTGCTGGTCCACAACCTGGTCCCGCCCTTCCTGGACGGCAGGATCGTCTTCACCAAGCAGGTGACCTGCCTGAGAGCGCTCAGATTCCCTTTGTTATGGAGAGTGCTTGCGATATGCTCCTGCCTCTGTGTACAAGCAGTTAAAACTATGTCTCTAACTCTGTTGTTTTGTTACTATACTACTATACGCTCACTGGTACTGTTGATATTATGTGATGGACTGTGGTGATCTCTCTGGCTTAGTGTAATTGCTGTAGTTTGGTAAGAGCTGTTAGAATCATTATGTGAGACGCAGTTTGGTCATTGTGGCTGTGTGTAAGAGCTGTTAGAATTGTTTATTGTTTATTTTGGATCCCCATTAGCTGTCGCCAGAACGACTGCTAGTCTTCCTGGGGTCCACAAGAATAAATGTGTGAGAGGCAGTTTGGTCTTTGTGGCTGTGTGTAAGAGCTGTTAGAATCTTTGTGTGAGAGTTTGGTCCTTGAGGCTGTGTGTAAGAGCTGTTAGAATCGCTATGTGAGATGCAGTTTGGTCCTTGTGACTGTGTGTAACAGCTGTTAGAATCATTGTGTCAGAGTTTGGTCCTTGAGGCTGTGTGTAAGAGCTGTTAGAATCATTGTGTGAGAGTTTGGTCTGTGTAAGAGCTGTTCGAATCATTGTGTGAGAGTTTGGCCCTTCTGGCTGTGTGTAAAAGCTGTTAGAATCTCTCTCTTTCTCTCTGTGATTTAGCCCGAGCCAGTCATCCCTGTGAAGGATGCCACTTCTGACATGGCCATCATCGCTCGCAAAGGCAGCCAGCTGGTCCGCAAGCACCGCGAGCAGAAGGAACGCAAGAAGGTGCCTCTTTCTGGACATACCCTACTCTCAGCCCCTCCATACCACACTCTGATAGCCTCTCTCTGTTATCTCCCCGTCTGAGACCACCTGAATGGTGGCAGGCTTTTCTCTGTGGTCCCCTGTGGTAATCAGCTGTCCTCTGTGACAACAGTGTGTGAGAGTAAATCTCTGTAATGTACCTGGCTTTCAGGCTCAGCACAAGCACTGGGAGCTGGCGGGCACCAAGCTGGGTGACATCATGGGCATCAAGAAGACCGAAGAAGAGGACGGAAAGCAGGGCAAACCCGTGGGCGAGGACGGCGCTGTGGACTACAAGTGAGCCCGACTAGCCGTGTAGCCTGTCCCAGCATGCCATTCTCCTCTCAGCTGACCTGTGTTTCCACCATTTTTTCTTTCTAATTTGGAATTCCCTGTCATTCTCATGCTTGGGCGCTCCTCGCAACTGCTGTTTCTTGAATTTTTATTTAACCTTTATTTTTCCAGGCAAGTCAATTGAGATGGTAAATTATATTTACAATGGTGGCCTGGCGAGAGTCAAGAGAGCTCTTAAGGCATGAGGAGGGGGGTAGAGGTGGGGATAAAAAAAAGGGTTAAAATAAGTGATAAAGTAGCTGAGCTTTCGTCGTCTCTCCTCAGGGCCGAGCAGAAGTTTGCGGATCACATGAAAGAGAAGAGCGAGGCCAGCAGCGAGTTTGCCAAGAAGAAGACCCTGCTGGAGCAGAGGCAGTACCTGCCCATCTTTGCTGTTCGGCAGGAGCTTCTCAACATCATCAGGTGCTGGGCAGGACTTTCACACTGCTTCCATTTTACAAACCTCACACACAGTACATGTCTGTTATTTAAACAGACTGGGTTAGCGCAAGGCATCTTCATAGGCATTTCATACAGATTTCTCTGTGGTTGGCCTTGCAAAAAATGTATTCATATTTGAGTTTATAAAAAAACAGATACAATCTAAAAAAAACAATCAATAGGGATGCGGTTGTTTCTCCTGAAGATGGGGGGTGGAAATGGCCTCTTTTTTTCCTCTGAATTTGACATTTATTTGCTCTGCTCAGCAGGTCAGGCTAATCATTAATCTTTTGCAGAATTTCCTTGTAAATGTTCACAAGTATTGATGGAAGAATTCCCAGTAGAATCGTTCTCTGTTGGAAAGTTTACAGGACAGTAGAACGTGTTTGTGTGACCAGTAATTGCGTCTTTATAAGGCTATTATTTTAGGCAGACTTGGCTATATTAATATTGAGGCCATAATATAAATTATCTAAAGCTTGAGTACTCAAAAATAAATATTGCATCCAGCGAGAAAAGTTTTAGCATCAGCTAATAATTTGATAAATGTGGGATTGGACACTGAGAGAAGTTGCCAATAATTGCAGTTATTATGCAATATAGTAAAGCGGGCATTTATAACTTGTATCCAGAACAACTTACACAGGTTGCATACAATCCATTAATACAGCTGGACATTTATGGAAGCAATACTGATCATTAACTGAGTGTGGGATGAGAGATTGCAGACACACACTGTTGAATGCGGAATGAGATCCATGCTGTGGTTCTGAAGTGCGCTCCGTGGGGGGGACCAGCGGTCTCATTGCGCCCCCTTGTGGTGCCGTGTTCCAGGGACAACAGCATCGTGATCGTGGTGGGCGAGACCGGCAGCGGGAAGACCACCCAGCTGACGCAGTACCTGCACGAGGACGGCTACACCAGCTACGGCATGGTGGGCTGCACGCAGCCCCGCAGGGTGGCCGCCATGAGCGTGGCCAAGCGAGTGAGCGAGGAGATGGGCAACAACCTGGGGGAGGAGGTGAGAGCGCTGGAGCTAGCTTAGCGTGATCTTACACAGCCCGGTGTAACCCGCACCACTCAAAGACTAGCACAAATACCCGTGATGAAATACCGCTCAAAGCTTAGCACAGACACCCACAATGAAGTATGGTTCAGTAGAACACAGCTCAGTAGGACTCATCATGACTTCTGTCTCAGTGTAACACAGCTTGGTACCACTCTGCACAGATTAGCATTTCATAATGTGTTGTAAAAGTTTGCACTGTTTGGCAAACGCTCATTTGGCTAAACCCGGTCCCCTGTGGACAGGTGGGCTATGCCATCCGGTTTGAGGACTGCACCTCGGAGAAGACGATGATCAAGTACATGACGGACGGGATCCTGCTGAGGGAGTCCCTGCGGGAGTCGGACCTGGACCACTACAGCGCCGTCATCATGGACGAGGCCCACGAGCGCTCGCTCAACACGGACGTGCTGTTCGGCCTGCTCAGGGAGGTGAGGGCTTCCTGCCGTCGGCCCGGGGCCAGCCCGGCCCGGCCGAGTCCTTCAGAAGGGCCTCGCTGCTCCTCTCAGTGTCTACCTGCTGTAAAGTCTCTCTGTCTGACTGCCATGCAAGCAAGCAGACTGTGTTTCTCCCTGTCTGTGCATTGTGTCAACAGCAGTAGCCTCTGCTTTGTCTCTGTCTCTATAGGCACTATATATATGAACAGCAGTAAAGTCTCTACTCTGTTGGTAGTGGATGAACAGTGGTAAAATCTCACTGAATAAGTCTTGGGGATTTATGTGATCAGTACTAAAGTAAAAATATAAATCTCTCGGTGGACGGTATGTGTAATTTGCAGTAAAGTCTCGCTGCGTAGGTCTGTGTTAGTGGTATATATGATCAGCAGTAAAGTTACGCTGCATAAGTCCCTCACTCGGGGTGGTACATGTGATGAGTAGTCCTGTCTCACTGAATCTGTCTGTCTGCAGGTGGTGTCCAGGCGTTCAGACCTGAAGCTCATTGTCACGTCTGCCACTATGGACTCGGATAAATTTTCCGCATTTTTCGGCAACGTTCCCATATTCCACATTCCAGGAAGAACATTCCCAGTGGACATCCTGTTCAGCAAGGTACTGTTCCTACTGCTCTTCAGATAGAAACACATTTCTTGTTACTGTAATAGCTAATAGGTAAGAGGTCTTCTTTGCAGTTTTTTTTAAATAAATGTTTGTTGCCACTTTATTTGGACTGATTACTTACACCTAATCTCTATAGCAGAGGTGGGCAATGAGGGCTGTAACTTTCTATATATTCTATTCTGTAACTGTCCCCTATTTATGGAATTTGACATTTTAGATTCTAGGTAAGGACATGAATAACATGAATATCATAATGGACTTCTGCTTACTCCAATTTTGACCTTACTCCAATTAAGATAATCAGATTTGTCTGGCAACGTCCATAGTCAAAGTATTGCCTTAATCAGTATCAGATTATTGATGTGCGTAAACGCCACCATTTTGATGCATGACTGCTTTTGAATGACTGATAATGATTGTGGTGGTGGTGGTGATGATGATGCTGATGAAGAAAATTGATGCCGGCCGTGCGTTTCAGACTCCTCAGGAAGACTACGTGGAGGCGGCGGTGAAGCAGGCCTTGCAGGTGCACCTGAGCGGCATGCACGGGGACCTCCTCATCTTCATGCCGGGCCAGGAGGACATTGAGGTACCGGTGGGACTGGGACAGGACTGGGGAAGCTCTGGGGAAGCTCTGGGGAAGGACTGGGACAGGACTGGGGAAGCTCTGGGGAAGCTCTGGGGAAGCTCTGGGGAATCAGGCCTGGAGGGGGGCTGGTTAAAACTAAAGGCACTCTCCACGAGTCCAGGCTGGGCCCTAGAGCCAAGACATCACCAGCTGCTTACGCTAAATGGAGTTTCAGTTTCCTTTTACCTGTGCTGATAAACACCAGCTTTCTGCAGTGATGGACAATTTAAAATGTGTTGTATCTTTAGGTAGTGAGCACTGTGGTAGTATAGGAGGTTTTGAAGACTTTCTTTGGAGCAAGTGCTTTTTCTTATGTATTGGTGCCCCTTCCTCTTCCTCATCAGGTAACCTCAGATCAGATAGTGGAGCGCCTGGAGGACCTGGAGAGTGCCCCTCCCCTGGCCGTGCTGCCCATCTACTCCCAGCTGCCGTCCGACCTGCAGGCTAAGATCTTCCAGAAGGTACCACCGGCCCCTGCACTCCTTTCACCAGAGACCTGTGGCCCTCGAATGCGTTCACTCATGGGTGTAGCATTTGTGCTGGTTTTTTTCATCTGTCAAAAGTGCTAAATATTTTTTGTTGCTTTTGTTCCCAAACAGGGTAGACGTGGAGCTCTCATACTAGTCATAGCTGACCATGGAATAGGGTTTAATAGTCACTTCATTTGCCCTACTGTTTTGTAGTCATGGGTCTGAACTACTTTTTTCCGGTTATTAATATTTTGCTGGTTAAAGATCATTCTTTGTTTATTTGTCATCCGTGTGCTTAACAGTTTTTTGGTTTTGTGTGCTAGGCCCCAGACGGTGTGCGCAAATGTATTGTTGCCACAAACATTGCTGAGACCTCCCTGACTGTGGATGGGATCATGTTTGTTATCGACGCCGGATACTGCAAGCTCAAGGTAGGGTGAATTTCCACCTGTTCTCTGGATTATGTGCCAGTCTGACGTCTATGGTACCTATGTATCTGTGTGCCACTTTATTTAACAGTATGTAGCAACCCTTGTGATGTGTTTTTTAAAAGATATTTTCAATAAAATTGTGCAAACCGTTAAATTCATTCCAGCTTTAATGGGAAGCTTGTGTTTCTCTTGCTGAAACCGTTTCCCTTTGTGATTTTGGGGTGCAGGTGTTCAACCCTCGCATCGGCATGGATGCCCTGCAGGTGTACCCCATCAGCCAGGCTAACGCTAACCAGCGCTCAGGCAGAGCTGGGAGGACTGGGCCTGGGCAGTGCTACAGGTAGTCAGCCCCGTCTTCCTCCACAGCCTTACTCTCGTCCTGCTCCCTCCGGAGCCCTGCTGTCTGACTGCAGGGTACTTCTACAGAACCGCAGCTAAATCTGCTGTCTGTGCTGCTACAGTAACACTGCCTCAGTAATCCTAATGTAAGAGAAGCATGCTACTGGTCTCATGTCATTAATGTACATCGCAGACCCCCCCCCCCCCCCAGTGTTTGTGCTACTCCACTCCTCTGATCTGCCAGGCAGCCCTTTTAAACTCATGAGAAATACAGGACAGGAGCGTGAAGATCCGCCATTGCGGACCGGAGAGGATTTCAGAGCCCGGTTTCGTTAAAGCCGTGGACAATGCAACACAAAGCGACCAGCGAAGAGCCCCACGTTCCTGAAGCAGCAAGAAATGCTTTCTCGCTCTGCCTCGAACCTGCAGCCGATTGTTTGTCCTCCCACGTAAATGCGCCTGTCTCCATCTGGAATTCTGTGTCCACTGCGGGAACAGACACATCCAGGCCAGCACTAATCTGCAAGGAATAGGCTTCTGCTTTCTGAGAGAGAGTGAGAGGACAGTGACCAGCCTCAGCCACAGTGTGACGCTGTTGCAGTAATAATCTCTCGCCCGGCCGTCTGTCGCTTGACTGACAGCCCTTCATTTTAATACCCACAGCAGCCGGCACAGGGCCGTGCTCTATGTGCAGAGATTTAAAGGAAATTATTTAGTGTTTATAGGTTGCGCCTGGTATTTGTCATTATTCATCTTCACATTTCAATCGCAGGACTTTCTCCCTGCTGTTTTTACCGGTCTCTGCGGGCTTCACACCCGTATTAAAATGCATTGCGCTGTCAAGAGTTGGACTTTTTGGTGCTATTTATATTCATATTATCTGTATCGCTGTGCATTAATAACATTCCATCCCCCTGTTCGCTACTCTCTGGTATATGAAAGGTGGTTCGTTTGTGGTCAGGGGATTGATCGTGTTCGTGAATATGTATTCCCATGAGAATGTAATGGCATTGTGGCACAGAGGCTGTTCAGTCACCCCAGTACTACACTCGTGATGTATCATTAGCTTACTTCCATCCGGCCCGTGCCCTGTCTCGTGCTGGGGGCTTGTATGCAGATTTGAGCATGTCACTTCAGTTCTTAAGTTGCATGCAAAGTGGTTGTAAATGTGTTTTCTAGCACTGTGGTAAAGTCCACAAAGTTCTTATGCTGATAGATTTAATTCAATATGGCATTGCCTTTGGTTCAGTTAAGCCCTAATTATTTTAAGAACTTCATGTATTGGTTTTTTTAACTAGCAAAAAAGTACAGATGCATAGAATACATGCATCAAATATAAAAGCTATACAGTGAAATTCTCCCTCTTTCTTTCTTTCTTTCTTTCTTTCCATTTCCTTTATTTTTCCCTCTTTCCTCCCCTGTTCCAGGCTGTACACTCAGAGTGCTTATAAAAACGAGATGCTGACCACCACCATCCCGGAGATCCAGAGGACCAACCTGGCCAACGTGGTGCTGCTGCTCAAGTCCCTGGGGGTCCAGGACCTGCTGCTCTTCCACTTCATGGACCCGCCCCCAGAGGACAACATGCTCAACTCCATGTACCAGCTGTGGATCCTGGGGGCGCTGGACAACACCGGTGAGGGAGCTGCGTCCAGGCTGTGTTTGTACCAGCGGGCTAAAGGATGTTTATATGCATTTTCATGTACTGCGGGAGAGTGCTTGTGGGAACTGTTTAATACTCAATTTATTTTGCATTCAGGCAAGCGTTGGTATGCTATGAAGAGTTAGAATAGTTTGTCGAGTGGTTTGTGTTTTGTTTTGTTTTTTACAGCCATAGGTTTTCTTTCGGATTTAACCTCAACCTTTGTAACAGCATGTTCTGTATTAGACTGTCTCATTTTAGTGGATAAGGAAACTAGCAGTACTCCACATTTAATGCCTCTCCTTCCCCTCTCCTGCACCCAGGTGGTCTTACCCCCACCGGCCGACTCATGGTTGAGTTCCCCCTGGACCCAGCCCTGTCAAAGATGCTGATTGTGTCATGTGACATGGGCTGCAGTGCCGACATCCTCATCATCGTCTCGATGCTGTCAGTGCCAGCCATCTTCTACAGGCCCAAGGTACAGACCTGCTTGTGTTTCTGACGCTTTCTGTGAGAAATTTCTAGGAAAGAAAACTACTTGTAAAAATAGGTCTGGCAAAGATTTTATTTATTTATCGATTTTTCTGACTCATGTATATAAACTTTATTCCCTACCTTACTTTCACGAAAGGACTGTTTTTAACCATATGCCCAATGTTTGTACTATGTCCACATTGCTGGTGGTAAACTAGCATAAACTGCTCTTAAATAGGAGGCGTGGTTGCGGCTGCATTTTGAGGTTCCTCCCTGCTTTCTGTTCCGTAGGGCCGTGAAGAGGAGAGCGACCAGGTGAGGGAGAAGTTCGCGGTGCCCGAGAGTGACCACCTGACCTACCTCAACGTTTACCTGCAGTGGAAGAACAACAACTACTCCAGTATCTGGTGCAACGAGCATTTCATCCACACCAAGGCCATGCGTAAGGTGAGATCTCCCATCATGCCCTGCCCCCTTCTCTCCCTCCTCTCTTTCCCTTTCATATTTAAACTTTCTTCAACTCATAAGCCCTGTGTTACGATATCCAGGTATGATGTGTGAAATGAAAATATGTACCCTGATAAATGAAATAATATGCTGATTTTCCTTTAGTATAAACTGGAAATATTTAAAGCATGTTAAAATAATAATGCTGAGGCTCACATGGTGGTGTGTGTGTGTGCACGTGTGTGCGTGTGTGTGTTTCAGGTGCGAGAGGTGCGAGCCCAGCTGAAAGACATCATGGTCCAGCAGAGGCTGAATCTGGTGTCCTGCGGCTCGGACTGGGACATCATCAGGAAGTGCATCTGTGCCGCTTACTTCCACCAGGCCGCCAAGTTAAAGGTACAGAGACATGCTTCGCTGCTACTACTACTACTACCACTGTCACTGCTGGCTTTACTGCTGCTGTTATTCACCTGCTGCGGTGCTGCCAATGCTAAAATACTCATTCATTATGATTCGTTTTAAAGGGCTTTTACAGTGCTAATTGTGTGGTAGCGGTTTATTCGAAACATAAAATTCTAAATTAAGAATGAAAGACAAAAATATGATAAATCACAAAATCAAATATATGTGATATAGTGTAGTTATAGTATGCAACTACTAAAACAAAGAGACTGTAAAAAGGAACAGGAAGTGATGCAGTAGGGCTAGTTATGGTAATGATCGCAGTATGATGATGTTTGCTGCCTGCTCTCTGAAACAGGATTTTATAAGATATCTGGGTGCTTTGTAATCTGCTGTAATTGATGTTGGTGTTTCTCAGGGCATCGGGGAGTATGTGAACGTCAGGACAGGAATGCCGTGTCACCTCCACCCTACCAGCTCTCTCTTTGGCATGGGCTACACCCCAGATTACATCACCTACCATGAACTGGTCATGACCACCAAGGTAAGGTACTGCACAGAGACCTTCAATATACGTAGTCAAAGAGACCTTCGATAAACCCAAGCACTCTGAGTGTGCTTTTCAGTGTGCCTGTGTTTCAGGAGTACATGCAGTGTGTAACGGCTGTGAGTGTGTGTTTGTGTTTCAGGAGTACATGCAGTGTGTAACGGCTGTGAGTGTGTGTTTGTGTTTCAGGAGTACATGCAGTGTGTAACGGCTGTGAGTGTGTGTTTGTGTTTCAGGAGTACATGCAGTGTGTAACGGCTGTGAGTGTGTGTTTGTGTTTCAGGAGTACATGCAGTGTGTAACGGCTGTGAGTGTGTTTGTGTTTCAGGAGTACATGCAGTGTGTAACGGCTGTGAGTGTGTGTTTGTGTTTCAGGAGTACATGCAGTGTGTAACGGCTGTGAGTGTGTGTTTGTGTTTCAGGAGTACATGCAGTGTGTAACAGCTGTGAGTGTGTGTTTGTGTTTCAGGAGTACATGCAGTGTGTAACAGCTGTGAGTTTGTGTTTCAGGAGTACATGCAGTGTGTAACAGCTGTGAGTGTGTGTTTGTGTTTCAGGAGTACATGCAGTGTGTAACAGCTGTGAGTGTGTGTTTGTGTTTCAGGAGTACATGCAGTGTGTAACGGCTGTGAGTGTGTGTTTGTGTTTCAGGAGTACATGCAGTGTGTAACAGCTGTGAGTGTGTGTTTGTGTTTCAGGAGTACATGCAGTGTGTAACGGCTGTGAGTGTGTGTTTGTGTTTCAGGAGTACATGCAGTGTGTAACGGCTGTGAGTGTGTGTTTGTGTTTCAGGAGTACATGCAGTGTGTAACGGCTGTGAGTGTGTGTTTGTGTTTCAGGAGTACATGCAGTGTGTAACGGCTGTGAGTGTGTGTTTGTGTTTCAGGAGTACATGCAGTGTGTAACGGCTATGAGTGTGTGTTTGTGTTTCAGGAGTACATGCAGTGTGTAACGGCTGTGAGTGTGTGTTTGTGTTTCAGGAGTACATGCAGTGTGTAACGGCTGTGAGTGTGTGTTTGTGTTTCAGGAGTACATGCAGTGTGTAACGGCTGTGAGTGTGTGTTTGTGTTTCAGGAGTACATGCAGTGTGTAACGGCTGTGGATGGGGAATGGCTGGCGGAGTTGGGGCCCATGTTCTACAGCATCAAGCATGCAGGGAAGAGCAGACAGGTAAGAACAATTCTTTTTCATTATGATTGTTCCAAAACTACCTGTCACTCTATTGTACTTATTACATTTCCTGATCCATACTTCCTTTGTTTCTCCTCTTCTGTGATCTCTTCCCCCTCTCCTTCCCTCCCTCCCTCTCTGCAGGAGAACCGTCGGCGGGCGAAGGAAGAGATCACCATCATGGAGGAGGAGATGTCTCTGGCACAGCAGCAGCTGCGGTCCAGAAGGGAGGAGCAGGAGAGGAAGAGTAACCTGGGCAGCATCAGGTCAGGAGCCCCTCCCTGTCCAGCCCTGCACGTACCTCTCAGATCAGCTCGTACAGGAGCAGTGCATACTAATGTGCATTTACACAGCACTGATATACACCACTGCACATCTACAGATCACACAGCACTGATATACACCACTGTGCATTTACACAGCACTGATATACACCACTGTGCATTTACACAGCACTGATACACACCACTGTGCATTTACACTGCGCTGATATACCTCACTGTGCATTTACACAGCACTGATATACACCACTGTGCATTTACAGATCACACAGCACTGATATACACCACTGTGCATTTACACAGCACTGATACACACCACTGTGCATTTACACTGCGCTGATATACCTCACTGTGCATTTACACAGCACTGATATACACCACTGTGCATTTACAGATCACACAGCACTGATATACACCACTGTGCATTTACACAGCACTGATATACCTCACTGTGCATTTACACAGCACTGATATACACCACTGTGCATCTACAGATCACACAGCACTGATATACACCACTGTGCGTTTACAGATCACACAGCACCAGTGAACACATTCAGATTATAAAACACTCACATTCTGTTGTGCAGTAGAACCTGAGAGATCATTTCAGAACCTCAGCATTACAGACTGACTGGTTAACCAGACAGGTTAAGGAACTGGAAGCCGTTTACCCTGAGGAATCGTGTCAAGCTCCAAACGAGTGCCAAATGGAAACGAGCCCATTTTTGTTAATGGGGGAAAAACTAGGAAAAATTAGACATGAGACGAGGGACATATCTTAGCAAAAGTGTTGAAGAAAGCAGTGTGGGAATGCTTAGGCTGTTTGATATAAAGAACGCCCAGAGCGAAATCAATTTGCAGAAGAGGCTAAAAATAGCAGCTCACAGAAAAGGAGGATGTGCTTTTTAAAAAGCCAACATTTAAAAACTGATAAACACTGTATATGCCTGCTAGTTACTGTACTGGGCCAGGAAGGTATAAGGGTATAAAGTGTGGTGTGAGGCCTTAGAGTAAGCAGTGTGTGTGCCCTGTGGCCCCCTCTCCCAGCCCTTGGGCCCGGTCCTCTGTAGCTCCAGGGCTCTTGTGTGAGCCGTTGAGCCTCTCTTGCTTTGTTTTCCCAGCCCCTTACGTCTGTGGTCTCCCTCCTCTGCTGTAGCGTGAAAGCTGCTCTCCTCTTCATTAGCTGTGCATCTGTCTGTCTGTCTGT